>NC_092333.1:430184166-430515833 GCF_046630445.1 Rutidosis leptorrhynchoides | reverse complement strand
ATCGATAACACTCTCCCATTCTTAGCTAGATACTTCTAGCATTGTGCTAATACACTAAGCCTTACCTCATAAGGAAAGAGGTATCAATAATGGCGCCATCTACTATCAAAACGAATCATCTCACCGATACTGACGAAGAAGGCAAGGGTAAAGAATCGGTACCCATAGGTGTAGGCATGATACATCCATGGAAAGCTGGACAACGGAGGAAAGCAGAGGTGTTGGAAGATTGGAAGGAACAATCAATATCATTTCCTTCTATGTTTAACATAAATCCATCCGATGGTCCAGTGGTTATAGAAGCACGAGTTGCTAATTGCATAATACACAACATTTATACTAACACAGGAGCTGGAGCAGACATTATGTATGAGCATTGCTTCGTACAGCTTCCCAAAGATGTGCAAGAAACAATGAAGGAAACATATGTGCCGTCGGCAAGTTTTACAAGTGAACCGTCTTGTCTGAAGGAAGTATTCTTCTTGAAGTAGTCTTGGGTAAGCCACCCCTAAAACGCACGGCCAACATTGAGTTCCTGGTAGTTAAAGTAAATTCACAATACAATATAATTTTGGGAAGAGCTGCCTTAATGACGTTTGGGGCTGTGACGTCAACTGTGCACGGCATGATGAAGTTTCTAAAGCCTGGCGGACTAGCAACGTTGTATGAGAACGGCAGAAGTCAATTGAGTGTTCTCAAGTGACAAAAGCAATAATTAAGCCAATAATACATGATGATGGGTCAATCTCACCAAATCTACAATTTCCAGATCAAAAAATCAATATTGGGCATACGTTATCTACGACATGTAAGGAAAAGTTGTACAACATTTTGACAACAAATTTAGATGTCTTTGCATGGCAACCGTCTGATATGACCGGTGTCCTAAGGAAAGTTGCAGAACATAGGTTAAATGTGAACCCTAATATACATCCTGTTTGTCAAAAGAAGCGAGGCATGGCGCCGGAAAGAAGTAAATTCCTCCGTGATGAGGTACGAAGTTTAGTGGATGCCGGAATCCTACGAGAAGTTAAATATCAGATGTGGGTAGCAAATTCGGTCATGGTGAGGAAGCTAGACAACTTATGGCGGATGTGTGTCAATTTCACAGATATCAATAAAGCATGCCGAAAGGATAATTATCCTTTACCTGAAATTGATTGGAAGGTTAAATCATTGGTAGGATATCGATTTAAATATTTTTTAGACACAGCTAAAGGGTATCACCAAATACCTATGGCCTTGAAAGATGAAGACAAAACGGCTTTTCACACGACGGAGGGCATATTCTGTTACATGAAAATGCCTTTTGGCCTGAAGAATACAGGAGCAACATATCAACAACTTATTGATATGGCATTCAAGGATCAAATTGGGCAAAATTTGGAGGCTTATGTCGACGATATAGTCATAAAAAGTCATACTGAAGAAAAAAAATGTTACGGGATATACAAGAAACTTTTGCATCCTTACGAAAAATCAATATGAAGTTAAATCCTAAAAAGTGTACGTTTGGCGTAGAAGAAGGAAAATTTTTAGGCCATATTGTTACAGAACAAGGTATCAGAGCTAATCCTAAGAAAATTCAAGCAATTGAAGACATGAAGTCGCCGGCCAACAAGAAAGACGTTCAAAGATTACATGGATGTTTAGCAGCGTTAACAAGATTTTTGTCCAAAGCAGCTGAAAAGTCGCTTCCATTCATGAAGGTGTTAAAAATTTGTCTAAATAAAAAAGATTTTGTGTAGACGGCGGAGGCCGAGAATGCATTCCAAGAGGTCAAGCAATTGTTGAAAACATTACCTACGTTGATAGCACCAAAGGAAGGGGAGACTTTGATTTTGTATTTAGCTATCTCAAAAGAAGCAATTAGTTCTGTCTTAATCGTAGAACAAAATGGCGTGCAAATGCCCATATATTTTGTTAGCAAAGTATTGCAGCTCAGTGAAACGAATTATCCACCACTTCATCGCATGGTTTATGCCCTTGTGCATACTGCACGATGTTTACGAAGGTATTTTCAAGGTCATCCAATCTTGGTGTTAACAGATCAACCGTTGAAGCAAATACTCCGTCGTCCAGAATCATCTGGTCGTCTAGCGAAATGAGCCATCGAGTTGGGGGAATATGAAATCAATTTCGCTCCTCGAAATTCAGGTTAAGGACAAATATTGGCAGATTTTCTTCTGGAAACAAATGAAAAAGTGGAGCATGACAGTAAAATGGTATTACAACAGCATGTTTGGGAATTGCACACTGATGGGGCCTCCAGTGAAGAAGGAATAGGTGCAGGACTGGTTCTGACAAGTCCAGATGGAGAAGAGTATACTTATGCATTGAAATTTTGTTTCTATGCGTCCAACAATGAAGCAGAATATGAGGCATTACTCTCCGGCTTGCGCATAGCATCGGACATGGGCATCACAAACCTAAGGGCATATTTTGATTTTCAAATTGTGGTCTAGCAAGTTAATGGAACGTTTGATGCAAGAGATACATCAATGAGGCAATATGTAAAGTTGGTAGAAGCAATCTCAAAGAAATTTGATAACCTTGAGGTCGTGCAAATCCCTCGAAATAAGAATAAGAAAGCTGATGTATTAAGCAAGTTAGCTAATTTAACCTTTGATCATTTGCACAAACGAGTGTTGGTTGAAGAACTTAAAGAAAAATCAATACATGAAAAATCAATTATGACAATAGTTGAAGGTGTCAAAGAAACTTGGATGACTCCATATTTAGGGTATTTGCACGACGGAGGGTTACCCATTGACAAAGGCGGAAGCCAGAAGGATAAGAGTAATGGCACCAATGTATGAAGTGATTAATGGAGCTCTTTATCGAAAATCTTACAATGGTCCTCTGTTAAGGTGTTTAACCAATGATGAATCATTAAAGGTAGTCAAAGAGATGCATGAAGGAGTTTGTTCTCAACATTCCGGCTTCCGTACTGTGGCATCACGAATTATGTGGCAAGGGTATTTTTGGCCTACCCTTTATCGAGATGTTGCAAAAATCATAAAAACATGTGAGAACTATCAGAGACATGTGATAGTTCAGCGTCTCCCAAAGTATGACTTGATACCAGTGTCATCCGCTTGCCCGTTCTGCAATGGGCGATTGATATTGTGGGACCATTCAACAGAAGCACTGGTAATGCTAAGTTCTTGGTGGTAGCAATTGATTTTTTCACAAAGTGGGTTGAGGCAAAGGCTTTAGCAAAGATTATAGGAGAAAATTTCAAAAAGTTTGCTTGGCATGATATTGTGTGCCGGTATGGGGTCCCAAATGAAATAGTCAGTGATAATGGCAAGCAATTTGCAGAAAATTCATTTCGAAGTTGGTGTGAAGAGCTGGGAATAAATCAAAACTTTACATATGTTGCTCATCCTCAAGCAAATGGGCAAGTGGAGGTTACCAACAAAGAAATTGTTGCTGGCATTAAGGCACGGTTAGGGTTAAGTCAAACTGGTTGGGTGGATGAACTGCCAAATGTGCTATGGGCACACCGAACAACTCCAAAGTGGAGCACGGGGGAAACACCCTTCAGTCTAGTGTATGGTACAGAAGCAGTGATACCAGCTAAAATATGTGGTCCAACACAACGCATAATGGCATTTGATATTGAAGCCAATTCTGATGCATTAAGGGAAAATCTCAACTTGTTGGAGGAAAGAAGATTGATGGCCACCATTCCGCAAGCAGATCACAAGCATAAGATGGCAAAATATTACAATAAGAAAGTGAAGCTTACACAATTTGAAGTTGGTGATCTGGTGCTACGAGATAATGAGGCAAGCAGGCAAATTAAATTTGGAAAGTTAGCACCAAAATGGGAAGGACCTTATAAAGTCACAAAAGTAAATCAGAACGGATCATACATGCTTGCTGCGCCTTCCGGCTAGCAATACGAAAGAGCTTGGAATGCAATGAATTTAAAGAAATTTTATGCGTAGTACTATATGCATGGACAGCTTGATCACCTGTCAAATGCATGAGATATAGTCATAAATGTAAAAATTTCTTTTTTAAATATGAATAACAGCAATTATTCTTATGGTAATATTGTTCACAAATTTTATCCGGCCAAGGATTTATTAGCCCATGTGTCACATCGCTGTGTGTCATCCCTATATGCAGAAAGAAAGATAACCTTTCGGTGGTAGAAGTACAATCATACTCAAAATGATTGTATTGATAGTGAGACATGTAGAACTCACTAAAGCATCGAAGCGTTAAAGCGAATCTACAAATGTCATGACACAAAACCTATACACGAAATGAATAGCAAAACAAATAACGGATCATGGCGTCCTGCAAACTAGTCGAAGGCAAAGATAATACACAATTTTTCCTCATAAATTTCATGACGGAAAGCGTATAACGGAAGACGTTATTTCAATATTTCAAAGCATGATGTCTGCAAAGTAAAATATCAATATTATATACATTTTAAAATGTCAATATTTCAATATTAACCTAAGGTATCTTCATAGCAATAACAGCGAATACAATATTAAAAGTTATGAAAGGCATATATAATTGAAAGCATGATATTTCATTCATTTTGGGGCGTATAATTTAATACATCATCAATTGTTACATCCAGATTTTTACAAAGATTTTCAAGATCAGAAAACCTCATATTTTCTATTGAAGCACCGGCTGCATCAGCTTCTGAGATAGTATTTTTATTGATCTTTGATGTAATTACCTTAGGCAGAGGATTTGGAAGTTCTGGTAGTTTTCTCTTTATAAAATTGAAAAAACTTAATCGTTCAGCAGATTTCGCAAGGCGAACAAACTCACGGATCCTGTGAGATATTGCCTGGCAGTTAAAAATATGGTTAACAAGAGCAGGAATCCCAGCAATTATACGTCTTTCATTATCCTCTTTGGCTTTAAGCTGTTCTTTCAAAGCATTATTCTCCTTTACTAATTCTTCAATCCTACTCAAATGTTGATTTTCTCTGAAAGATAGTTCTTTCACTTGTTTACTATATTCTGCCCTCTTACTGTTGCAGTTTACATAATGCCTCTTCATTATATCATAATCCTTCTTTAAGGATGTAGCTACTTGTTCCAGCTTGGTTATTTTCTCTTTTTCAGCTGATAGTTCCTTACTCGTGGTAATTTCATTACTTTGCAATTCAGATAGGCGTTGAAGATCATTTAGCCCAGAAGCAATGTTAAGAATAATACTTTGTGCTTTAACCTTCTTAGCATCTGCATAAAAAAGGTTCCTGAAAAATTGGGCTAGAGATGGACATACCATGGCATTCAAGAAATTCATGAAATCCTCGTAAGAGTGTGGTGGTCCTTTTAGAAAGGAAGAAAGTATATTTGTATCAAGATTGGGAAGAATAATTTGTTTTTGAGAAGAACTAGTGCCAGCTTCTTGTTGAGCGGATGGTGGAGCATTTTGACCAGTTCTTCATCTCTTGGCGTTAGGCGAAAGAGTTGCTAGCCTATTATCTTGGTGAGGTGCAGTAGCTATTGGAGATAAAGGGTAATTATTACTTACACTACTACATTTCGGCTCATTTAGAGCCCTCCATTTAGACGTGTTCACTATATAACACGTCTATTTTATCAAACGGAACACGTCTAATTAAGATTTTTACACAAAAAAAAACGGAACACGTCTAATTAAGATTCGCAACACGTCTATTTAGATATATTCAACACGTCTAAATAAGTTTAACACCTCTAATTGGTAACCACGTCTAATTACTTTTACCGGGAACACCTCTAATTGACAACACATCTAAAAAGTATTCCAACTAACACGTCTAATTAACAACACGTCTAATTATGTCTACCAGGGACACGTCTATATGAAACAACAATACGTCTAATTGGCAACACGTCTAATTAGATTTGCCGGGAACACGTCTAAATGCTTATCACGTCTAATAAGTTTCAAAACACACGTCTAATTAGTTTGTAAGTAACGCCTTTAACTGTGACACGTCTAAATAAGTTAACGGGATATATATGTTAACGATCTCCATTTAATCAACCTAACCCTTAAAGTTCTGTTAATGTTAGTCTACCGAAACTACCAAACACGTCTAATTAAACAAACAATGTAACGAGTTATTTAGGGTTCCATATTGAACGTGGTTAATAAACAAACACGTCTAATTAATAGGAAGTTAGTTAGTTACGGAAGAGTTAGGAAACAATTTGATAACTAGGAATGGATTTTGATAAGTATATATAATATAATTATAATATTATAAAATTTTATATACCTTAAATAAATAAGATTTATATTGAAGTTATAAATAATATAAAATGTAAAAAAATATTTTCATAAATATAAAAACACACGCTTGTTTGTTTTTTTTCGGCTTTCTCTTGTTTGCTTGTTTAGCTTCGTCGCAGGATTCAAAGATAATGGAGACTTCAACATCATCAGAGGTAATTGAATATTTCTTTTTCTTTATACACTTGGGCGTTTGTTCTGAATGTTTGTATAAATATATCACATGATTCACACATGTTTGAAGCATGCGTATAAATCAGGTTTATAACACATGTTTGATTGGATCTATAGCACAAGAATTTGACTATATAACACACCATGATTCACACGATTACCCAACACGATTGTAGACATGTAGTGCAGACCTGGAGCAAAACTGGACAAACAAACGACACACAACCATCTAACTGTTTTAACACGCCAGGTTACACAACACAATTCTAAACATCATACAACACTATATTAACAACATTTAAACTTTATTAACATCATATAAACTCACTATATATAACCTATAACATATAAACCCTTATTATGCAATGAACGAAAGTTATACTATATAGTAACAATAGGCAAACACAACCTGATAGTAGTAGCAGAACCAACGGGGTCAGCTTAAACAAAACCTGGATAACAACTCAACGCTATGTTTGGTGAAGTAATAACAACTCAAAACCTGGATAACAAAACCTAGATAACCTGATTATTTACCTGCTGCACACTATGGCAACCAAAAGAAAACTAAACATATAAACCTATTCTAATATATATATGCCTAATGCAGAAACCAACCTACATTTCGTTTGGTGAAGTAATAACAACTCAACGCTCACTCCAATTTAGAAAAAAAACCCATGAGGTAGTATACATGTCAAATCATACCCAATAACCAATATGATAAGCAATGCTGACCTTATAACCACCTTCAGTGGCAATCATAACCCAAAGTACAATCAGTACCCTAATAATAACCCTAAGTACAGTTGCATTGGCAAATTACCATAAACAAATAGAGTTATATTAGCAGATCAAAACTTCATACAAAAGGAGCATCACAAATATTCATTAGCTCCAATATAAAGTAGAGTCACAAATATACATTAACAAACATAGTTATGTTAGCATCAATAATATTCATCACAAATTACAATTTTATTGGATTGTCCTCACTCATACCTGTGCCATCTTTGACGAAAACATTTTTTGAAAACTTCTGTAATAAGATTCTTTCAGACTTTCTTCTTCTTGGTGGAGGACTGGGTTTCATTCTGAAATTTGTTAGCCCTGCATCAATAAGTCTAATCAGTGGATTTAACTTCTTCCATCAACATTTCTTCATCAACATCGTCAGAAAATGATGCAACTTTTTCTGCTTCATTAACCTTTTTAGACTCTCCATCTTTTATTTCTCGAACCACAAAATCTTCTTCTTTATCCACATTTTCTTCTTCGTCTTCATTCATCACCATCTGGACATTATCATATGAAACATACTCTGCATCTTCTTCAATCACTGCATCTTTTTTTCCTTGATGTTGTCATGAACATTTAAATTTTCATCAGGCTTTTCTTATTCAACATCCTGTTCATTAACAAACATGAATAACTAAATGTGGTAAGTAATTTAAAAGTCTAGAAAAAAACAACATTTAATTAAATCAGTTACCTTTATGTGTTTCGATTGTTTCACTATTTTTTTGGTGAATTCCTGATGTTGAACATCCTTTCCATCATCAACATCCTCATCTTCATCAACATCCTTTTCACTTTCACCTTCCCCTTCATCAGCACCTTCCACTAAATTATCAACTTCCCATTCATCATCACCTTCCACTTCATCTTCATCATCAGCCCTATCATCAACATCTTTTTCATCTTCATCATTCTCTTCATCATCAACACCTTCTTTATCATTATCATCATTATCTCCATCATCAACATCCTCACCATCATCACTCTTTTCATTTTCCCGAGGCCATTCATCAGCACCTTCCACTTCATTATCAACTTCATCTTCATTATCAGCCTTCTCACCAACATCCTTTTCATCTTCATCATTCTCTTCATCATCAACATCTTCTTCATCATCATCATTATTCTCTTCATCCTCTTCATCATCAAGCTTTTCCTTTTCATTATTTTTGATTGGATGTAGATACTGCCAAAGGAATGGTTAACAACTACTTTTGGAGACTCTGGACCCAAAGAACAAATGATTGTTTACTTTCAAAGATGGTACAACAAAAAGGTGGTGGTACTCTCAGTTGAAGGCGAAGTTTTCATGTGGGAAGGATGGTCTGAGTTGATTACAGACCTTAAAGTGGCATCTGGTGATTGCATGGTATTTTATGCAACTGATTCAGAAAATCTTGAGCTGGTGATTTATGATCATCGTGGTGTAGAAAAGGGTTGTTTGTTAGCTTTTCAGCTGAGGATGATGATGTTTCTACTACCTGGGAAAGAGGATCCACTTCCCAATCCATTCCTGAAATCATTTACATTGATGACAGTTCAGACAGTGAAACCGAAAGTGATACCTCAGAAGATGAACCAATGCCTCAACAACATCTACATCCTGAACGTGTTGTGATTATCAAAATACCGTCTGGTAAGTTGTTGGTACGCTTCTTATCTTTTTATAGTTTAACATTCATCAACTGATAAATGGTGGCACACTACTTGTTTTATCTTTTTACATATCAACGTTTTATGCTTCATCATTATAGAATAACAATTTGGTTAAACCGTTGACTAAATATGTATTTTCTTTTTCGTTAGCATCTTCCGGAGGAGTTTATTAGACTTCCAGGACTGAGGAGTGGGTGTTATGTGAGTTGTTTTAATCATGAAGGTGATGAATTTCAGTGGCGGTTGAAGCAGGAGACAGGGAAAAAGAAACCAAACCTGGCAGTTACTTCCGGTTTTCCTGAGTACCGATCAATCAATGGCCTGGTGCCTGGTCAATTTTATGAACTCACGTACAATCTGGAGCAACAAAACTTTTATCTTTAGTTTGTGGATTTAAACATTTATAGTTACTTTTGGTGTATAAGTGCTGTACAATCTGGATGTTGGTAGGTTACATATTTTTTGCTTGCACTTATACAGTGTATTTAAATGTTGTTTGTTGTAATATTTTAGATACGGTAATGTTTTCCAATGATGCATGCAGTATAGAAATATTTACTTCTTGCATTACTTTTGATTACAAATCTGCAACTCAATGCAATTTTAAGCATTTGCCAATAATGGAACAATAGAGCCATTTAAAACATACATTTCATTAGAAAATCTTGTACATATACTACATTGTAAAAGTCAAATACATACAATTTACCATGACAAGTGAACCATTTTTTAAGGTTGTTACTTGTGACGCGCAACTTCAAATATAATCAAACTTGAATTAGACACAATAGTTTATTGTAAACTACAATGTTCCATTACTAAACAAGATTAAAGAACCTACACATCGAAAAATAATTGTATGCGAGTACGGTAGTAATTTACCAAACATCAACATCGACTTTTAAATACGAACATAATTTACATATCATAATATAGAATTCTTACAGACATTAGTAAATCTAAAACATAAATTGTTCTCCGGTTAGGAACTTAAATGTTATCAAAACATGTACACGTGCAATTCGTACATAGACCATAACTACTACACAAATTAGAGTTATTAAAGTTGCACTATCAGAAGACTATTGACCCCAATGAGATTGTTAAAGTGGGTGGTTTCCATCCAAGACCATGAAAAAACTCTTGTACCGACGTGAGAACCCAATCATACACCTATCACCCACTTTGTACCCATTCAAAGCCACAAAGTACTCCCAGCCTTTCGAAACAGAAAGATTTTTTGTGGTTACATCTGTGGTCTGTTTTATGTCCCACCAATGGAATATCCCTTCCATATCGAAGCATATATATGTGCAGCCAGTCTCAAGTTCTCAGATGCGGTTAAAGTCCTCAGGTAGTTCCTAAATGACAGTGACATATTATTTGTTAATGATTGCATAATTATTTGTCATTGTTATATACACGAATACGTTTAAATGTTTCTATAAAAAAGTATCTAACTCACCCAAATAGTTCCCCTTGGTATGTCGAAGAAGATGTATGTGACATTAACGGTGCTCCATATGTTGTACCTTTCAGCTCTATTCAGCTGGTCAAGGGCGAGTGCACGTGTTTGACTAGTAGAGGCATCATTGTTTCCAGCTGTATTTGTGATTCAATTCATTAATATGCAAACAAAGAACAAAATACTCAATTACATCACAAATCAATTGTTAGATTTAAAATGGTTAGATAAAATGTATATGCTGTCTTTTTCAAAACTAAGCAAACTATATTGGTATTGTAGCTTGAAAGTTCACAATACATATTGCTGTAACATAAATCAAACCCTAAGTAACCTGTTGGGAATCTGCAGATAATTAGCAAATAATATCTACAAGTGCAATATCGTAAATGAACATTTGGTATGAACTTAAAGGTATAACACAATAAATTTACAGACTCACACCTGCATGAGTGTAATTCCAAAGAAAAACACTGATATTATATAAGCACATAACTGTGAGATAAAATCGATTCTGGTTCAAATAAAAAAGCATAAATACATGTGAAGTGTAGATCTGTTGTTTGATTTTAATGATTTACAATTAACAAATGAGATGATAAACTTTGTTCTAAGTTTTTTAGGTTTTCAATTCGGAAAACCCTGTGCTTACAGTTAATAAACAACAAATTTTGTTTAAGAAAATACAATAACCTGAGCTCGACATGGCGGGAGATGGTTGTAGTTGATCGCTATTGCAAGTACAGAGCTGGTGGCAGGTGAAAAGATACTCAGTATGATGTACTTGAGAAGGTGAGGGATTTTTTGTATTGCCTTTTTTTTTTATAAACAGATATTTTTGAAAATACCGGATCATTTTTGCATGGGCCGGGTCAAGTAGATTATTACGGTGTATTAAAAACTACCAATACAAAATATTTTACCATTTTACCTATACTCTTCATCATCAGATCAGCTTAATGGCCAAATCCCACCATTTGGTCTCGAAAATTTCAAATTAACCGCCAATCTAATTAAAACCACTAATTGACACAAAACAACCCAATCATAATTGAAACAAACCGCCAGTCTTATTCACTGTTTTATTATTTTCACAAACCCTAGCAGTGATCCATACTACTTCAAATCGCTAAATACGATACATTCAAGAACTTGATACATCAAACATCATGGTACGTTTATGATTTCAATTCTATTGTATGCGTACCTAGAACTACTAGTATTGTTTAGGTATTAGTCTTGTTATTATTGTTAGCTTCTTATTATTGATTTTTTTTAATGTATACAGAGCCGAAACAATAGGCCTAAACGAGGAGTTAGCAAACTTAAATAAAAATCAGTGATTCCATTTGTGGTTGAATTTGACGAATTTGGGCATGCTATAGGAAAATATCAAGCTTTGTTCGCCAGTAACATAGGTGTTCTTACAAGGCGTAGGATTGATTTTCTTGAGGATGATTGGAAAGTAGTATGTGAAGATGAGAAAAACGCGTTATGGTTGGACATAAAGGTATCAAATCATATATAACTTATAAGAATTATGTTTCATAAAGGTATCAGAATTTGTTAAACTAATGTTTAAGTATATATATGTAACAACATTTACAGCAACATCATTTTATCCAAGATGATTTTGCGAAGAAACAAACGCTTCATCATTGCAACGGGGCTTTTAAGAGATTCAGGGCCAAGTTAAGAATGTATATGGTTCAAGGCAAGCTTCCTTATGAAGAAGTGCCAGATTACGGTTTCATAATTCCAGTAAAATGGAGAGAATTTTGTGAACTTGAAGACACACCAGCAAAAAGGGTAAGTGTTATGCATTTTGCTTTTAAACATGTATGGAATTACATTTTTAAATTGACGGCAACTAATGTGATTTTTAATCCCATGCAAATTGTAAAGGAATTACGAGAAAAAGGCAGAGCAAACTCCTTGCAACAATCAAAAGATAATTATGCCCGTGTAGGTCATTCAGGTTATCGAGGCCATAAAGAAGAATGGGAGTCGGAGAAAAAAGATCCTGAAAGGCGTACCGTATACCACGATATCTCCAATCCTGCTGCAAGGAATTATGTACTCAGAAGGATGAAGCGAACGAAAGAATCGAAGAGGCCAGTAGTTCCAGATACGAATGTTTCCCTTGTAGAGAAAATTGAAATATACTTTAAATTGATTTTATAGCGTTATTAACCTAGAATTGTTTTATAACCGATTAATTTTCTTGTTTTATTCCAGGTTAATACAGATAAAAAAGGTCATGATGCCTTGTTAGTGAATGTGGGGAAAGAACACGGCGGTAGAACCAGAGGTGTTAGCAGCACGCTAGGATATAGCAAATTCGGTAAGAAGCAAAAGGGAGAGCAATTAGTAACAATGGAAAAGGTACAGGAATTTGTGGCTAAGGAGGTGCAAAGGGTGGTGGTGGAAAGAGAAAAAACTGGAACACATGAAACTTCACATGAAACAGCTACAACACCTGAACATCATTACCCGACAGAACATCACGACATGACATGAAATATGCAACTGGTAGACGAACATGTCGACGAACATGTCGACGAACCAGTAGACGCACTGGAAGTCTTACAGGTAGATGAACTGGAACAGGTAAACGAACAGGTGGTGTTGAATGACAAGTTTGTTGAGAGAAAACGGGGAATGGAAGATCACCCAGTTGTGGACAAGCAAGTGGAGATCTAGCGAATAGAGGTGGAACAAGATATAGTGGCTAAAAAACAGAAAGTGGATGCACTAGGCATACGAAAAGAAGTGATTCATAAACCAAGGGTTCAAGAGCAAAGGGTCAAGAACCAACCATTTGCAGACTTGCAAAACATAAAGGTAACTGGTCTTCTTTTATTTCAAAAGCTAAATGGATAATTCAATACACATTGAAAGTATTAAATACTCTACAAATAATACTTGTTGTTTTTAATTTTTACAGGACGAAGTTGAAATCTTGTTATTTAACCCACATCGTATAGAGTCTCTTGTGTGTGGTCAGGGTACACTATATCCAACCAACGAATTTACTCAAGTAAATGGGGAAAAAGTTGTTCCTTCTTACATGAAGGTGAAAATAAACAACTTTACTAAGGACAACACATCATTGAGGCTTCCAATACCATTCAAAGACTTGTCAAAAAATACGGTGAAGGAGGTTTTAGGTGATGTGGTTGGAAGTTTTGTACAATGGCCTCTCATGAAAATGACTCGCATCACCAAGGTACATGTACTGTAGAGCTTACTTACCCGTTTCTTGTGTTAATCTAAGTATTATAAATTATATCGTCATTCAGGAATTGGAGGCATATGTAAATGACATCAGTGCCCAAAAAAAATAGTACACAGTTCAAGTGTTGACACTACAAAGACTAATGGAATTGCAACAAAAAAAGGTTTTTAATGTTTATATTCTGAATAATTTTTTTCATGTAATACTCAGTATAGTTGAATACTATGCCAATATTTGGATACTCTGAATACTTGTATAATTTTTACTATAAATATATTTAAATTTCATGTGTGTAACTTTATAGGTGAAGACAGAAATCATTTTGTTCCACCCCACGAGTTCAGAACCTACACCATGTGCTAGGGGGCATATGCATCCAACCGATTAGACTACCTTGATACATGGAAAGCGTGTGCTTCTGTGCTACACGAAGGTGTCCATAAACTTTGTTTTGCCTCGATATGAATCTACATTGCTTCCAATACCAGATAAAAATCTTGAGTCTAATACACTAAAAGAGGCTATTGGGGCTATGATACAATGGCCTCTCTTGAAACTTCGTCCTTCAGACAAAAACAAGGTACATGTATAATTGCTTACATAATTTCCTGTATTGGTAAACTGAATTTAAGTGTTATTATTAATTTTGCCTCGATTGTTATCAGGATAGTGCAATGAAATCAAAGAAGGTGGGATTACAAAATAGAATAGATAAAAGCAATGTGTGTATTGGTACTGGTAGTAAGTCGGTATATATATGCTCATCAAATTTAAGTTACATCATCATATGTATATACCTATATAATTTAAGTTATCTGATGTGGTGTTGCAGGTGCATCCACGTAACAATGGAGATTCAGGAATGCAACACCAAAAAAAGAGAGAATAATTGTATAACCGACTGCTTTTAATGGAACATCTCCTACCCAACAGATCATGTGTGCAAGCTGCGTATACTAGATGGATGAGTCGAGAAGATCCTACCACTGGTTTCACTCTTAAAGCAAATCCAGGAGTTTTTGGCGTAGCCGAAGAGTGCGTAAGTACGATTGGTGCTGATGACATCATCACACTTTGGACAAGGGGATGCCTGGACTGCAGCATCATTTTTTCCTTCATGCTGTAAGTGCATTTAACAGTTTCATATGCACGTTTGACTATAGTTTTCAGGATTTGAGCTGACATGTTATTTTTTTTTAATTTTTTCCCGCATATTAGGGGTCTAGACAAGCTTATGAAAGTAGCTTTTACAGAACCATATGGGTTAATGAACCCTTATTATATATGTGGAACATTTATCACCTCCGACAAAAATTTTGTAATCAAGTACTTGAAGACCGCCTTCAACTCTACTCAACAGTCTTTCTTCACACCATATAATCAGAAGTATGTAATCATTCCTTATATATTATTGCTTACAAAAATTTATCTTCTAACGAGTGAATTTTAATTTGCCAGTGGCCATTGGGTGTTGGTTTTTATATCTCACACTGAGTACAAAGGAATCATACTTGATTCAGTAAATAGGACTCATAAGAAGACGAAAGATGATTATCTGATCACAGACTGCATAACGCAGTAAGAATTATTTCTAAATCAATAATAGTTGTTAATTTAAATCTTGATTACATTTACATTATGTCACATTAAACAATATCATTTGGTCTTTTATTTGTCTAATTTTGAATAGGGCTTGGGGTCCTTTGCAATGGAATGTAGTTAAGGTTAGTAATCCTAGCTGTCTACAAACAGTCCTCCAAGTTGTTCATCCATGTTTTCATGTTCATTACGTGTTACATGTTAAATTAATACATGTGTATAAACGTGTGTCTATAATGCAGTGCAATCAACAACCCGGCAGTTGGGAGTGTGGATATTATGTGCTCAATTGGATGCATCCGATCGTAAATAGTCATATAAGAAAGGAAGTTATTAATATTGACGAAGTAAGTATTTTAAGTTATGAATGATTAAATTTTATCTTTAGGTATATCTTACAAAAAGCTTATATAATATATGTATATATGTAAAAATGTATATTTATATACATATATAAAATTTACAGCTATCATGGAATGAACGTTGTTTATCTACAATCGATCTCAACAATATTATGGAAAAATGGCATTTGTGGGCTCCTTTTTGATGTCTGGTATGTGTAACCTTTATGTGATTTGATATTTTGTGTCAATGGTCTTGGAGATTTGGTAATATTGTTAAAGTCCATATATTCATGCATATTCAAAATACTATTCTTTAAAAACAGGTAAAGCAAATCATGGGATTATTTGAAGAGCAGGTGGATTTTTTGTGCTCCAGGATGCTTTGCTTTGAAATGGATTAGTAGGCAGCTTATTTCATTTGTAATACCTAGATGATTTAGATTTATGACTTTTTTCATTTGTGAATGTTATGAAGATAATTTATATGTATATTTGGGTTTTCTTTATTAATAAAATTAATTACTGTTTTATTCTTGTTAATCTGTTACATTTACCAGTATTTACCATTTCTGTAATTATGCAAATTCAACACGTCTACTAGCACAACCAATTCAACACGTCTAATTGATTTTTAAATTTCCGTTACAATACAACACGTCTATTTGCAGAAGTCTGTTATATTTGGTGGCAATTTGAAATATTTAATTTTTAAATTTTTAAAAATTTAAAATTTTAAATATTTTAAAAATTTTGGCGGGTTTAAAAAAATATCCCGGAACACGTCTAATTGCAAATAGATCAACACGTCTAATTGCAACTAGATGAACACGTCTTATTACATCTAGATGAACACGTCTAATAGAGACTAACGGAAAATACAGAACACGTCTAATAGTAAGTAACGGAACACGTTAAATTACAACTAACGGAACACATCTAAATGAAACTAACAGACCACGTCTAATTAAAGATAACGGAACACGTCTAAAAGACACAAACGGAACAGCCTAAACTAACGATTTTACAACACGTCTAATTAATGGTTTTTAGAGCGGTTCCTTAAACCGCACTATATGAGTACACTCATTTAGAGCCCTAGCATATAGACTTGTTGCGGAACACGTCTAAAAGACCTTTTCCACACGACTAAAAGGGCTGGAATGTAGTAGTGTTATAAACGAGTTCCAATAAGATTCGCAAGACTTCAAAGGTGGCATAATGTATAAAGAAGGGTTTGGATTATAAAATCCACCAGTACTGGGCCTAAAAGAAAACAAATTCAGGTTTTGGTCTAGTATTCTACATAATTCAGTGTTATCATTCTCATTACCCGAGGCACGACGTTCTCTAGAAGTAATTCAGTTCATACCTAAGTCCATTTCTTCTTCTTCTTCTTCTTCTTCTTCTTCTTCTTCTTCTTCTTACTCCTCCCTTGCAACATCCTTTTCGGGAAGAGGAGTGTTGTCAATAATTTTCTGTGTGGTGAAATTAAGTTGTGAATAAGATAATGATCGCATGGCGGTAAGTGGACTAATTTCGGCAAAGTTCAAAAAATCACAATGGTTAGTTGGACAAACAAAAATAAGCATTTTATTAGCATACATGGCAAGAATAAGCACTTACTTTTTCTCCCAAGAAGAACACAAGCATAGCCTTGCGTGATATCCCAATCTTGGCTTACAGATGTCAATGAAAGCATATGTTCCCCATATTTGACATCGTTGATTTGTTCAGCTTTAACCTTTTTAAATAAAGTGTTCTCTTTGCTATTTAACCTTGGAAATGTAACTGATACGGGATGAATATATTGACGTTAAACTCGAACAGATGAGTATTTATCAGCAATCACATCCTTGTTTATAAAAATAAAAGAATCGTGCTAATCATGACAGGGTTAATCAAGTGCAGGTCTTAAAAATCCATCAACTTTGCTAAATGTGAACCAACCTTTTTCATAGGATGCTATACGCACCAGCGAACAAAATATCCGCACAGATGGTACTATTTTACTCGCATGCCAATACATCTCAAATATGAGAATTTTTCGCATAGATGCTGGTTCGAATTGACCAACGGCGACTCCGCAAAATTGGCAAACCTCTATGAAGAATGGCGTAAACAAAAATTGAAGAACGAATGGCCATAGACAGTAACCTTGCCATAGGGGGTGAGCAGGCTCTAGCATTAGTTGCAGGAATTATTGGCTCAGCACCAGCTAATCTTGAAAAATGTCGCAACAGTACTGCTAAGTACTTGTCATTTACTCTGCTGTGAATCTTTGTGACATCCTTTGTTGTCGCCATTTAAGGTTTTAATGAAACAGGAAAGGAATAAGGTATTGATGGTAAAAGATGAAGATTTGGGCAGAAATGTGCTTTTATATCTTGAGCAAAAGTAAAAAAGTGAAGTTAAAAGGTTATGACGGTTTATATAGAGATTCATCAATGTATTTTTTATGGACACGATCGTGACACGTGTATGGACAAGCTTAAAAGTGAGATATGAAGAAACGCTTTTTACAGCTGGTGGCACGTGAAGAATCTCAACCATTTAAAAGTAATCATCACAATGTCAGTAAATTTCGTCTGTCATCATTATCAATAATGTTTTCCCCGATGCAAATGGCAAAAGTGAAGACTTGTTTGGCATGCGTTGGCAGAAGTTTAAAAACTTACTCCTTTTTCAAATGCTTAAGTCATTAAACTGGGGGGACTTAATGGTGTACCCTATCGTATACACGCATAAAGGCACAATATTCGCATGAAAATAGCACTAGGAACACTGAGAACAATGATTTTGTGAAACTGTCCGTCAAGTGTTCTCCATTGTGCAGGAAGCTTCCGTCATGCATAAGCCCTAAAGGCCACCTAGCACATAAGCCCTGACCAGAGAACGTCACATCCAGCGCATATTTCGGATCACGAATAACAGAACGTATCATCATCTGACACGTGTCCCCAAACAATCTGGTGGATCTATCACTATAAATAGACCCCTTGGGTCATCATTTTCCACATTCAGACATTCTGACAACTTGTGAGCAGAGACTTCACCTTTCTCTCTCACATAGTACTTTCTCTCGCTAGAAGTCATCCGGCTAGCAGCTATACGCTGAATGGACAAAAGATTGATTAAGTCACCCCACAAGTTTCTATACTTGTGAACCGGGTCTGCAGGGATTATCTCCAGAGGGTAAACATCAATCGTCAACACTCTCCCATTCTTAGCTAGATACTTCTAGCATTGTGTTGATACACTAAGCCTTACCTCATAAGGAAATAGGTATCAACATATGTATACATATAACTGTTGATGTAAACATGCTGCGAGATTTCAAAATACTGATTGTTAATTCCGGGTAATTGGTATGGTCATTCTTGTTATAAGGTGTGGATGAGTATATGATAAGGTTTTTAATGAACAATTGGTTTTTCGGAGAAGCTTAAATCAATGAGTAATGAAACTGCTGGTAAGTTTACTGCTAATGTGGTGAAATATAAATGATTCTTCGGTAACGATGATGAAAGGTAAACTTATATATCAAAGTTATAATAGAGTTTATTCGAATGAAAAGTCAAAATTGATTTGCTGATGCTGTGACAAAATTGGCTAATTTGAAAAGAAATTGCATTGTTATTTTCGAAAATAACAATGCCAAAGGAGCTAGCACATATACGTATTAAACGTTTATTTAGGTTCCGAGTGTTTTCAGGTGCATAACTATATGCATAAATCCTTTCTCCCGTAGATGAAGTGCAGTTAGTTCATCCTCTCGATTGAGGTGTTTTCAAGAATCATGAAAGGTTTGAACGCAGATTGTAATCGTCAAGATACAAATGAGGTTTAAGATGAAATCAAGTGGCAAACTTGAAGAAATGTTTAGTTTCATATGTTATAATCAGTATTTTAATTCATTTTAATTGTCCAATGTTATTAGTCCACAGTTAGCAGTCCACAACTAGTAGTTCAACAATTCATATATAGGTTGACATATAATATTCGAATTAATTAATACGTGTCGTGACCCGTAATATACATGTTTCAGACTCGATCACAACTCAAAGTATATCTATTATTTGAGAATCAACCTCAGCCCTGTATAGCTAACTCAAGCATTACTGCATATAGAGTGTCTATGGTTATTCCATATAATATATATAGATGCGTCGATATGATATGTCAAAACCTTGTATACGTGTCCCGATATTTAAAGTGCGTAAAATAAATAACATAAATTAAATGATGATAAATAAAATTAAGAGAATATAAACTGCGATAATTAAATTGAGATAAATAAAATGTAATCAGTTAGCTAGGAACAGTTAGCTACGAACAGTTAGCGTGAATTCTTAACAAAATTTTTCATAGTAAATTTGTCTGTTTCTAACAAATTTTATTTTGTCATATGTTTTCTTCATTATGCCACTTGTTGGATTCTGATAGGTCAAAATCCAAATATGAAATTGAATGAAAATAGTTATTCTGCGGTGAACGGATACGTATAACGGTGGTTGTAAGTAGGATAGTAAATGACTGTTGAATCAGCTTCGACGAATGTACAGTGTAACTTATTAAGGTGAAATCTAAATATTCCTCGGGTATTACCTGCCCGTTAAAATATTTTCACCATTAACAGTTTGTACAAAATAATTTTTAATCACAATCTTTATGAAAATATATATACATATATATTTTCTTCAGATGTAATCTTGGATTTAATGAGTTAATATGATATTAAACTCATTTGGTTTACGGTTAGAACTAGAGTACATAATCTCTAAAACATTAGAGGTTACATAACCATCATGTCGAACGAAGATAAATGATGTAGAACGTCATGTAGAATGATGATTATTCTCGAGGTACAAAATGAGATGTTGAGGCATGTGATGTTGAAACTTGGGTTGTTGGTGGTACTGTTACTGTCGGTGCTGTTGCTGGTGCTTGTAACCTTTGCACCATATTCTCCAAAACTACTACCCGGGCGCGAAGCTCGTTGACTTCTTCTATTACACCTGGGTGATTGTCGGTTTTGACGAGCGGATAAATAAGATCTTGAATTATAGTATATAATCGTGATGAGATACTCTGGAAATGAGGCTGAAAATGGTGTTTCGGATAGGTTCGCCGGTAAGTGCTTCAGGTTCCTCGTTGAGAGGGCAATAAGGTGGGTGGAAAGGATCGCCTTCTTCACGTCTCCATTGATTAAGTCAACTACAAACCCATCAGATGAATTGGGGATGGCTGATTGGTTGATTCATTCTGGTGATGCTGCTTCCAGAGCTTAGGTGAACATCCATGTCGGAATAGCTATCGGGTTCCGAAGAACTTGCACTAATGATAAGTTCCATTTCGTACGACTGAGTAAAGGATTTTTCGATAGAAAATGATTTCCGGCTATCGAATGGTATTCTAATTACATAGAATATCTATATATATATATATATATATATATATATATATATATATATATATATATATATATATATATATATATATATATATATATATATATATATATATATATATATATATATATATAGAACAAAAGATTTCGTAGATTACGGAGGAATTTACGGAATATACCAGGCAAAGTTTACAGTAACAGATACACTAGGATATGAATGTTGTCTATACACTATTCATGCAATTCAGGCAGTAAGATATGTCTAGATTAAGAATGATAAGCAAGTGATTCCCTAAGAATGATAAGCAGGTAATTTTTGACACGAAATGATAAGCAAAACTTTTGACATGCAGACACGGTCGAAGTCCAGACTCATTAATGCATCTAAACAACTATCATTTAGACACACTAATGCAAGACCTGGTTCGCTAAGACCACCGCTCTGATACCAACTTTCATTCAGTTGGAGACACCACACATCCCACCCAGTGCCTTCCCAGCTAACCGCCTGGTGACCACTGAGTGTACCTCAGAGACTGATTCTACAGCCCTGCCTCTCGGCAAAACCAACCATATTCGGACCGCGAGGAGTAAGAGCCAATGCTTCGTCACAGGTAACACTCTGAGAACCCCCTCTACTATTAAGCCGACGAGACAGCTTAAACCAGCTCTGATACCAACTCTAACGTTGGGGACACATCCCACTCAGTGCCTTCCCAGCTAACCACCTGGTGACCACTGAGTGTACCTCATATACTGATTTTAGGGCCTGCCTCTCGGCAATTGCCAACCTTCGTAAGGGATCGCAAGGAGTAAGAGCCAATGCTTTGTCATAGGTCACACTGTGAGAACCTCCTTTATGACTAACCCACCACACATGGTCGCGGTTATATCAACTTTCATGACCCGTCCTAATCCATCTGAACGAATACATTACATTTGGTTACATCGCGAGGTACTTGACCTCTATATGATACATTTTACAAACATTGCATTCGTTTTTAAAAGACAAACTTTCATTACATCGAAAGTTGACGGCAGGCATACCATTTCATAATATATCCAACTATAATTGACTTAATAATAATCTTAATGAACTCAACGACTCGAATGCAACGACTTTTGAAATATGTCATGAATGACTCCAAGTAATATCTCTAATATGAGCAAATGCACAGCGGAAGATTTCTTTCATACCTGAGAATAAATATGCTTTCAAGTGTCAACCAAAAGGTTGGTGAGTTCATTAGTTTATCATAATCGATCATTTCCATAATTTTAATAGACCACAAGATTTCAATTTTTCCATAAATATACATCTCATATCAGGAATTTCGCAAACTGCATAGAGATAAAAATCATTCATATGGTGAGCACCTGGTAACCGACCTTAACAAGATGCATATAGAATATCCCCATCATTTCGGGACTCCCTTCGGACATGATAAATTCGAAGTACTAAAGCATCCGGTACTTTGGATGGGGCTTGTTGGGCCCAATAGATCTATCTTTAGGATTCACGTCAATTAGGGTGTCTGTTCCCTAATTCTTAGATTACCAGACTAAAAAGGGGCATATTCGCTTTAATAATCCAGCCATAGAATGTAGTTTTAAGTACTTGTGTCTATTTCGTCAAATATTTATAAAAGCAGCGCTTGTATTCTCAGTCTCAAAAATATATATTGCAAAAGCATTTAAAAAGGGAGCAAATGAAACTCACCATACTGTATTTTGTAGTAAAAATACATATGATGATTTTGAATAATGTAGGGTTGGCCTCGGATTCACGAACCTATATCAATTTAATATATTAAAACATGTAATGGTAGTCGAATAATTTATATATATATATATATTATTATTATTAATCATATACTTATTTATATTATATGCCATATAGTTAAATTTAATATATTTAATTCGTATATTTTATATGGTTTATACTTATTGTATTAAATATTAATATAGTTTAATTAATAACATTTTATTGATAAAAAATAGTAATAAGTGATATTAGTATAATTGTAATATGTTTTTATATAAAGTTCTTGTTTATAATAATAGCAATTATAATAACAGTGTTAATAATAATAATAATAATAATAATAATAATAATAATAATAATAATAATAATAATAATAATAATAATAATAATAAAATGATATTCAGTTTTAATCTTATTTATAATTTTCATATTAATATTTATTTTCATAATAATTTTAGTGATAATGATATTGATAATACTAATAATAATATTAATGATTTACTAATAATAATAATAAAAATAATAATAATAATAATAACTTTATTAAAAGAGATAATGTAATAATAAAAATGATATTGTTAATAACGATACTTTTGTTTAATAATAATACTAATAATACTAGTAGTTACAAAATCGATACTAATACTAATATTAGTGAAAATAATAATTTTATTATTTTCATAATGATAATAATAATAAAATCATGTTTGTAACTATGATCATAATAATAGTGATATTAATAATAATACTTGTAACAATATTGGTTTTATAGCTAATGATAGTCATGATACTAATTTTAATACCTATATAATAATAATACTCGTGATA
This sequence comes from Rutidosis leptorrhynchoides, assembly GCF_046630445.1. NCBI lineage: Eukaryota > Viridiplantae > Streptophyta > Magnoliopsida > Asterales > Asteraceae > Rutidosis > Rutidosis leptorrhynchoides. The sequence continues at coordinate 430,492,288 of NC_092333.1, read as the reverse complement.
ATAATATTACCTATGTGAATATTAACACTTCTATTATTTATAAAATGATAGTAATATTAGTATTTACGAAAATGATAATAATACTTAAATGATAAAATTAACAATTATAAATATATTGCTACTACTTATAAGCTAATAATAATAATAATGGTTATAATACTCATAATTATGATATTATTAATAATAATAATTATAATACCAATATAGCAATAATAATAATAATCTTACTAATAACAATAATAATAATAATAATAATAATAATAATAATAATAATAATAATAATAATAAAAATAGTATTAATTATGATAATAATAATAATTGGAAAGTGAAAACTACCTTAAAGAGCTTTTAAAAAAAAAAAAAACTACCTTCTACGAGTCTCGAACCCTTAACCTCTCGCTTGAATCGAAACACGTTTAACCATCCAACCAAGTCTGTTTTTCTGAATTAAGACACACCCATATCTATTTAACCCCTTTATTTATCTGTCTGTTCATCTTCCTCAATAACAATCGACCAAACTAATAACTTATTGTAGTAACGAATTAAGACTTGATTTATGTTTAAAATTGAAACGAAACTGATCTGAAATGAGGGATTTTTGTTCAATAGACAAAGAGAAAAAAAAATTAAAATGTTGCTGTAACAGCCCGTTTAAACCCTCGAAGAACTCATACCTTGAAATCAATTTCTTGAGCATTTTAGGTTACGATTCCTACATAAAAAAAATCCTAAATCACTCCAGGAAACTCTTGAAATCATCAATTGGACTTGAATCATAACATATAACTCGAATTTTATCGAAGAACATTGGTTGACTTTTTCAAATCGAAACTTTGACTCTGAAATTTAAATTCGATATCAAGAATTGGAAACAAATATTTTGCAGATAGATTAAGTAAAGAAATTCTAACAAAATTGCATTATTAGATTTTGAAAAACAAGAATAAATCGAGCTTTGGAATAAATGAGCCAAGAACAGGGGACTACCTGGGTTTTCTTAAAATTTCAGTTTTAATTCATCAGATAGAAAGCTAAAGGGTTCGTAATTGATTATGATGATGGAAGAATTGATTGATTTTTATCAGCAACATACTTTGATCATTTATATAATACCATTCTGGCTCGACATGTATCAGACAGGAAGAAAAAGAAAGAAAATTAAATAAATAAAAGTTGATGTTGATGGCAAACTGATTTTGTTTGCTTATATGATCAATCGTACCAATTAGTAAACAGAAGCAAAAATTAAACACAGTATTGATCGAGATGGAAAACTGATTTGATTCCACTTTTGTATTAATCCGTATATATATATTATAAGTTAATAATTATCTTATTAATAATATTAATAATAATACAAATAATAATAATAATAATAATAATAATAATAATAATAATAATATTAAAAATAATAATAATTATCACTAATACTAATAATAATTATATTAATAATAATAATAATAATTAATAATGATATTAATAATAATCAAATGATAATAATAATAATAATATTACTTATGTTAATGATAATAAATGTATTATTTTCTAATAATAATAATGATCATAATGGTAATTATAAAAATAAAAAAATACTAATACTAATAATAATAGAATTAATTATATCATTAATAATAATAATATCAAATGATACAGTGTAATAGAAAATATTGATATAATAATATTAATAATAAAGATAATGAAAATTTTAAATTATAAGATAAGTTTAATACTCTTTAATAATAATGACAAGCATAATAGAAATGATAATAATAATATTATTAATGATACTCATAATAATACTTATTAAAATAGTATTAATGTTTTTAATAATAATGATAATTTTTACATATCAAATTTCATATCTATATGTTATATATAAAAATATTATTAATATTGATTTTTCTAACAATATTTAATTTAATAAAAGTAATAACATTAATAGTATTTTAACTTGCAGTTATAATTAATATGTTAACACTACATATAATATTTATACTTTTTTTATGTTTATATTCTAATATACATATCATAATAATTATATATATATATATATATATATATATATATATATAGCTTTATTTTAATGACCACATTATTATTTTGTATATTATTTTACATATTTAATTCTAATGATTAATTTGTGTTTTATTATTTCAATTTATTATATATACGTATATATATATACATATATATATATATATATATATATATATATATATATATATATATATATATATATATATATATATATATATATATATATATATATATATATATATGTTTTTATTTACTAACAAATGTTCGTGAATCGTCGGAAATAGTCAAAGGCCAAATGAATTCATGAAAATATTTCAAAAAATTTTGAGACGCAACATTACAGACTTTGCTTATCGTGTCGAAACCATATAAAGATTAAGTTTAAATTTGGTCAAAAATTTGCGGGTCGTCACACTTGTACATGTGACTGAGTCTATAATAGTCAACAGTCATATCTTGTACATGTGATTCAGTTTAAGCAACCATGATAGAGATAAATACATAAGTAAACAAAGATAGATAACATCATTCAAATTAATAAAAGTCCAATATATGTCTAGATACTTAACAAAATGCACTAACGAGGGTTTACTTTCAAGTTGTTATTCAACATTATTCAATTCTATTCAAGTTCTTTTTCATCTTTTAGGGCACTTTTACTTTTAAATTATCACATCTATTTTAATTATGTTTATGTTTATGTTTAACTATTTAATTCATCTCCAACTGTGAGCTAAACGTTCATAGTGGTTATTTGGATGAAAACTGAGTTTAATTTGAGATTTCAGATGAAGGCATCAGCTTATAGGTTTACAGTCGCCGGCTGAAACAACCATAGCCGCCGGCTTTGTAGTCCAATTTGCACTGTTTCTGCTCTGTGACCAGAATTGTGTAATTATGTTTCTGTAATTTTTTTTATTCCGATTATTGCTACTATGATTTAGATCTTTATTTGCATGCTTAATGATTATTGAATAGAAACTAGCATTAAATATTAATTAATCTAAAGTCTTCTATTGCTCGATCCAACTTTTAAGATTCACCATATTGGACAAAGTGTTTGAATCACATGAAATCTAGCTAAGAATATATAGTAGTAATGAATGGATGAACATTAATTGCGCTTATATAGTATAATTACTTTATGAGGTTTATTCAAAGAACCATAGTTTATGTGAATTCATATGTCCAATTGCGTGAGAATCTGATTAAGGTTGAATTTCAGCTAGTAACTTGAGTTGATCTGATTAGGTTTATTAGCTTATCTAGTTATCAATCTAATTGAATGTTGTCTCTATCCACACCACAAGATTTAGATGATATTTGTCATGTGATTATATGAATGCTATAAGTTAGGATATTAACTTTACAAAACAACATAGTCAATATGTGTTTAAGTCATAGTATGTGATCTTTACGTGATAATTAAGTTTAACCTTTTTAAGGGATTAATCGGTCTATAATTTTTATTTTTTAGATTATCGATATAAGTTATGAAACTAATTACTCGAAATCTCTTATGACTCAAAAGTCCAAATAACCACTCTTTTAATATATTTGAATTAAAATCCAACTCTCACATTCTATCTTTCCTAAGATAGTCTTACCAAAAGTTTAATAATAACCTTCAATTATAATATATACTACTATTTCTTTCCTAAGAAATAGACTAAATATAAATATAAATAACAACTCTTAAAGCTCTGCGTCTCTTGGGACGATAGCCTAACTTACTAGTTACTATACTACCTTGATCGGGTTTTTTTGCTCGTTAGGGTGTAAAGTGAAAAGTAATTTAGATGATATAAATTTAAAAGTTAAGAATAAAGGAAAGCACTATACACACATCAACTTTTGGTGCCACTGCTGGAGATGCGGCAAATATAAATAATTTATATTTATATTTTGGTTTATTGATAATTCATGAAAAGTGGTGTCTAGGATCTCTAGGGTTATGTTGCTATATTGTCCGACTTAAAGGGTCTTTCGTAATCCTTCTTTGCTGACAGGCCATTTAGTAGTGGACAATTCAATAAATTGAGAATTTATTTATTTATTTATTGTTACCAATAAAAAGGTGTTATATAATGCACAAGATATATCTAAATCTCTAAATCCTAATTAAGATCTTAATCTCTAAATCTTAATTTCTAAAATTCATCCTTCATCTAATCATAAATAATCTCCTAATTATAAATTTAAAGATCTTTCTTAAAAATATTAAGATTAATTCATAGAAGCTCATTCTTAACCTTTCATTTATTGTCCTTTATTGGTCATTTATTATTCTATGACCACTCGATCCAAGAATCCTGTTCTAGAGAAAAAACTATCTGATCCTGAAAAACTAGCATCTTTAACTAATAGGAAAATAAACACCATTGCTGCTAGGAAATTAAACTTTGAGGAAGGTGAAACTTCTTCGCCTCTTTCTTCACATTCTTCATCATCAACTGATTCTAATCTATTTGGAAATCTTTTTGAATTAGGAATTGAAATGGCTGCTAATAATTCTATGGAAGCTCTTATGAAAGCTGGTCATATAGGTCTTGGTCATTCCATTACTCAACCCGAAATTAAGGATAAGGATAATCAATTTAGGGAAATTCCGAATGATGATGCTAATGATCATTTACGGCAATTTAAGGAAACCTGCAATCTCTTTAAGATCCAAGGTGTTGCTGATGATGTTATCAATCTTCGTTTATTTCCTTGGTCCCTTAAGGACAAAACTAAGGACTTGTTAAATTCATTACCTGGGGGAGAAAGAACTGCTTCAGACCACATGGTTGAAAAATTTTGACTTGTTTCTTCCGTGCTTCTAAAACCATCACCTTACAAACCAAAATCGCAAACTTCAAGCAAGAGAATAACGAAACATTGTATGCCGCTTAGGTGAGATTTGGGCAGTTGTTAAGATCGGGTCCTCAACATAGTTCATATAACATTCAAATTGTTACTTTTTTCTCTAAGATTTGTGATATTGCGATGAGAAGCTCATGCATTGATTGATAAGTTACATGTACAATCTCATGAATGGCATATAGATTTAGGTGTTTCTCATTAATTAAGTGCTGTGGGGCTTGAGACTGAAGATGTGTTAAAAGAAATGAATGATCAGTTACGGAATATAGGTAGATAAATGGAGAAGCTCTCAAAGAAGATGCATGTTATGAAGGTTGGTTGTGAGAAGTGTAATGGGCCGCATTTGACAAAGGATTGTGTTAATAGCCTAACTATGGAACAAGTGGAAAATGAGTCATATGCTAATCAGTTTCAAGGAGTTAATCCTAACTATCGTCCTCTAAATAATTACCAAACTCCTTATCCTAAACATTTTAAGAATCCACCTGGTTTTTATCCTACTAGAGCACCCGTCACACTAAACAATTCTTTGAACCACCAAGCTGAAAGACGTTCTACCGTTGAAGATTTTATTCTTTCATTTATTAAGAACCAAACCGAAGCAAATGAAGCTATTAAATCTCAGCTTCCCCAAGTTCAAAACAATCACCAAGCCTCAATTCAAAACTTAAAGCATAATGTTACTAAGCATTTTCAATTAGTGGATGGAAAAAATACACCTAATACCGAGAAACCTAAGGTTGTTCACTTTGAGAAGGTTAATGTTGTTTCTGAAATTGAGGAAGTTGTTTAGGAAGTGATTATGAGCCTAGTCTTAAGTATATGTGGGAAAATTATGAAAGTGAGGAGGAAGTGGGTGTTGAGGAAGTAATTGAGGAAGAAAATCCTAAGGATGAAGTAGAAGCTAAAAAAGAAGTTAGTGAAATTGAACCAATGTGGGAATATGAGTTAAACAAGGAATATTTGCATAGGAAATTGATGAGATGACAGGAAAAACAAGTGAGGGTCCACATTATATTTTTATAGAGATACTGAATCTGAGAAAGAGTACTCGTCTAATAAGGAACCCTTTGACTATTTTAATCCACTTGAATTTGGGGTTTGTGCTAGGTTTGAAGTTACAACTGATGATAAGAAAACACGTTTAGAACTAAATCATGGAGTCCGTACTTACAAGAAAAATAGTGTTCCAAATACTCTAGTTCTAGGTTTCTGATTGTTCGTCCCGACCCTAGAGAGTTCCATATCCCTTGTGTTGTTCGTGGTCCGATTCCTATTCGTGCTCTAGCTGATAATGGCTCAAGTGTTAATTTGATGCCATTAAAAACTTACTATCATTTAGGTTTGCCACCGCTTGAACCAATTAATGTTGTTGTCTCTTTTGCTGATAATAAGTTACATCGTCCCATGGGTATTGCTAAGCATATTGAAGTGAAAGTGGAGTTTGCTAGTTTTCTTATTAACTTTGTAGTAATGGACATGAATGAAGATCCAATTACTCCCTTGATTTTAGGAACACCTTTCCTATCTACCGTGCCACTATGGATTACCGTGATAACCCTCTTATTATTCGTCAAGGTAACTATGGTGAAATTATTCCGATTGTACTGAGGAAAGAATTTCATATGGAGAACGTGAAGATGCTTCGAGATAAGTGTGGGGAGGAAGGTTGTGAAGATGCTAATTATTTATCTTATTTGAGAAAAATGGAAATTACTGTTAAGGACTCATCCTAGAGTTTATGAAAGAACAATATAAGGTTAGTGATGAAATAAGAAAGCGAATTTATGAGTTGCAAATAGAACATGAAAAAGCTTCTCATAAAGTAACTTGGCTATTTTGAAAGTGATGAGGGAGGTCAAAATGATTGAAGGGAAATTAAGGGTGGAAGATGAGGAGGAAAGTGCATCCGGTGAACACGTTAAGTCTGAGGAATAAAAGAAGTTGAAAAATGAGTCGCGCGACTGACTCTATAATTAAATCCACCTATCCGTTTATTTGTTTTTACTAGGATTATTTGTTTAAGTATTTCTGTTAAGTGTTTATGTTATGTAGAATAAGTGTGTTGATTAATGTGTTTCTATGTTTGAAGTTTAATTAATAAAATTATGGTTTGTTTTTCTTTTATATTGTCTTATTTCATATTATGTTGAGTTCATATTTTAAAGTTTAAATCTTCAAGTAACAAGTATGGAAAAAGTTTATGGCATCCATTTCCAAGTAATATCATTCTTCTTCCTTTAATAATTGTCTTTCCAAAGTTTTATAAGTCTGATTTTATGCAAGTGAGGACATTGCATAATCTTAAGTGTGAGGAGGGAAGTGAAATAGTCACTTGAAAATTAAATACCAAGATAAAATTTTCAAAATATTAGAGTAATTACACTTAAATAATGGATAAAGTAGATAAATTTTTAAATTTTTAAGTAAATTTCAAAATAAAAGACTCTGAAAGATAATAATTAAAATATTAGCTTGTGTTCAAATTTCAACTTTTTGAAAGCTTAAAGTAATGTAACTGATAAAGAAAATCTAGGATTTTTAAATTTTTGTTAATGATTTGAATCAAATACTTAGACGTGCTAACAAAATTTCAATTATTAGAATCCTTAACCATTAAAAAAATCCAATAAAAACTTAAATCTCATTCCTATTATATATTTAGGTTATTAAGATCACATTGTAATCTTACTTTAGTCCGACCCAAAGTGATTCCTTGATTCCACATTGGAATCCACGATTTGCTCATTGATATTTAAAATGCATAAATAATAGTAATCACCATATCATCCATTCATCATATCATGTATCATGTTGATCATTCCTTAAAGATCATATCTTTAAAATCATGATACTTATCGCTATTCTTTGAAGAACATTATACTCATTTATGAGACAATTGAAAAAAAAATTTGTTGAAAGCTAAGCTTAAAGCTGTAGTCTCTAAGATTCGAGCAATTAGATCCTATGGGGTGCTAGATCACCTAACCACCTAAAACTTTTTCCGATTTAGGATCAGTTGGTCGAATGTTGGCTACATGGATCAAGGAAGTTACTGTCTTAATGCAAGGTGATCATATAAAGATACCAAAAAATGTGACACGAGTGCCTTAAAAGCATGGACCACTGAAGGCATAAGGATCATTCTCATTGGCTTAAATGCTACATTCTTAAAGCATTCTTTCGTTCATCAATTAATCTTAACTTAATTATTATGCACTTTAATATTGATGTAGGCAAGGGTATGGGTTTGGCTAGTGGAAAAGTTTCAGTGGACAAATACATAAATATAGATACAACTCTAGCTATAATTAAAGCTCCAATTTGAACTTAAGGCTTAATTGTAAGATTATTTTAGATTTATCTTTATACGAATCAGTGTCAAATTACGATTACTAAACCCTATATGGTTGGATTGATTTATTATTCCTAACCGCTTTTAAAACCAATTCTAATATGTGTAATGACTATCTTATTTAATCTATTTCGAAAAAAATACCCAATTTAATATTTCCTTTGATGCATTACGTGAAAATAAAAGTTAAAATATCTCCGAAAGTATGATGAAATAAAAAAAACTTCTTGATAAAAGTCTAAAGTATAATAAAACACCTTTTAATTTACAATAAATTTATGTTTACTTGAGGGCAAGTAAAAGTTTAAGTATGGGGAATTAGATAACGCATAAATTATACATATTTTAACAAGCATTTTAAAGTGTTATCTTGGTATTTAAACATCATTTTAGGTACTTTTATTATCAAAAGTTAATATTTAATATAAAAAGGTATTTTTTAATATGTTTATTTAGAAAATGTATTTAGCAGGAATAAAACAGGAAAATGCAAAAATATCATCAAAGCCACTAGCTGGTGTCAAGGAAGCCGACGGTTTAAGTGAAAAGGTCATGAAAGTTCCAGAAATTAAACTAGGAATAAGTAAAATCAAGGAAGCCGCTAGCTGGATTCACTAGATCTGCCAGCTTGGATGACCAGTTTCTTGTTCGTGAAGCCTAAGTCAAGATATTTAAGGAAATTGAACCTGTATCGAATGTCAAGACCTGAAGCTTCCGGCTATATCCGTTAAATCCGTTGGCTCTAGAAGCAAACAGAGGTTAACTTGTGCTTAAAGCAAAATAAAAATGTGCAGTTGGGGGTAATTAAGGCCAGAACCTCCGGCTATATCAAATGGAGCTGCCGACTCCGAAGTCGGTTTTCTAAATTATAAATAGAGGTCGAATCATGCAGTTTTCAATGTACAATTTCAATATTGGTTTTTAGGGTTAAGTTACGAACTTATTACGATTTCTTTAGCTTTTAGATTTTCTTTCAAGTTGTTATTCAACATTATTTAATTCAATTCAAGTTCTTTTTCATCTTTTTAAGGTACTCTCCCTTTTAAATTCTCGCATCTACTTTAATTATGTTTACGTTTATGCATAAGTGTTTTTATTCGTCTCCCAACTATGAACTAAATGTTATAGTGGTTATTTAGATGAAAAGTGAGTTTATTTTTAGATTTTAGATGAAGTCGCCGGCTTCTAGGTTTACAGCCATCGGCTTTGCACTCAAATTTGCATAGTTTCTGGTTTGTGACCAGAATAGTGTAATTATGTTTCTGTGATTTTGTTTATTCTATTTATTGCTGCTATGATATGAATCTTTATTTGCATGCTAAATGATTAGGTGAATAGAAACTTGGATTAACTACTAATTAATTCTAAAGTCTTCTTTTGCTCGATTCATGCAACTTTTAAGATTAACCAAATTGGATAAAGTGTTTGAATTGCATGAAATCTAGATAAAATTAATAGTAGTAATGAACGGATGAACATTAATTGCGCTTATATAGTAAAATACTTTGTTAGGATTATTCAAAGAACCTTAGTTGTTGTGAATTCATATGTCCAATTGCGTGTGAATCTAATTAAGGTTAACGTTTAGCTAGTAACTTGAGTTGAACTGATTAGGTTTATTAGCTCGTCTATTTATCAGTCTAATTGAATGTTGTCTCTATCCACACCACAAGATTTAGATGATATTTGTCATGTGATTATATAAATGCTATAAGTAAGGATATTAACTTTGCACAACAACTTAGTTAATATGTAACAACCTGCCTTTTTCTGTTTAATTATTTTAAAGGCCGTTATCTAATTATAACATCCCTCGTTTACTCTACGTAGTTAAGGTAATTCGTTTGGTTAATTCACGCACCCGCTTTTAAACTTGAGGGACTAATGTTGCCAATTGACCAAAGTCTTGACTAGGTCAAAGGGTCAACCTCCATCTTCCTCCACTCATTCACCTCCCATCTTTCTTTACTACTTCCACATTTTACTCTCAACTCCTAAATCAAATATTCATCATCCATTATAGATCTAGCAAGCTTACATCAAAACAAATTACATATTTGGAATCTTTGCATCTTCCTCTTCAATTCCATACCAATTTCCTCTCTTTTGGGTAACTTTCTAAAAACTCTAGATTTCATGTTCTTAGTGTTTTTAACTTAAAAGGGTGTTAATTAGTGTCTATGGCTCAAGTCTAACATGAATATGTGATTTAATTGCTTGTTCTTGTCATTTTGGTGTAACTAGCTTAAACTTGAAAAATGACTTGTTTAATCTTGAGATTTGCTTAATTAAATGTTGATAGTTGTTAAAGTGCATGTATTAAATGTGTTACTAACATCACTAGCTTCAATTTGGTATGTAGGTTGACTTGGAAAGACTCCAATAACATGATTGATGAATTTATGATTTTTGGTTAGGGTTTGGTAGCTTTAAATGTGAATTTTGATGCATTAAATGCTTTGCAATATTGTTTGTAAGTGTTTAGTAGTATTGTATGCATAATTACCTACGAAACGGCGTATTATATGTGTGTTTTAAGTTTCCGAGTCATTAATTGCATTTATGAGCTTGAAACATTAAATAGTAAGCATTAAATGATCATTCGATGAGATTTTGGTTATCGTAAATGTTGGTTTTGGTTGATGAAATGTGTGTAGTTGTATTCCTCATTAAATTACCTTTCCAACGATATGAGATACGTGTTTTGAATGTTTACGGTTCGTTATTTGTGAATTGATGAATTTAGGTTCGAGACTTAAACATTTGAAACAGCCCAGGAATCAGCTCACGCCCAATGGCGCGGCGCGGCCATCATTTGGCGCGGTGCGGCATTTGCCGCGTTTATGGGCTGTTCAATTTTCCTTTTTCATGTTAAATTCTAACTATGCTACGCACCTCCGATTAACATGTAACTTGTTCTAACATGCTCATATATGATTAATTAGGTCAGAAAAATTGTCCAGGACCTGACCCGAACGTGTTAAATTTTTCGTTGACTTTGACTTGACCAAAGTTGACTTTTATTCAAACTTAACCAATACTTTGTTTAATCGTTATAACCTTTCCCTTATAATTGATTGTTGCATGAAACTTGACAACTTGATTCACATGCTATATAATCGAGTTGTAACGAACCATAGGACTAATTGAACAACTTTGACCGACCATGTTTTACCGTTATTGATACGACCTACTTGTTTAGGTCAAGACTAGCATTCGTTCTTGCACATGTTACTTTGTGAAGTACCTTTATACTCGTGCACTCAAGGTGAGATCATATTCCCACTTTTACTCTTTTATACTTATACTTGGGATGAGAAAACATAAACGTTTCATTTTATAAAGTGAACACAAGTATGAAAATAAACATTCTACGTGCGAGTTAGAACAAAAATCTTCAAGTCCAATTATCATTAGTTACACTTGTAGAGTGTAAGCGAGAACTTATGTTGTGTGGCCATACGGGTTTGACGAACCCTCATTCGGATAGTTCGCTACCGTTAGCGGATGAAACGTATTTTCGGGTATAGTGTAGGTTCTAACACTATGATGCAGAGATACTATTCAGTTAAGCCTTGATAATTGGGTGCTCGTGATACGAATAACAACTTTTGGAATGTAAACGATTTGGATAATCACCTTATACTAAATCTTGTGGTTCAATACAATATACTTACTAAACCTATGATTTCACCAACGTTTTCTTTGACAGATTTTTCTATGTTTTCACAGGTCCTTGAATGCTAAGTGATTCTTGCTTCCGCACACTATTTTGATACTTGCTCGGATGTCGGGTATACATGAATACATGGAGCGTCTTTTGACTTTACTTAAAATTGTGTTGCATAGGTTTCATTTATACTTAAATGTTGTAACGTATCTAGTTGTTAAACTACTTTTGTAAACTTTGAAACATCTTTACATTTGAAATAAATGCGACATGTTTTGGTCAAACCTTGTTTTAAAGACTTATGACCACGTTACGGGACCTAAGTTGACGGTGCCATCAATGACGATTTTGTCGGGTCATCACGTGTGGTATCAGAGCGTTGGTTGTAGGGATTTAGAGTTCATTGGTGTCAACCCCGAGTCATAGAGTGCATTAGTGAGTCTAGACTACAACCGGAATATAGAATTGAAGTATGACTTGCTTGACTACTTGTTCATTTATATTGTACACATCTATTAGTACCTAACTCCTATTTCATCTTAATCTCACGTATTTTAATTTGATTGACACGCCATCTTGACCTTATGAGGTAATGTCGAATGCACATATGAATTAGGGTAATATAATTACCGGGATTATATTACGGTGACTCATATGGACGTTCCGACATTATAACATAAAGAATTGAGGGCGGGTCAAGGAAAATTTTCTCTCTATCTTTATTCCATATCACGATTAGTATTATTGAGAATACTAATCAACGATATTCTTGTGTCTTGAAGGAACAATGGCTCGCAGAGATGAATGCAATACTCCTCCCGAAACTCCTGAACAAGCTCTTCAACGCATGATAACCACCACCGTAGATGCGACCATGGCTGGTCACTCCTCCAACAACAATAACAACAACCACAACAACAACAACCATAGAGCCGGTCATTCAAACGAGGGATGCTCCTACAAGAATTTCATGGGGTGCAAACCTCACACTTTCGATGGAACCGGGGGACCGGTTGCTCTCACCTGATGGTTTGAGCAAACGTAAGCAGTTTTTAGCATAAGCTGTTGCCGGGACCAAGACAAGGTCAAGTATTCCACTCACACTTTCGCCGGTATCGCTCTCACATAGTGGAATACATATGTACAATCGGTGGGTACCGTTGAAGCCCACACACTCTCTTGGGCCGACTTAATAGAAACGATGATCACCAAATACTTCCCACATGAAGAGACCCGAAGGATTGAAAACGAGTTAAGTAGTTTAAAAGCGGTCCAAAATGACCTTAAAGCTTATAATCAACGGGTTGCCGAGCTTGCCCTAATGTGTCTGGCCCTCGTGACTCCCGAGTCCCTAAGGGTTGAACTTTACATGGATGGCCTCCCTAAGAGCATTAAACACGGGGTAATGTCATCCAAACCCGCTAACCTACAAGAGGCTTTAAAGATGGCTCGCCAATTGATAGAAACGGTGGATGAAATTGATGTGCCGGCACCAAAAGTTGAGGATAAATCGGGTGGCAACAAAAGAAAATGGGAAGCCTCTCAATCAAGCAACTACAACAACAACAACTTTGCCAAGAAGCCCTTCACCTCCGACAGCAAGAAAGGTTATGCCGGACATCTACCTTTTTGTAACAAGTGCCAAAAACATCATTTGGGTGAATGTGGCAAGCCATTTTGCATCAAATGTCAAAGAAGTGGCCATGTGGCCAACGAGTGTAGAAATACCGCTCCCGTCGCTTAAAAGGGGCCCAATGCACCAAAACCGGGTTTTTTTATGAATGTGGCCAACCAGTTCATTATAAGAACGCATGCCCAAAGAAGAAAGCTAACCCCAATGCACGCGGCCGAGCTTTCAACATTAATACCAAGGAGGCCTGAGATGATCATGAACTAGTCACAGGTATGTTTCTTCTCAACAACTCTTATGTATCTTGCTTATTCGATTCGGGTGCCGATAAGAGTTTTGTATCCAAGACCTTGACTCATTATTTTTGCACTCCACCACTCCCACTAGATACTACTTACACCGTTGAAGTGGCCAACAGAAAATTATTGAGTGCCGACGAATTTTATCGGGGGTGTACGTTAAACTTATTGGGTAAAGAGTTTGAAATTGATTTGATGCCTATAGAACTAGTAAGCTTCGATGTAATAATTAGTATGGATTGGTTAGCCAAAACGAAATCTCACATCCTTTATGATCTTAAAGCAATTCAAATTCCTATCGAGAATGGTGAACCCTTGATTGTCTATGGCGATAAGAGTTGCACTGGACTCAACCTCGTCTCGTGCCTTAAAGTTGAAAAATATCTTCGTAAAGGTTGTTTTGCGAGCCTAGCCTATGTGAAAAAAGTCGAGACCGATGAGAAGCATACCGATGATGTGTCAATTGTTAGTGACTTTTCCGATGTATTTCCCGAAGAATTGCCTGGTCTTCCACCTCATCGACCGATTGAATTCCAAATCGATCTTATCCCAGGAGCCGCACCCGTAGCACGTGCACCATTGATAATGCTAAAAACGAACATATATTTCATAGCATTATTCCTCAAGAAAGACAAGCTTTTAGTTGCAATTGTTCTATTTACAAGTGATATTCGTTTAAATAATAAAAGGTGAAGACAAAAGACAGATTCGACGATTTGAAGACGCAAACGACCAAAAAGCTCAAAAGGACAAAAGACAATCAAAAAGGTTCCAATTATTGATAAGAAACGTCTCGAAATCACAAGAGTACAAGATTCAAAACGCAAAGTACAAGATATTAAATTGTACGCGAGGACGTTCGAAAATCCGGAACCGGGACCAGAGTCAACTCTTAACGCTCGACGCAACGGACTAAAAATTACAAGTTAACTATGTATATAAATATAATATAATATATAATTAATTATATTAATTATATATATATTATATATATATATTAAAAACCGTCGGCAGCAAGAAACTCCAAGGGTGTGAGCTGTAAATATATCTCCGCGACTCGCGGAGTTTTAAGGGCATTTTGCCGCGAGTCGCGGAGCCCCAAAAATCAAGTCTGGCTATAAAGCCAACCGAATTCCGATCAAATTGAACATATTTTTTTCTCTTCCTCTTCATACGTAAATATATTTATATTTATAATTTATATTTTAATTTTAATTATAATTCTAATAATAAGGGTATGTTAGCGAATGTTGTAAGGGTGTAAGTCGAAATTCTGTCCGTGTAACGCTACGCTATTTTTAATCATTGTAAGTTATGTTCAACCTTCTTATATTAATGTCTCGTAGCTAAGTTATTATTATGCTTATTTAAAACGAAGTAATCATGATGTTGGGCTAATTACTAACATTGGGTAATTGGGCTTTGTACCATAATTGGGGTTTGGACAAAAGAACGACACTTGTGGAAACTAGACTATGGGCTATTAATGGGCTTTATATTTGTTTAACTAAATGAAAGTTTGTTAATGTTAATATAAAGATTTACAATTGGGCGTCCCTATAAATTACCATATACACTCGATCGGACACGATGGGCGGGGTATTTATATGTACGAATAATCGTTAATTTAACCGGACACGGGAATGGATTAATAGCCACTAGAATAATTAAAACAGGGGTGAAATTACATTCAAGGGTAATTGGTGTAATTGTTAACAAAGTAGTAAAACCTTGGTTTACACGCAGTCGATAACCTGGTGTATTCATTAAACAAAGTATTAAAACCTTGTTACAATTCGAATCCCCAATTAGTTGGAATATTTATCTTCGGGTATAATAATAATTTGACAAGGACACTTGCAATTTATATTTATGACTGATGGACTGTTATGGACAAAAACCAGACGGACATATTGAATAATCCAGGACAAAGGACAATTAACCCATGGGCATAAAACTAAAATCAACACGTCAAACATCATGATTACGGAAGTTTAAATAAGCATAATTCTTTTATTTCATATTTAATTTCCTTTATTTTATATTTAATTGCACTTCTAATTATCGCACTTTTATTTATTTTATTTTATCGCACTTTTAATTATCGTACTTTTTAATTATCGCAATTTTATTTTATCGCATTTTTATTATTCGCAATTTCATTATCGTTATTTACTTTACGCTTTAATTTAAGTCTTGTATTTATTTTATATTTTACATTAGGTTTTAACTGCGACTAAAGTTTTAAAATCGACAAACCGGTCATTAAACGGTAAAAACCCCCCTTTATAATAATAATATTACCTATATATATTTGTATTTTTATAAAAATAAACTAATATAGCGTTGAGCTTTGTTTAAAGATTTCCCTGTGGAACGAACCGGACTTACTAAAAACTACACTACTGTACGATTAGGTACACTGCCTATAAGTGTTGTAGCAAGGTTTAAGTATATCCATTCTATAAATAAATAAATATCTTGTGTAAAATTGTATCGTATTTAATAGTTTTTCCTAGTAAAATATAAGCTATTTTATATACACCTCGTTCGACATCAAGTATATTTTTGGCGCCGCTGCCGGGGAAAAACTCTTAAACGCCGGAAGCGCAACGCTAATATAAAAAAAAAAAAAAGATTTTTAGTTACTTTTATAAAAAATTCGCTTTGTAAAAATACGTTTTAATTATTCAAAAATATAAAAAGAAAAACAAAAATATATGTATTTTTAAGATTTTGTAAATATTTAAGTTTTATAAGTTTCTTTATTTCTATTTTAGTTTATAAAAATATAAGTTTTATTTTAAAATCGTTTATTTAAATTAAAAACAGAAAAAAAAAATAAAGAAAAAAAAAAAAAAAAAACGCGTAAAAACACAAAGCTGTCAACTGAATTCCTGAACCCCGCGACTCGCGGGGTGTTCTTCTTTATTTGCCGCGACTCGCGGAGGGTTTCTGACAGGCGACAAGGAAGCCCTAATCGAGCATTAATTACGGGATATTATTAATAATTAATATTATTATTATTATTTTTAGTTTTAGTTTTATTTTTACTTTTTATTTATTTATGTATTTAGTATTAATTAAGTTTTTATTAAATTGTAAAATTAGTAGTTTTATAAAATAATTAATATAAAAATAATATTTTTTATAAAAATTGTACTTTTTACAACTTTTTATATATTTTTATATTTTGTCCCTTTTTAATCGTTGTAACGTAATATTTGTATTTTTTAGCTCATATTTAATTTTAAACTTAGTTTTAGCTATAGTTATTTTTACTCCTAGATTTTTAGGCTTTGCCGTAGAATTCCTTAAGTGCTTTTTCTTTAGACTAAGATTTAGGTGCTTTAGAATTTTGCGACACCTTTTTAAGTTTTAGTTTCTTTTTAAGTTATTTCCATTTGGGATTTAGTTTCTTCTGTAAGCTTTAATATTTTTAGACCTTTTACTATGTACCAATTATCATTCCAATTAGTAATATCAATTTGCGATTATAATTTTAAGTTAGTTGTAGTAATAAGGTTAAATTAGTTAAGTATTTTTAAGTTTTTATAAGTTTCTTTTATTTTTCCGTCACCTTTTATTTTTCAACCATTTTTCTTTTTCGACCTTTTTCGACGAACTCTTTTTCTCTCTTATTTCTCGCCATTCTAGTTTTTAGGACATAGATTTTTATTCTACTTCTTATCTAAATTTCTTAAAATTACGAAAATTTATTTTGAGTAGTTAAATTGATAGACATCAAAATTTTCTGGTTCGTAGTAATAGTTGGATTTGTACGTGGACCGGGTTATTGGAGCCAAACAGTCCTCAATTATATTGAGACCAAACGAATCCTACCCCTCTGCTGCATCTTTTGGCTATTCGAAACGTGGGCAAAATCAGAAAAGTCTATTGATTGGATAACTTATTATAATTTTTCTTTCCTTTTAAAAACTAATAGGATATTCTGTGAATGCACCGAGCAAGACGTTCATCACCTTTTGTACGTTCACCACCTGTAACTCGATCAAGACATCGTTTAACAAATATAACCGCCGTTGATTTTTCTTTAGAATCGTCATCCAGTCGACCAAGTACTTCAACTCAAATTTCCGATAATCCAGTTTTTGAAACAAACCTCGCAATTGAGAATCCCGAAAATATTCAGGAACGGTTCGTAGATCCTGAACCATTAAACTTTCCTCCGGAACCACCAATTATTCAAACAGAGATTGTTGAGGAACGAACTATTAAATCAGAATCATCTAGTGATACCGATTCAACAAATTTAATTATGGAGAATCTGGAACCTTTAAGTATGGAAGACCGAATGAGAGCTAAACGCACTGGCCAAGGTCACGCAATTACTCATCCAGACATTAATGCGCCAGATTATGAAATCAAAGGACAAATTCTACACATGGTGACTAATCAATGCCAATTTAGTGGTGCGCCGAAGGAAGATCCAAATGAACATCTACGTACCTTTAATAGGATCTGCACACTATTTAAAATACGAGAAGTGGAGGATGAACAGATATATCTCATGTTATTTTCCTGGACTTTAAAGGGAGAAGCCAAAGATTGGTTGGAATCGTTACCTGAAGGGGCGATCGATACATGGGACGTTTTAATTGACAAATTTCTTAAACAATTCTTTCCTGCATCTAAAGCCGTAAGACTTCAAGCAGAAATTGTTACGTTCACACAGAAGCCAAATGAAACTCTATATGAGGCGTGGACAAGATATGGAAAGTTATTAAGAGGATGTCCGCAACATGGTTTAGACACCTGTCAAATAGTACAAATATTTTACCGAGGATGCGACATCACTACAAGAAAAGACATAGATATAGCAGCTGGTGGTTCTATTATGAAGAAAACCGAAACTGATGCTTACAAAATTATTGATAACACTGCTTCCCACTCGCATGAGTGGCACCAAGAAAAAGATATCATTAGATCATCTAAAGCAGCTAGAGCCGATTCTAGCCATGACTTAGATTCCATTTCGGCAAAGATAGATGCTTTCGAGAGACGAATGGAAAAGATGACTAAGGATATTCACTCAATACGAATTAGTTGTGAGCAGTGTGGAGGACCACATTTGACAAAAGATTGTCTCAGTATTGAATTAACAATGGAACAAAGAGAGAATATTTCATACATAAACCAAAGGCCTGGAAATAATTATCAGAATAATTATCAACCGCCAAGACCGATTTACAATCAAAACCAGAATTATAACCGAAATATTCCATACAATAACCAACAAGGTCCTAGCAATCAACAAGTATCCAATAATACTTACAATCAGCAAAGACCTAATTTTCAAAACAAACCACCGCAACAAACCGATGATAAAAAGCCGAATTTAGAAGAAATGATGACGAAGCTAGTTGAAACTCAAACGCAGTTTTTCACATCTCAAAAACAAACCAATGAACAAAATGCTCAAGCATTTAGAAATCAACAAGCTTCTATTCAAAATCTGGAACAAGAAGTAAGTAACATAGCAAGGTTAATAGGTGAAAGAAAACCGGGAAGTCTACCAAGCGATACAAATGCTAACCCCCGGAATGAAACAGCTAAAGCTATTACCACAAGAAGTGGTACAACACTTAAACCACCTGAAATACCTGTAACTTCTGATGAAACTATTCCTACTACACAAGAACCACAACCAGATCAAGATAAGGAAAAAGAACCGGTAGTTGAAAAGGTTAATGAAGATAACACAGTTAAGGATAAACCTTATGTTAAACCATACCAACCACCACTTCCTTATCCGAGTAAAATGAAGAAAGAGAAACTTGAAGCCGAGCAATCCAAATTCTTGGATATGTTTAAACAGATAAATGTAAATCTTCCTTTCATTGATGTGATTTCAGGAATGCCTAGATATGCTAAATTCTTGAAAGATCTAATCACGAATAGAAAGAAAATGGAAGAACTCTCGGCTGTTACTATGAATGCTAATTGTTCAGCAGTGCTATTGAATAAGATACCAGAAAAACTATCTGATCCAGGAAGTTTCACAATTCCATGTTTTCTGGGTAGTCTTAGTTCAATAGAAGCATTGGCAGACTTAGGTGCTAGTATAAATCTAATGCCGTATTCACTATACACTAAACTAGACCTTGGAGAATTGAAACCAACAAGAATAAGCATACAACTAGCCGATAGATCAATAAAATATCCTAGAGGGATAATGGAGAACATGCTAGTTAAAGTTGATACTTTAGTATTTCCAGTAGATTTTGTTGTTTTGGACATGGAAGAAGATTCTCAAGTTCCTCTCATATTAGGAAGACCATTCTTAAACACGGCTAAAGCAATGATAGACGTGTTCGGTAAGAAACTGACCCTAAGTATAGAGGATGAGAGTGTTACCTTTTCAGTTGATAAAGCAATGCAACAACCACAATCTGCAGATGATACATGTTATTATATTCAAACTATAGATGCACATGCAGAATTATTAGAAGAATTTCCAGAATTACAAGGAACAGGAGAATGTTCTTTAGGAGAAGGTAATGAACCAATTGATGAAGCTGAAATGTTAGCTACACTTATAGCTAATGGATATGAACCAACAACAGAAGAAATTCAAATGCTAAAAGAAGAAGACAGATATCGATATAAATCATCGATAGAAGAACCTCCGAAATTAGAGTTAAAGCCACTTCCAAACCATTTGGAATACGCTTATTTACATGGTGAATCTGAATTACCTGTAATAATATCGTCTTCTCTTACTGAAAATGAGAAATCACAACTCATTTCTGTGTTGAAAGCTCATAAACCAGCCATTGCATGGAAGATTCATGATATTAAAGGAATAAGTCCTTCGTATTGCACACATAAAATCCTTATGGAAGAAGGTCATAAAACGTATGTGCAACGCCAACGAAGACTAAATCCTAATATGCAAGATGTAGTTAAGAAAGAGATTATTAAACTGCTAGATGCAGGTTTAATTTACCCAATTTCTGATAGTCCATGGGTAAGCCCAGTTCAATGCGTACCTAAGAAGGGTGGCATGACTGTCATCACAAATGAGAAAAATGAGCTTATTCCTACTAGGACTGTAACAGGATGGCGTGTATGTATTGATTATAGAAAATTAAATGACGCCACCAGAAAAGATCACTTTCCCTTACCTTTCATAGATCAAATGTTGGAAAGATTAGCCGGAAATAGTTACTATTGTTTCCTAGATGGATTTTCCGGATATTTTCAAATTCCAATAGCACCCGAAGACCAAGAGAAAACCACATTCACGTGCCCTTATGGTACTTTTGCTTACAAAAGCATGCCATTTGGACTTTGTAACGCCCCTGCAACCTTTCAAAGGTGTATGATGGCGATTTTTCATGACATGATAGAAGAATGCATGGAAGTATTCATGGATGACTTTTCAGTCTTCGGTGATACATTTAAATCATGTCTAGTTAATCTGGAACGAATGCTAATTAGATGCGAAAAATCAAATCTAGTACTTAATTGGGAGAAATGCCATTTCATGGTTAAAGAAGGCATCGTTCTTGGACATAAAATTTCAAAAGAAGGAATTGAAGTGGATAGAGCTAAAGTAGATGTAATTGCTAAACTTCCACATCCCACCAATGTTAGAGGAGTTAGGAGTTTTCTAGGGCATGCCGGTTTTTACCGACGTTTCATAAAAGATTTTTCTAAAATTGCCACTCCTATGAATAAACTCCTAGAAAAGGATGCGCCATTCATCTTTTCAGATGAATGTATCAAATCTTTTAATATTCTTAAAGAAAAACTCACTAATGCGCCGATCATGATAACACCAAATTGGAATCTACCATTTGAACTAATGTGCGATGCAAGTGATTTTGCAATGGGAGCCGTTTTAGGACAAAGGATTGAAAAACGATTTCAACCTATATATTATGCTAGTAAGACGTTACAAGGAGCACAAACGAACTATACAACTACTGAAAAAGAACTCCTTGCTATTGTCTTTGCTTTTGACAAATTTCGATCATATCTCGTTCTAGCAAAAACGGTGGTCTATACCGACCATTCTGCTCTTAGATACCTATTTTCAAAACAAGATGCTAAACCAAGATTAATCCGTTGGATCTTACTCTTACAAGAGTTTGATATTGAAATCCGAGATAAAAGAGGAGCAGAAAATCTCGCCGCTGATCATCTTTCTCGTCTTGAAAATCCCGAATTAGAAGTTCTGAATGAATCGGCCATACAAGACAACTTTCCTGATGAATATCTATTGAAGATAGATTATAAAGAAATCCCATGGTTTCCAGACTATGCAAACTACTTAGTTTGTGGATTCCTTGAAAAAGGATTATCGTACCAAAGACGAAAGAAATTCTTCAGTGATATAAAACACTATTTCTGGGAAGATCCACATCTGTTTAAAAGTTGTCCCGATGGAATAATACGCCGATGTGTATTTGGAGATGAAGCTAGTAAAATTTTAAACCATTGTCACACAGGACCAACAGGAGGGCATTATGGGCCTCAACTAATAGCAAGAAAAGTTTATGAAGCTGGATTCTATTGGCCTACAATTTACAAAGACGCACACCTTCTTTGCAAATCCTGTGATGCATGTCAAAGGGCCGGAAAAATAAGTCAACGTGATGAAATGCCACAAAATGTCATCCAAGTATGTGAAGTATTTGACATTTGGGGTATTGACTTTATGGGTCCATTTCCAAAATCTCATAATAATCTATATATACTCGTAGCCATTGATTATGTATCTAAATGGGCGGAAGCACAAGCTCTCCCAACTAACGATGCACGAGTTGTAGTCAACTTTTTAAAACGTCTTTTTGCAAGGTTTGGAACACCGAAAGCTTTAATAAGTGATCGGGGTACTCATTTCTGTAATAATCAACTTGAGAAAGTTCTTAAAAGATATGGAGTAACTCATAAAATCTCCACCGCATATCATCCACAAACAAGTGGACAAGTTAAAAATACAAACCGAGCTTTAAAACGTATTCTAGAGAAAACCGTAGGATCAAATCCGAAGGATTGGTCCATTAAATTGGAGGATGCACTCTGGGCTTTTAGAACAGCCTACAAAACTCCAATTGGAACCACACCTTTTAGACTTGTTTATGGAAAAGCATGTCATCTTCCAGTAGAAATTGAACACAAAGCATTTTGGGCTTTGAAGACATGTAATCTTGATTTACATGAAGCCGGACGTCTACGATTAAGTCAACTAAACGAATTAGAAGAATTAAGACATGAAGCATACGAAAATTCGTTAATCTATAAAGAAAGAACGAAGAAATGGCATGATAAAAGAATCAGAAGTTCAAAAGAATTTAAAGAAGGAGACAGAGTTCTTCTTTTCAATTCACGATTCAAGCTATTTCCTGGAAAATTGAAATCAAGATGGTCTGGACTATTCATAGTCAAAAGAGTTTTCCCATACGGAACGATAGAATTAATAAATTCAAATGGGATTGAATTTAAAGTTAATGGTCACAGAGTTAAACATTACATACATGGTCCGATGGAAGTCGACAACGAAGTTAATCACAATTTCGACACCACAGCTAACTAAGTGTGGGGAGAATCAAGTCTTTAAAGGATAATATGTATTTCTGTTAGAGTTAGATTGTCTGTTTTCGTGTAGTTCTCGAAAATGGAACACGTATGGTCTTTCCCTAGCAGACCCTAAAGAACTAGTCTTCTCCCCCCATTCTGAATTTTTATTTTTTTAGGTTTTTACGAAATGAAGACTGCCTGTGAATTAAACCATGGTCTAATGCTACATGCTTTGATCACTAAAAGAAATAATGACATACTACCGAGTGAATTAGTATCAGTAATCAGAGAAAGAATGGACGGAGTTAGAAAAGGATCCAGATGCGAAGATAATAAGTTACAATTTGGTAAAGGAAAATCAAAATCCGCAGCGAAAAGAAGAGCACGACACCTAGAACGATGTCACAAATGCGGAAAATGGTCACATGGAGGTAAATGTTCAAATAATCAAACCTATTCAAATACCGAATTTGTTACTTTATGCAGAGATGGACCGTTCATATGTTTAGAAGAAAAGACAATGAATGCTCGAGGTTACGCCTATGCAGCCATGGAAAACCAATTAAACCGACTATCTTATGAATATAATAGATCATATAACTAAGAAATCTATTTCACAGGTATGTCTGTACAGTTTTTATTTTTTTTTTTATTTTTAACCTTTTGATAATAAACGCTAATTTGTTCGCTAAAAAGTATTAAATTGGTATTAAATAAAATTAGGTTTGGCGACCGAAATTATTGATATCATTCAACAATTTATTACATCACTGCGAAATTTAACGTTTATTCTTAAGGTATAAATATCTTTAATCAATCAACCCAAAATATTTCAAAAATTCGTCATGAGTTAAATTAGGTCTTGGAACCAAAATTACTTTACCGAAAAGAGGGGCGCATATTTTTGATAATATTTGATTGATTAAAGTGGGATAAAAAGACAAAAAGATTTTTAATTTTATTATGTTTTTAATCTTAATATTTAAATCTTAAATTGATATTGTAAACTTTGTAAAAACAATATATTTAAAATTGTAAACATTTGAAAAATTAATATAAGTTTGGTATGAATTTATAAATTTTTAAATTAAGTTTGGTGTGAATTTTTAATTTTTAAAATATTAATTTTTAATTTTATGCATTTTAAATTTTGAGTTTGGTGTGAATTTTTAAATTAATTTTGAATTTTATATTTATGTTGTGTGAATTTAAAAACAAAAATTTACTTTATCTCATTAAGTTAAGAATATGATTTTTAAAATTCGTCGTAAGCTGAAGACTAGGTCTTTGAACCGAAATTGCTTTACCCGAGGGAGGGACGAGAACTTTTATTATCATTATTTTTAATCTTATTGATTTAAAGTATGCCAAAAACATTAAAAAAACCCAAAAAAATCTTAGCTTTTAAAACAATCGCTACAAAAAGACAAATTTTAAAATTTTGTCGAGGGACGGACTAGGACATCGATCCGAAACGACCTCGTCCTAAATAACAAAGGAAACAAAATTTTAAAATTAATTTCTTAATTGTTTTATAAGTTAAAGATTAAAAAAAAAAAAAAAAAAAAAAAAAAAAAAAGGGTAAACTCCGCGACTCGCGGAGTTTGAAGTACAAAACCTCCGCGACTCGCGGAGGGACCAAAAATCAGAAAAAAAAAATAAAAGAGCTGAACGATCAGTTCACTCTCCCACACACATAAACACCCAAATACTGCGAAAAAAGAACCCGAAAACCACCGAAAATCACCCCCAAAAATCTCAATTTTTAACCGTTAATCACCAAATTTTTTGCTAAAATCATGTTGAGAAGGATGATATCTAAGAACTACTCAAGAAAAACGGTAAATTTCTACACCTAAACACCATTTAATTCGAATTTTAGTGTTCTTGAGCTATTTTTCCCCAATTTGATTTTGATGCTTTCTAGTGTAATTAGACTTAAATTGTTTATGTATTATGCTTGTATAACCTAGATTGATGCTGTTTAACATGATTAGAAGCCTTAAACTTCAAATTTTGAATAATCTAGGGTTTGTGTTCTTGAGCAATTTGGGGCTTTTTGATATAAACAGGTTATGGCCGATTTTTGTCATGAATTGTTGCTAAATTGAGTAGTATAACATGTCTAGGTAGTTAAATGATCCAAACTTTGAGCCTAAACATGATTTTGAGAATTAAAGTGGACTTTTTCAAGTCCAAAATTCATGAACTTGATTTTTGAAAGATAATGCCATTTGAGACTTGTTTGATTGCTAGTAATGATTATTTTGACATGTTATTTGAGTTGAATGCTTATGAACTTGGCGAAAATTTTCGTATATGCTTATTTGAAAAAGTGTAGATTTGATAAAAATGTGAAAATAAGCTTAAGTTTGATATAAATTGATAATGTCATTGTAATTATTTTGATTGATGATTTTGCTGACACTAATGCATATTTGGATGCACAAAATTTGTGTTTGATGTGTTTTGCAGAATGAAAGGGGTGAATCTTCATCCCAAGCCCGCCAGGCTCCTGCTGAGAATTTGGAACAACAGGAGGTAGATAACTACTACAAGCAGGATGTACCTCATCCAGTCATGACCTTTTCAGATATGCACTTGGAACAGTTGCACCCGAACCTGCGATTTGACAGACTTTGGATAGATTATCCAAAATATCAACGGGGTTTGCATACTCTTCATTCCAAGGTTGTTGAGGTACCGAGGGTCATAGAATGGGGACCCTTAGAAGCTGTAGAATTGGCCGGGCCAATTAGGGAATTACTTGTACAGAGGTATGGTAATTCTTCTTTTAATGACTGGATATGTTTATTCACCATACGCAGACCTGTATATAAAGTATGGTGTGAAGAGTTGTTATGTAGTATAGAGTTGAATGATCGGGTAGCTAGTTTAACCGATCGTTCTTTTATTAGATTTTTGTTAGGCGGTTCGATGCGCCACATGTCTTTACTGGACATGGCTCAGGCTTTACGTATATATACGCCTGAGGAATTAGCGTCTGCCGATTGTAGAGGATTGATACTAAACGGTAGAAAGATAGATGAGAATTTTGATACACACGGTGTGTGGAGTCAAATGACAAGCCATCACCGTTTCAAAGGGGGAAACTACTCTTATTTGGATATAGATAGAGCCGAATTAAGAGTAATACATAGGTTTTTAGCTAATTCGATTACACAAAGGGGTAAAAACAAAGAAAAGGTAAATGAACAAGATTTGTTTTACCATATGTGTATTCGAGACCCACACAGCGCTGTAAGTATACCATATTGTGTGGGTTATTATTTATCAGCTATGGTTCGGGGGATGCGTCCACATAGCATAATAGGAGGTGGTATTTTTATTACTTTGATTGGTGAATATCTCGGTGTGGATATAAGTCGGGGGGGATTATTACTAGAAGAGCCGGAACCCCGCGACACTATAGGTTTAAATGTATACCATGGTGCTAAAGTTTTGAAGCGGCGAAATAACGCCGCAGTACGATACAATGGTAGACATCCACAGGTGGAGAGAAACCAGGAACAAGGTAATGTAGGAGGGGGGAATGAGATGCAAGAAATGCATAGGTTTATAGCTTCTCAGGAATACGAAAATGCTAGACAGAGAGCATTTGAAGATTGGCAAGTTCATCAGAACCAGA
The DNA here is from genome assembly GCF_046630445.1 of Rutidosis leptorrhynchoides. NCBI lineage: Eukaryota > Viridiplantae > Streptophyta > Magnoliopsida > Asterales > Asteraceae > Rutidosis > Rutidosis leptorrhynchoides. The sequence goes on along the minus strand of NC_092333.1, from coordinate 430,465,231 downwards.
TCATAGCGCATTGCCAACATATAGGTAGAAACTATATTCCTACACCGAAACCCGTCTTCCCTCCTTGGTCGATAGAGATGCAGCCACCATATCCTACGTATGACCCTGCTGAAGCATTCTATAGCACTTATGGTTATGCGTGGAACCCCTATTGGTACCAATATCATCCTTAGTTTATTTATTTATTTTTTTTATTATTTTGTAATTTGTAATTATTGATATGTTTAATACTTTTGTTAATATTGTAATCATTTTTATAATTATCTAACTTTTATTCTTAGATTTTAATAATTTTTGAATGTGGGGTAATAAACCAAACTTCAAAAATATGTATATATGTTTGCAGTTTATCTTATGTACACAACAGGGTAAAACAACGCATTTTCAAAGACTGGCATTAAGTTCAGCAAAAGCAACTAATTTTGACGACAAGATGCAAAATATATGTGAAATAACAACAAGACGGAATGAACAAATGATGTGCACCATTTATCATTCAGCAAACAAACGCCAATATATTTGGAAACTTTGGTAAAAATTTAATCATTTTCACACAAATCACCCTCAATAATTTAAATTGTTACTGATTTCTTGCAAATGAGGGCATTGCAAGATCTTAAGTGTGGGAAGGGGTTAAATTCTTTCGGATTTTAAAATTTTTTACTTTATACACTTGGCTACCATTAAAAATACTAGTAAAGCAGTAGTTGTATTAGAATCTAGTGCTCTCTGATAAAAAAAGAACATTCCTAGTCTTATATACTGACTACTCAATTCTAGTAAAAATTTTCAATTAAATGAATTCAAAATCATGTTTATACATATTTATGAACGATAAAACTAGGTTTTAACACCGAAATTATTGTTACCTCGGAAAGGACATAAATTGAGAAACAAACTAAAATGTTAAAATTATTTAAAATGGAATAGAGGACGATAAAAAGGAAAATAAAAGCCAAGTGTGGGAAAATTTACCAAGTTATTTTAAACATATGTCACATATATCTGTAACAAATAACTGAAAATACTTTTGCTTTGGACTAAACTAAACTGTTTTACCCGATGAAAGAAAAGAAGAGATGGATCTACACGATGAATCAATTCCATCATTAAAAGGAAGTAAAGTCTTCCGAAAAAGACACGCGCTTCTTGATTTAGGTCATGAAGTTGTCGTCCAGACCAGCTGTAGGTTGACGAAAAATCTAGAAAAGTCATCACTAAAATCAGCAGGAAATCCACGGACCTCAGCATTAAACAGGGTCGCCAAGTGGTCAGATTTATCCTAACCATGAGAAGGATTTATCTCGTACAATGGGGAGGCACCATGCAAATTAGCTGGATAAGACTAATGAATCAGATCCCCAGAAAGGATAATCTCCTTAAAGATAAAAAATCAGCTTTTAAGACTGATATTACTCAATCCTAGAGATTGACCTTAAAGATTGAGAATTACAAACTCATGGAATTCGATGATATCTAAACTCGAGCTTAAACGAGAAAATATTTTGATCAAAATTATAAACCGATTTGTTTTCTGAAAACCCTATTTTCAATGCGTTCATTACCATTGAACGTAAAATCCTAGGAATTCACCTGGAATTCATTAGGTCACCTGAACCAAATCGGGTGTCAACCGTAAGAACGGTGGTTGCATAGCATGGTCAAAGACAGGACCTTGTGCCAGACCGACAAATTATAAGGGTGAGCTTTACTATTGCTCCTACCAAGGATAGTAATTGCGTCCGACACGTTATAGACCATAATCAAAAGCATGTCACAGGACATTGCCTTAAACAGTTGCTTGTTCAACGCTTTCCTTTACAACCGGACGGTAGTTTGCCGAAAGGTAATATACGGAACAAGTAAACTGGACGTGTTGCTTTCCAAATACAAGGTTAGCAAGTGGGTGACACAAAACCGCAAGTTTTGAGCTAAAATTTTCAAATCTGAAACCCACCAAACCCACAAAAATATTTTGCAAACACCGGTAAAGGGTTATTCCGGAAAACTTATCTAGGGTAAAAACTAGATTTAATTTTCAAAAGATCAAATGTTTTCATAAAGATCCAATTTCCTTAATGGATCTAAATTTTTATAGTCATGTGGGACTGTAAACCATATCGTTACTACCATTGTTTATACCGCCGTATAGAAATCACTGATGTACAAAGTGTGAAGAATAAAGAAGTGATTCTAGTATTTCAAGACGATATTGCTTGAGGACAAGCAACGCTCAAGTGTGGGAATATTTGATAATGCTAAAAACGAACATATATTTCATAGCATTATTCCTCAAGAAAGACAAGCTTTTAGTTGCAATTGTTCTATTTACAAGTGATATTCGTTTAAATAATAAAAGGTGAAGACAAAAGACAGATTCGACGATTTGAAGACGCAAACGACCAAAAAGCTCAAAAGGACAAAAGACAATCAAAAAGGTTCCAATTATTGATAAGAAACGTCTCGAAATCACAAGAGTACAAGATTCAAAACGCAAAGTACAAGATATTAAATTGTACGCGAGGACGTTCGAAAATCCGGAACCGGGACCAGAGTCAACTCTTAACGCTCGACGCAACGGACTAAAAATTACAAGTTAACTATGTATATAAATATAATATAATATATAATTAATTATATTAATTATATATATATTATATATATATATTAAAAACCGTCGGCAGCAAGAAACTCCAAGGGTGTGAGCTGTAAATATATCTCCGCGACTCGCGGAGTTTTAAGGGCATTTTGCCGCGAGTCGCGGAGCCCCAAAAATAAAGTCTGGCTATAAAGCCAACCGAATTCCGATCAAATTGAACATATTTTTTTCTCTTCCTCTTCATACGTAAATATATTTATATTTATAATTTATATTTTAATTTTAATTATAATTCTAATAATAAGGGTATGTTAGCGAATGTTGTAAGGGTGTAAGTCGAAATTCTGTCCGTGTAACGCTACGCTATTTTTAATCATTGTAAGTTATGTTCAACCTTCTTATATTAATGTCTCGTAGCTAAGTTATTATTATGCTTATTTAAAACGAAGTAATCATGATGTTGGGCTAATTACTAACATTGGGTAATTGGGCTTTGTACCATAATTGGGGTTTGGACAAAAGAACGACACTTGTGGAAACTAGACTATGGGCTATTAATGGGCTTTATATTTGTTTAACTAAATGAAAGTTTGTTAATGTTAATATAAAGATTTACAATTGGGCGTCCCTATAAATTACCATATACACTCGATCGGACACGATGGGCGGGGTATTTATATGTACGAATAATCGTTCATTTAACCGGACACGGGAATGGATTAATAGCCACTAGAATAATTAAAACAGGGGTGAAATTACATTCAAGGGTAATTGGTGTAATTGTTAACAAAGTAGTAAAACCTTGGTTTACACGCAGTCGATAACCTGGTGTATTCATTAAACAAAGTATTAAAACCTTGTTACAATTCGAATCCCCAATTAGTTGGAATATTTATCTTCGGGTATAATAATAATTTGACAAGGACACTTGCAATTTATATTTATGACTGATGGACTGTTATGGACAAAAACCAGACGGACATATTGAATAATCCAGGACAAAGGACAATTAACCCATGGGCATAAAACTAAAATCAACACGTCAAACATCATGATTACGGAAGTTTAAATAAGCATAATTCTTTTATTTCATATTTAATTTCCTTTATTTTATATTTAATTGCACTTCTAATTATCGCACTTTTATTTATTTTATTTTATCGCACTTTTAATTATCGTACTTTTTAATTATCGCAATTTTATTTTATCGCATTTTTATTATTCGCAATTTCATTATCGTTATTTACTTTACGCTTTAATTTAAGTCTTGTATTTATTTTATATTTTACATTAGGTTTTAACTGCGACTAAAGTTTTAAAATCGACAAACCGGTCATTAAACGGTAAAAACCCCCCTTTATAATAATAATATTACCTATATATATTTGTATTTTTATAAAAATAAACTAATATAGCGTTGAGCTTTGTTTAAAGATTTCCCTGTGGAACGAACCGGACTTACTAAAAACTACACTACTGTACGATTAGGTACACTGCCTATAAGTGTTGTAGCAAGGTTTAAGTATATCCATTCTATAAATAAATAAATATCTTGTGTAAAATTGTATCGTATTTAATAGTTTTTCCTAGTAAAATATAAGCTATTTTATATACACCTCGTTCGACATCAACCATATAGACTTGCTTCATCCGAAATGCAAGAATTACAAAGTCAAATTCAAGAACTACTTGATCGTGGTTTTATTTGACCTAGCCATTCACCATGGGGTGCTCCGATTTTATTCGTTAAGAAGAAGGATGGATCCCTACAAATGTGCATCGATTATCATGAACTAAATAAATTAACGGTTAAGAACCGATATCCTCTTCCTCACATCGATGAACTCTTCGATCAACTACAAGGGTCTTGTGTATATTCAAAAATCGATCTCCGCTCGGGTTATCATCAACTAAGGGTTAAGGGGGAAGATGTCTCCAAAACCGCTTTCCGGACTTGTTATGGTAGTTATGAGTTTCTTGTAATGCCATTTGGATTAACTAATGCACCGGCGGTTTTCATGGATCTTATGAACCGCGTGTGCAAACCGTATCTCGAAAAATTCATCATCATGTTCATAGATGATATTTTAATCTACTAAAAAAGCGAAGAAGAACATGAACAACACCTCTGACTCGTGCTTGAACTCTTGAGACAAGAACGACTCTATGCCAAATACTCCAAGTGTGAATTTTGGTTAAAGGAAGTTCAATTTCTTGGTCATATTGTAAGCGATCAAGGTATTAAAGTCGATCCCGCAAAAATCGAAGCCATTAGTAAATGGGAAACCCATACTACTCCTACTCATATTTGTCAATTCTTAGGCCTCACTAGGTATTATCGTAGGTTCATCGAAGATTTCTCTTTGGTTGCACGTCCTCTAACCGCGTCTCACAAGGGAAAGGAATTCGTTTGGGCAACCGAACAAGAGTCCGCATTTCAAATCTTGAAGAAAAAGTTAACCACCGCACCTATCTTATCTCTTCCAAAAGGTAATGATGATTTTGTTGTATATTGCGATGCCTCAAAACATAGTTTTGGGTGTGTATTGGTGCAACGAAAGAAAGTTATTGCTTATGCCTCTCAACAATTGAAAATTCAAGAACGAAACTACAAGACACATGATCTCGAGCTTGGAGCCATTGTCATTGCACTCAAAATGTGGAGACACTATCTTTACGGAACCAAAAGTACCATCTTCACCGACCACAAAAGCCTCCAACACATTTTCGATCAAAAATAACTAAACATGAGACAATGACAGTGGATTGAAACATTGAACGCTTACGGTTGTGAACTTCATTCCCACCCCGGGAAGGCAAATGTAGTAGCCGATGCCTTGGGCCGAAAGGAAAGAATGGTACCTCTTCATGTCTGAGCCTTAAACATCACCATCCACACCAATCTCAATAGCCAAATCCGGGTAGCCCAAGATGAGGCTCTCAATGATGAAAATATTTCACACGAACACCTGAACGTTCTCGTCTCTTGATTTGGAGTTAAGAAGATCGGACTCCGATATTTCGCCGAAAGAATTTGGGTGCCTAGTTATGGGGATTTACGAAGCCTTATTCTAGACGAAGCCCATAAGTTAAGGTATTCGATTCATCCCCGTGCCGGTAAGATGTACCATGATCTCAAAGAATAATATTGGTGGCCGAACATTAAAAGGGACGTTGCTACTTATGTGGGAAAGTGTTTAACATGCTTCAAAGTCAAAGCTGAACATCAAAGTCCGTCCGTGTTACTTCAACAACCCGAAATCCCGCAATGGAAGTGGGAAAGAATAATGATGGACTTTATCACAAACTACCTAAAACGGCGGGCGGTTATGATACCATTTGGGTTATTATTGACCGTCTCACAAAATCCGCCCACTTCCTAGCCATGAAAGAAACCGAAAAAATGGACAAACTTGCAAAACTTTACATAAAAGAGATTGTATCCCGTCACCGTGTACCCGCATCGATTATTTCTGACCGAAATGCCCGTTTCCCTTCTAGATTTTGGGATGCCTTACAAGAGGATTTGGGGACACGTTTAGACATAAGCACCGCATACCATCCGCAAACCGACGGACAAAGTGAAAGCACGATTCAAACTTTGGAAGATATGTTATGAGCTTGCGTTATCGATTTCAAAAAAGCTTGGAAAAAGCATTTGCCTCTAGCTGAATTCTATTACAATAATAGTTATCACGCGAGTATTAACACCGCTCCTTTCGAAGCATTATATGGCCACAAATTTCATTCTCCTATTTGTTGGGTCGAAGTAGGTGACAAGCAAATCACCGGATCCGAACTCATTCATGAAACAACTGAGAAGATCGTTCAAATCCGAGATAGGCTCAGGATGGCCCGTAGTCGTCAAAAGAGCTATGCCGACATTAGACGAAAAGATCTCGAGTACCAAGTGGGTGATCGTGTAATGTTAAAAGTCGCACCTTGGAAAGGTGTAATCCGTTTCGGGAAATGTGGAAAGCTAAATTCGCGATATATTGGTCCTTTTAAAATCTTGGAGCATATTGGACCCGTTGCTTATCGTTTAGATCTTCCGACTCAATTGAGCTCCGTCCATCCTACTTTCCATGAATCAAACTTGAAGAAGTGCCTTGCCAAGCCCGAACTCGTTATCCCTCTCGAGGAGCTTATCATTGATGACAAACTTCACTTCGTGGAAGAACCGGTTGAAATTGTGGACCACTTCGTCAAGGCGCTAAAACAAAGTAAAATCTCGATTGTCAAAGTTCGTTAGAATGCCAAAAGGGGACCCGAGTTTACTTGGGTAAGACAAGATCAAATGCAAAGAAAGTATCCTCACTTATTCATAGAATTGGCAACGCAAGATCCCGAGGAGGAAGCAACACCTACTACATCTACCTAAATTTCGGGACGAAATTTCTTTTAAGGAGTAGGTAATGTAACAACCCGCCTTTTTCCGTTTACTTTACGTTTAATTATTTTAAAGGTTGTTATTTAATTATAACATCTCTCGTTTACTCTACGTATTTAAGGTAATTCATTTGGTTAATTCGTGCACCCGCTTTTAAACTTGAGGGTCTAATGTTGCCAAGTGATCAAAGTCTTGACTAGGTCAAAGGGTCAACCTCCATCTTCCTCCACTCATTCACCTCCCATCTTTCTTTACTACTTCCACTTTTTACTCTCAACTCCCAAATCAAAGATTCATCATCCATTATAGATCTAGCAAGCTTACATCAAAACAAATTACATATTTGGAATCCTTGCGTCTTCCTCTTCAATTCCATACCAATTTCATCTCTTTTGGGTAACTTTCTAAAAACTCTAGATTTCATGTTCTTAGTGTTTTTAACTTATAGTGTGTTAATTAGTGTCTATGGCTCAAGTCTAACATGAATATGTGATTTAATTGCTTGTTCTTGTCATTTTGGTGTAACTAGCAAAAACTTGAAAAATGACTTGTTTAATCTTGAGATTTGCTTGATTAAATATTGATAGTTGTTAAAGTGCATGTATTAAATGTGTTACTAACATCACTAGCTTCAATTTGGTGTGTCGGTTGACTTAGAAAGACTCCAATAACATGATTGATGAGTTTATGATTTTTGGTTAGGGTTTGGTAGCTTTAAATGTGAATTTTGATGCATTAAATGCTTTGCAATGTTGTTTGTAAGTGTTTAGTAGTATTGTATGCATAATTACCTACGAAACGGCGTATTATATGTGTGTGTTAAGTTTTCGAATCATTAATTGCATTTATGAGCTTGAAACATTAAATGGTGAGCATTAAATGATCATTCAACGAGATTTCGGTTATCGTAAATGTTGGTTTTGGTTGATGAAATGTGTTTAGTTGTATCCCTCGTTAAATTACCTTTCCAACGATATGAGATACGTGTTTTGAATGTTTACTGTTCATTATTTATGAATTGGTGAATTTTGGTTCGAGACTTAAACATTTGAAACCGCCCAGGAATCAGCTCACGCCCATTGGTGCGGCGCGGCCATCATTTGGCGCGGCGCGGCGTTTGCTGCGTTTGTGGGCTGTTCAATTTTCCTTTTTCATGTTAAATTCTAACTATGCTATGCACCTCCGATTAACATGTAACTTGTTCTAACATGCTCATATATGACTAATTAGCTCAAAAAAATTGTCCGAGACCCGACCCGAACGTGTTGACTTTTTCGTTGACTTTGACTTGACCAAAGTTGATTTTTATTCAAACTTAACCAATACTTTGTTTAATCGTTATAACCTTTCCCTTATACTTGATTCTTGCATGAAACTTAATAACTTGATTCACATGCTATATAATCGAGTCGTAACGAACCACATGACTAATTGAACAACTTTGACCGACCGTTTTTTACCGTTATTGATACGACCTACTTGTTTAGATAAAGACTAGCATTCGTTCTTGCACACGTTACTTTGCAAAGTACCTTTATACTCGTGCACTCAAGGTGAGATCATAGTCCCATTTTTACTGTTTTATACTTATACTTGGGATGAGAAAACATAAATGTTTCGTTTTACAAAGTGAACACAAGTACGAAAAAAACATTCTACGTGCGAGTTAGAACAAAAATCCTCAAGTCCAATTATCATTAGTTACACTTGTAGGGTGTAAGCGATAACATATGTTGTGTGGCCATACGGGTTTGACGAACCCTCATTCGGACGGTTTGCTACCATTAGCGGATGAAACATATTTTTGGGTATAGTGTAGGTTCTAACACTATGATGCAGAGGTACTATTCAGTTAAGCCTTGATAATGGGGTGCTCGTGATACGAACAAAAACTTTTGGAATGTAAACAATTTGGATAATCACCTTATACTAAATCTCGTGGTTCAATAAAATATACTTACTAAACCTATGATTTCACCAACGTTTTCGTTGACAGATTTTTCTATGTTTTCTCAGGTCCTTGAATGTTAAGTGATTCATGCTTCCGCACACTATTTGGATACTTTCTTGGATGTCGAGTATACATGCATACATGGAACATCTTTTGACTTTACTTAAAATTGTGTCGCATAGGTTTCATTTGTACTTAAACGTTGTAACGTATCTAGTTGTTAAACTACTTTTGTAAACTTTGAAACATCTTTACATTTGAAATGAATGCGACATGTTTTGGTCAAACCTTGTTTTAAAGACTTATGACCATGTTACGGGACCTAAGTTGACGGCACCGTCAATGACGATTTTGTCGGGTCATCACATGTGGTATCAGAGCATTGGTTGTAGGGATTTAGAGTTCATTGGTGTCAACCCCGAGTCATATGGTGCATTAGTGAGTCTAGACTACAACCGGCATATAGACTTGAAGCAGGACTTGCTTGACTACTTGTGCATTTATATTGTACACACCTATTAGTATCTAACTCCTATTTCATCTTAATCTCACGTATTTTAATTTGATTAACATGCAATCTTGACCTTATGAGGTAATGTCGAATGCACATATGAATTAGGGTAATATAATTGCCGGGATTATATTACGGTGACTCATATAAACGTTCCGACATTATAACATAAAGAATTGAGGGCGGGTCAAGGAAAATTTTCTCTCTATCTTTATTCCATATCAAGATTAGTATTATTGAGAATACTAATCAACGATATTCTTGTGTCTTGAAGGAACAATGGCTCGCCAAGGTCAACGCAATACTCCTCCCGAAACTCCCGAACAAGCTCTTCAAAGCATGATAGCCACCACCGTAGATGCAGCCATGGTCGGTCACTCATCCAACAACAATAACAACAACCACAACAACAACAACAACCATGGAGCCGGTAATTCAAATGAGGGATGCTACTACAAGAATTTCATGGGATGCAATCCTCACACTTTCGATGGAACTGGGGGACCGGTTGCTCTCACCCGATGGTTTGAGCAAACGGAAGCCGTTTTTAGCATAAGCGGTTGCCGAGACCAAGACAAGGTTAAGTATTCCACTCACACTTTTGCCGGTATCGCTCTCATATGGTGGAATACATATGTACAATCGGTGGGTACCGATAAAGCCCACACACTCTCTTAGGTCGACTTAAGAGAAAAGATGATCACCGAATACTTCCCACGTGAAGAGACTCGAAGGCTCGAAAACGAGCTAAGAAGTTTAAAAGAGGTCCAAAATTACCTTAAACCTTATAATCAATGGTTTTCCGAGCTAGCCCTAATGTGTCCGGCCCCCGTGACTCCCGAGTCCCTAAGGGTTGAACTTTACAGGGATGGCCTCCCTAAGAGCATTAAACATGGGTTAATGTCATCCAAACCCACTAACCTACAAGAGGCTTTAAAGATGGCCCGCCAATTGATAGAAATGATGAATGAAATTGATGTGCCGGCACCAAAAGCCGAGGATAAATCAGGTGGCAACAAAAGAAAATGGGAAGCCTCTCAATCAAGCAACTACAACAACAACAACTTTGCCAAGAAGCCTTTCACCTTCGACGGCAAGAAAGGTTATGCCAGACATCTACCTTTTTATAAAAAGTGCCACAAACATCATTTGGTAGAATGTGGCAAGCCATTTTGCATCAAATGTCAAAGAAGTGGCCATGTGGCCAACGAGTGTAGAAATACCGCTCCCGTTGCTCAAAAGGGGTCCAATGCACCAAAACTGGGTGTTTGTTATGAATGTGGCCAACCGGGTCATTATAAGAACGCATGCCCAGAGAAGAAAGCTAACCCCAATGCACGCGGCCAAGCTTTCAACATTAACACCGAGGAGGCCCGAGATGACAATGAACTAGTCACGAGTATGTTTCTTCTCAATAACTCTTATGTCTCTTGCTTATTCGATTCAGGTGCCGATAAGAGTTTTGTATCCAAGACCTTGACTCATTCTTTTTGCACTCCACCACTCCTACTAGATACTACTTAAACCATTGAAGTGGCCAACGAAAAATTATTGAGTGCCGACGAATTTTATCGGGGGTGTACGTTAAACTTATTGGGTAAAGAGTTTGAAATTGACTTGATAACTATAGAACTAGGGAGCTTCGATGTAATAATTGGTATGGATTGGTTAAACAAAACGAAATCTCACATCCTTTGTGATCTTAAAGCAATACAAATTCCTATCGAGAATGGTGAACCCTTGATTGTCTATGGTGATAAGAGTTACACTGGACTCAACCTCGTCTCGTGCCTTAAAGTTGAAAAATATCTTCGTAAAGGTTGTTTTGCGATCCTAGCCCACATTAAGAAAGTCGAGACCGATGAAAAGTAATTTAGATTATATAAATTTAAAAGTTGAGAATAAAGCTAAGCACTTTGCGCACAATTTTACACGCATCAACTTTTTGGCGCCGCTGCCGGAGATGTGGTAAGTATAAATAATTTAAATTTATTTTTGGGTTATTGATAATTCATGAAAAGTGGTGTCTAGAATCTCTAGGGTTAGGTTGCAAGATTGTCCGATTAAAGGGTCTTTCCTAATCCCTCTTTGCTGACAGACCATTTAGTAGTGAACGATTCAATAATTTGAAAATTTATTTATTTATTTATTGTTAGCGATAAAAGTTATTATATAATACATAAGATATATATATATATATATATATATATATATATATATATATATATATATATATATATATATATATATATATATATATATATATATATATATATATATAATGTTTTAATCAAGAGAAGCACTTTTTTGGGGGAAAGTGGGCGAAATAATTTATTTTCGTTTTTTTAAAAGCATTTCTTTCAAACATTAAGATCACATGAAAATATGAATATTTAAAAAAGACACTTTGTGATAGATGTTTTTAATTTGGCGGGAAAACGCTCAAAGAAATAAATGATAACATTCATTGCAATGAATGTTTTGCTTCTGAGTTTTTTTCTTTCTTAAGGGGTTAGAAATTAGGGTTTAGAAAATAGGGGTTAAATATTAGGGTATAGCTATTAGGTTTTAGAAGTTAGGGTTTTAGGTTTAAAATTAGGGTTTATATTTTAGAAAATTTATATTGAATTTTTAACACGAATGGTTTAGAGTTTTAGGTTAAGGGTTTAGGGTTTTGGGACGAAACCCAAAACCCTAAACCCTAAACTCTAAATCGGGCTAAATTTTGAAAAAACACTTCACACAAGATGAAAAAAAAAGATGCTAATAAACTCTAATTAAAACATTATTCATGATGAATGTTAACATTTATTTCTTAGAGCAATTTCCGCCAATATAATAGCATTCTTCACAAAGTGTCTTTTTTAAATATTCATATTTTCATGTGATCTTAATGTTTGAAAAAAGAAATTTCAAAAAATAAAAAAAAAAATTTACTTCACCCCATTTCCCCCCAAAAAAGTGCTTCCTTCCTCTTAATGATGACCATATATATATATATAATATATATATATATATATATATATATATATATATATATATATATATATATATATATATATATATATATATATATATATATATATATATATATATATATATATATATATATATATTCCTACTATCTCATTCTCTAAATATCTAAATCTCCAAATCTTAAAGATCTAAATCTCTAAATCCTAATTAAGATTTTAACCTCTAAATCCTAGTTTGTGAAATTCATCCTTCATCTAATCATAAATAATCTCCTAATTATAAATCTAAAGATCTTTCTTAGATATATTTAGATTAATTCACAGAAGCTCATTCTTAACCTTTCTTTTATTTTTCTTTATAGGTCATTTATTACTATATATGACCACTCAATCTAAAAAACCTGTTCCAGAGTAAAAACTATCCGATCCTAAAAAAACTAGTATCTTTAGCTAATAAGAAAATAAAAACCATTGCTGATTGGAAATTAAACTTCGAGGAAGGCGAAACTTCTTCTCATCTTTCTTGACCTTTTTCATCTTCATCAACTAATTCTAATCTATTCAGAAATCTTTTTGAATCAGATTTTGAAATGGCTACTAATAATACTATGGAAGCTCTTATGAAAGATGGCCGTCAAGTCTTGGTCATTCCATTACTCAACCCGAAATTATGGATAATTTTGAAATCAAATTTCCTAATCTTCAATTGATTAAGGATGATCAATTTAGGGGAACTCCAAAAGATGATGCTAATGATCATTTACGTCAATTTAAGGAAATCTTCAATCTCCTTAAGATCTAAGGTGTTGCTGATGATGTTATCAATCTTCATTTATTTCCTTGGTCCCTAAAGGAAGAAGCTAAGGTTTGGTTGAATTCATTACCTGACAGAGAAATCACTGTTTGGGACCACATGGTTGAAACATTTTGACTCGTTTCTTCCCAGCTTCTAAAACTGTCACCTTACGAACAGAAATCGCAAACTTCAAGCAAAAGAATAACAGAACATTGTATGTCACTTAGTTGAGATTTGGGCATTTGTTAAAAGTGTGTCCTCAACATGGTTTGAATAACTTTCAAATTGTTACTATTTTCTATAAGGTTTGTGATTTTGCGATAAGAAGAGAAATTGATAACTCAGCTGGAGGTAATATAATGAGTAAAACTTCGGATGAAGCTTATGCGTTGATTGATAAGTTAGCTGCACATTCTCTTGAATGGTATCTAGATTTAGGTGTTTCTCGTTCCGTAAGTGTTGTGGGGTTTGAAACTGAAGATGTGTTAAAAGCAATGAACGCTCAGTTAGGGAATTTAGGTAGACAAATGGAGAAGCTCTCAAAGGAGATGCATGTTATGAAGGTTGTTATGAGAAGTGTAATGGGCCACATTTGACGAAGGATTCTGTTAATAACCTAACTATGGAACAAGTGGAAAATGAGTCATATGCTAATCAGTTTCAAGGAGTTAAATCTAACTATCGTCCTCCAAATAATTACCAAACTCCTTATCCTAATAATTTTAAGAATCCACCTAGTTTTTATCCTACTAGAGAACCCCTCACTTCAAACAAGTTCTTTGAACCACCAAGGTGAAACACATTCTACCATTGAAGATAATATTCTTTCTTTTATTAAGAACCAAACTGAAGCAAATGAAGCTATTAAATCTCAACTCTCCCAAGTTCAAAACAATCACCAAGCTTAAATTAAAATTTAGAGCGTAATGTTACTATGATTTTTCAATTAGTAAATGGAAAAAATACACCTAATACTGAGAAATCCAAGGTTGTTCACTTTGAGATGGTTAATGTTTTTTCTGAAATAGAGCTAGTAACTTAAGTTGATTGGATTAGGTTTATTGGCTTATCTATTTATCAGTCTAATTGAATGTTGTCTCTATCCACACCGCAAGATTTAGATGATATTTTTCATATGATTATATGAATGTTCTAAGTTAGGATATTAAGTTTGTACAACAACTTAGTTAATATGTGTTTAAGTCCTAGTATGTGATCTTTACATGATAATTAAGTTTAACCTTTTTAAGGGATTACAATCAGTCAATAGTTTTTAATTTGTTGATTATCAATGTAAGTTATGAAACTAATTAATCAAAATCTCTTATGACTTAAAAGTCCGAATAAGCACTCTTTTAAAATATTTGAATTGAATCCAACTCTCATATTCTATCTTTCCTAAGATAGTCTTACCAAAATTTTAATAATAACCTACAATAATAATAAATGCTTCTATTTCTTTCCTAAGAGATATGCTAAATATAAATAACAACCCTTAAAGCTCCGCGTCTTTTGGTGCGAAAACCTAACTTACTAATTACTATACTACCTTGGTTGGGTTTTTTTGTTTGTTAGAGAGCTAAAAGTGAAAAGTAATTTAGATAATATAAATTTAAAAGTTGAGAATAAATCTAACCACTTTGCACACACTTTGACACACATCACTCTCACCATATTCTGCAAATTCCTGAAAATTGACGCACATATGGATACGATAACGATGTCTCCCATCTACTTCACCATCACTGGTACTTTCAATCGTGTCTTTATTGTTACTCTTAAACGTTTTTTGTACCAATGTAAGATAGGCACCTCACCTAAAGGAAACCAATGTATTACAGGGATAGTTATCAACCACATGGATTGCTACATTACTCTTGGTATTATCAAGTAAGCACTTCATCTTCCTGGTAAACCCTTTGTCAAATTGCCTTGTATTGCTATCTATTGAAAACAAGTCATGCGCTACTTCTGGTATGATGGTCCCGCCAACACTCCTAACTCAACAAGAAATAAGATGCCTCCATTCTGGAGCTATTTCTTTGGTGTTCTAACCAACTGTATGAGTTCAAAATCTAGTAGTTTTGACCAATTCTCCGACTTCGAACTGAAGATAGCACATGCCCTGATTTTTGGTAAAAATATTGATTTTGCATTGAAATTTTTGTATAACTTAGAGAGCTGGTTGATAAATCTAAGAGAAATAAAATCTTCATATTCCTCATATTCATGAACCACTGTTTTTGGTCAAAATATGATAGAACACCCTGGTCTAGTCAAGGTGTTGAAATGTATTAAGGGTTGAATGTTTACCAAGAAATGTGTGAAACCATATTCTGGTCTACCATAATAAATTCTCATATGTATCCTTGCTGACCATCGAGCTACACTTGAGTTAACCTCTAACATTACTTTTGCTAGGGGAGAGGGTCCCAAACAAGAGCCAGTGGATGAACCTTAAGCTGCTCCAGAACCCTATGAAGGGATAGTCACTATCTTAAATACTGTTAATGTAAAAATCGGTCATCGAAACTGGTTCTCCTCAAACAGAGACAACCCTAGTTACGGAATCTATTGCTCATATATTTCTTGGTGCAGGATCAGCCGGAGTCTTTGTTGTTAACTTGGAGAAAGTTACAAGGGAGACAACACCAGTCACAACTATTATTTCTATTAAAGAAAAGCATATCTTGTGCTCCGCTAGACCAAACAGAAGATTTTTCAAATGTTATTTCCACAATTTTTTCTGGTGTTATTTTTGATCAATCTGGAGTCAAAGGTACATATACTCCTCCTTATCATACTGGTTTCAAAACAAGTGTGAATAGAAGTAGCAACCCATACTCATCTAACTAAGCACTACCACACTTTTTAAAAACATACACAGATAACCTCTTCTCACAATAAAACCAATAGAGAACATACCTCACCGCCAAAGAAGTGTTGGGAAAACTCCTAATTGTGGGGAGCCAACTCAGCATACTTCACAAATAGCCTTAGCTTTAGATAATGCAGATAATCAGAGTATCACGTGTTGCCAATAAGTCATCAGAGTCACAACTGCACTTACAGACACCACACTCCGTGTCAATCAAAGGACTGACCAAAACACACGTCATATCTCAGAGACCAATATCAGATGTAATTGTTGAGTCGAATTTATTTGATTCTACTCTTACTAACTTAAATTGTTATGTTATTCAACTGTTATGTTTACGGATAAGGTTGATGCTATTGATGAACCTTATGTTTGTAGGGTGTCTGATCCTGAGGCTTATATGCCCAATGTTCCTTTGGCATAATTTGATTTTGCCCCTAAAGCAGTGCAAATGTGCAGATGATTGTTGATCCATTTGGTGTTGTCGTATCATCCCACAACCTACCCAGATAAGAACTACTAGCTTCAATCTTAAAACTTGACAAAGAAAATCAGCTATCAACACTTTACTCACTGGCCAATGAACATAATTTTTATGATCTCATTCTTACTGCTAATCATCCTGCTCCAGCTTTTGGTACTTGGGCTCAACCAAATGCTACTGCATCAAAGGATTTTTCTCCTATTTGCTACGATGATGTTGATGTTGATGAAGTAGTTGAATTTGAACTCAAGCCTGCTATTGATGATGCAGATATTTCTAAGCCAGCTGATGATAAAGATGGTTCCAAGCCTGTTGATAAAGTCAAGGGTAAAACTGGTGAGGATGATAACAATGATGACAATAATGATGATATGCCACTTCCATCCCCACGAAGGAACCTGCTATGAGCTATTTCACCTCCACCCAGTTCCATGAAAGTGGATGAAGTTTAAGGTTTAGATAATCTGGCAGTACAATGTGCTCTTTCTCAACCGATGTCATTAATTAAGCAATCTGTTTATCAAGTGGTGGAGAGGATTTCACTTCCGTCACTCAAGATGATTTTTCACGTGCTTCACTTATATTTGTTGAAGATCATCTTAAAAAGATTGCTAAATTCTCCAACTTGTTTCCCAAATACATTTATCAACACTAATTACTTCTGCTGATTTTGGAGATAAAGTTATGAATCATGAAGAGTATATATCTAACATCTCTGCCCTTAAAGAAGAACTTGAAAAAGAGGGATGAGTCAACAGATATCTCGCTGCTGAAAATGTTTATCTTGTAGAAATCAATGTCAATGTTGAACGGGAAGTTGGTACCCACGTGCCAGCCACTGAGTTTATCCAACACTTAGACACTCTATTGTAAGTGCTTGAATGGCATGATGGCTACCAGAGGGATATGGAAAAGGGTTGTGATGACGCTCTCCCACAATGAACCCAGGATGGCATTGATGGTTAAACATGTACTTATTAAGGACCAAGAAAGACATCTCAACATTGTTGATGCTGATTGAAACAATTTTACTTTATCTCGCCCAGACATCGATGATGATGTTGAGCCCAAGCTCCCTATTGCTTCTACTTCGAACCCAGATGATTCCAAAAAGGGGAGAAGGAAAAATAA
Organism: Rutidosis leptorrhynchoides; assembly: GCF_046630445.1. Taxonomy (NCBI): domain Eukaryota; kingdom Viridiplantae; phylum Streptophyta; class Magnoliopsida; order Asterales; family Asteraceae; genus Rutidosis; species Rutidosis leptorrhynchoides. The sequence continues at coordinate 430,447,516 of NC_092333.1, read as the reverse complement.
GAAAGGAAACCAAAAACAACTAAGTGGGATCATGAACATGAAAAGGCACAAAAAAAGCATAGAAGAGATGATGTTGATGATGGTGATGGTAGTCAATCTAAGCGAGCTGCTGATGAAATGGCTAAAAATAGAATCCCTGCTATCTCATAGAAAATAACAGAAACAATCTGAAATAAAATAGAGAGGTAGTAGAAAAGATAAAAGGGAACAAATGGTGAGTTCAATGCCACAATCGACTAGTACATCACGGTAAAGGGAGATTAGCTGACCAAGAGAGTCAATATAACTAAGGAACAAAAATAAAGGGTAGACATACTTGCTTATTTAATGAGAAGATTTAATGAAGACCAAGAAAACGAAACTGCTAGTCATCAAAAAAAGATGGAAAAGAAAAAGAAGATATTATATGTTGAAAGAGATGAGCGCATCAGCAAGCCAATTGTTGATCAAGTCCAAAAGTATATGAGTTCAAAAGAAAAATCTTTCTGAAAGAAGTTTATTGCTTTAAGACAAATTATTTCTAAGAGTTCTTCTACTTATGTATAACAGTCAACTCCAATAAAAACAGCAAAAACTATAAAACTACAAGTAGAGGCTAGTCAGCCCTCTGCTGCAGAAAGACCAGTAGAGGATATTCAATCCTCTGCTAAGGGGGAAGCTTCAAATGCTCACTCTAATCATGGTAGCACAAGAACCATCACCTGAACCTGAACCAGTTGATAAACAAAGGGTAAATCAAAGCCTAGAGACAATAAAGCTCTAAGGTTGAAGGCCTTATTTGAGAGAGGTTATGAAGTTACTGAGCTAAGCTAGTTCTTATCTGACTCTTCAGATGATCCATTTCCACCCAGAATACTTGGTGGAGATTTTTAAAACAAGACACGACAAGTGAAGTTAAGAAAGAAGACCCAACACGAAGTGTGATGCTGGAACAAGGAAGTTTTAAAAACCAGCACAGGCGGTTGAGTTGGGTACTCAAGAACAAGGACCAATGCCTATTCCTTCTCTAAGTACTAGTGCAGAACTAGCTCCAGTCAATGATGACTAACCAACAGGATCTTCAATGTTCATAGATCCAGAGACTGAAGCCAAGCTTCAAAGACTTATGGAAATCCTTCAATAAGGGGAACAAGCAGGATCATTTGCCATCATAACTGAGGTCATTATTGAACCACCAAAACCATCTTCCCTAGAGAGAAATGACAAACAAGTTGTATGGGAAGATGAACCAGTGAACTTCATTCTCCTCCACCTCTGTCATATGAAGAAAGAGAAGCTAAAAGGCTAAATATTCATTTTGAGGAATGGCGAAAAAAATGAACTAGCTCAAGAAGCGAAAGTCTGAAGGATACGAGCAAAATATCTTCCACTTCTACAAGAACACATTAATGTTGTTAGATCAGGTACATTTAGTAGAGTGTATCTTGAAGCCTATGATTTAAGGCTAAGTACAGAGGAGGAAAGGGAAATATTCAATAAGGCATATACATTAGGCATAAATATGAAAGAATATGTGGCATCCATAATGTTCACGGTGATTTCCTCCTAATCATTTTAATAACACTAATTAAGTAAACCATGATATACGGTTATATAGAAATGACTGTTAGGAATCTCACACTTGTTTATTGAATACGCTTTTAGACATGTGCTAATTTGAAATGTTTTAATGATATATGGTTGATATCAGCTAAAAATTCACGTTTTTACTCCCGATATAAAGCCCTAAAATAATAAAGTAATTAAATTTATTGAAGAATTATGCATTTATCTGCTTTATTTTGTAGATCAAGTGATTATGAAGATGATGAAAGAAGAATCAAAGAAAACGGAGATAAAACGAAGAATCTAGAATGAAAATGATGAAAATCAAGTTACGATCCTGGGAATACCGAGTTGGTATGGAATTAGAGCCGCACGAGCTACCAACCCTAGCTGCTACTTAGAGCCACACGGGCTGCCATGCCTCATGTACACGACTGGAACACCCGAGCAGCCACCTCTACATGGGCTCAGCAAACGAGTCATGTACCGGACATGCCCAAGCCACATGGGCTATGTACACAGTCTGCTAGGGTCAGAACTGCTATAAATAGGGCCCATTTTTCATTTATTTTCGACACACTTCAACAGACAATTGACTCTCAATATCTCTTCTCTCTCTACTTTCTCTTTCTAGTTTTATGAAATAATTATCGATTAGCGATAAGTCCTAGAGTAGGCGATAAACGATTGGAGGTGCGTATGAAGTTGTCACTTTTGTACTTTCGAAACTCAAGTAATCTACTCGTACTTCTATACTTTTACCTACCTATTATAATGTCTTCCATTATTATTATATATGATAGTTAATATTATTGCCATGATAAGAGAGTAGTTATCTTTAAGTATATGTTACGAAGTAATCAGTTACGATGCTAAAATAATGAGATGTTGTCAAAATGATTTCTGATTATGCTTTAAACTCAATCACTCTACAACTAATAGAGTGTGGTTATAGGTTCGTGAACCCCGATTCAGAGTATAGTATATGTGTCACCCATTGGTATGAAAACTCTGTCGGATACGTATTACGCTTGACAGAGGCACAATAGTTGTAGTATGTTAACCTATGCCACGGATTCCTGTAGATGGAACTTTTGTAATAGAAACTCTGACTAGACACTAGGATTACAAGGTTTTCCTTGAGCTATGCAGGTGTAGTTAAAATCATATAAACATAGTAAGCACGTGCTGAAGCACAACAATTGTTGTAAGCTGTATCCCTGCTATGTATAGCCATGAAGCACATTGTCTGAGCATTGCACTAGCTGAGGGATTCTTTAGTTAATTTAGGAACTGTTAGTTTAAAGACATAAATGATTTGACCGTTACGATAACCGAACGTGTTCTAGGAAGTTACGTTGTAGCTTGGCAAATGTGTTCTTAAATCTTGAACTATTTTAATTGAGGGCGTAACCGATCATTTACCAATCATTTACCAATCATTAAATAAAGCCTTGAACACATCACGTCTCTCGGTAATGGGATATCTTATGATCCTTCATTATGCATAAGAAAGTTTAGACCTTGTAAATGTTAATATGCCGCCTTTTCTTAGCGCTCCTATTTAAGAGTCGCCCATACTTTCATGTACCAATGATTGATGGACGTCGGTGGTTGAGGGAATTGATGTCTATTCAGAATCACCAAACCTTGCGTAATTACCCAGTGACATGTCATCTGACAGGGGTCTCTAAGTACAGTATAACGAGTCTAAGGATCTGATATCGCTTAAAAAGTCGGTTACGTTTGTCATGGAACGAGGTAGACAAGTGGGTCCCAGCAGGGTTCTAAATTTTATATTTTTAAGTGCGGGGCCTAATTCTTATTAGCACTTTCTAGGGTAGAAAGAGTAAGTTGACATACGGTCATGTTTTTGAATGGTTTAATGAATTGAATTTCAAAGGGATAACTGTTTTTAGTAAAACTGTCTGGATAAAAGAGTAGTTTAAGTTTCATTTAACAGGTTCCTAAATACTGGAAAAGTAAAAAGGTAGAGGAATACCGGAGTCTGCAGATCAAGGAAATGGTGTCCATGATATTCGTTTAGGCTAGGGAAAGGTAGTCATGAGGATGAGCCTCTAAATAGGATAGTATGGATCTGATCGGATGAGCCAATACTACAGTCCTACCAGTCTTCGAACTCTCGGAGTTCTCTTTAAGTGAAGGCCGGCATTTCACTAGGGTTTCACTATTGGAATGTGTCTAAACCTAGGGGGTTATTCTTAGTCAAGCACTAGGTCGTGTCAAAAGTTGAGCTCTAATCCTAACCCAGTTATCTGTTAGGAAACAGAATAACGACATGCTATGTCGAGTGGACACAGTCACAACAGGAGGGGACCTACCGGGCTAAGTTGGCAACAACTGTATAAACTAAACGACCTATTATCATTCAACAAAGATCCTTCTATACTACTTATTATACAGTGTTACAGTGTTATGCTGACAATGATACAGATAGGAATCTACCAGATGCACTCAATATATAGTAAGACCAGTCCTAAAGCAACTATCAAACAAGAACATGCAATGGGAGGTGGAACATACAATTGGGTACAGCTAAGTGGAACATAACAGTCCCTAAGAGGTCTCCTTAGGTTACTTATCAGGCATACTACGTCATTCATGTATCAATTCCTAGGTTTCGTTTCCCATAAGGTCGGGCCTCTCGGGAATAGGGATGGCAAAAATACCCGTACCCGATGGGGAAACCCGAAACCCGATATAATCGGGCTGGGTACGGTTCGGGTATACGGGTTTGAGGTCGGGTATGGTTATAGATTTATTTTTCCGGACTCAAGTTTGGGTTTGGTTTTAGTTAAAAACTCATTTACCCGTCCCGTATACTCGACCCATTTACACAGGGAGATGTTTATGCTGCTGTTTTTTTTATGATTCTATGTTTTAGATTATTAAAACTTGTCACCTTTTGAGCTGCTGTTGCTGTTTCTATTATTATTCTATATTTTAGATTTTCATAAATTTTGTTAAGACCTTCTGTTAAGAGTTAAGACATGTTGTTTTTTGATGTTTTGTTATCAAATTCAATTTTTAGATGATATTAGAATTTGATAACTCATGGCTCATGGTATTCTTTTGACATTATATTATTATTGAACCATAAAAATTGTTACAGGTGAATGTATAAACGGAGATCCTCGTTACCTGTGGGGAAACCCGTTACCCGACAGTTAGTTAATAAATGGGTACCCGTCGGGTATAGAACCGGGTTTGGGAGTGAGCTTTTTAATCAGATTCGGGTTTGGTATTATCTATACACAACCAAACCTGACCCGATGCCATCCCTACTCGGGAACACCGGCCATATCGAGTTCATAGATGCTTCGGGTACAGAATAAACGAGGGTCTTAGTCCTATGAAGTAGCTAATTTCATATGGGTGAACAAGTCTCATTCGCAAACTAGGTTGGTCAATCCCTAAGATACTAGCATACAAACCTTACTATAATCAGAGGTTCAGCGTAACAACAGTAAACGCACTAAAAAGTCATAACTACTCTAGCCTAGGTTTCTATCATGGCAACATACGAATACTCTAAGCTATCATGGTAATATCATAACGCTTATTCAAACATGGATAATAATAACACATATTTAAATATAAAAGAAAAGCATTTAAAAGTAATTTCAGATTCGCCCGAGATCGCTACAACTCCTGAAGTTCCTCCGGAAAAACTAACTAACTAACTACTAACTAAAACTACTATTAAAAGTAAAATTGAGTTTGTCTTCAATGTGTGGAAGTTGAAGTGTGTTCAAATGGAGAAAAATGGCTCTTATTTATAGTTCATTCTGGCCTGGCAGGCCGTCCATGGTAGGCCGTTTGATTTTGTGGCTGGTCGTCCAATTAGGCCGTTTGATTTGTTGTTGTGCCATTTGATTTGAAGGGAGCCCGTTTTCTTGGCAGGCCATTTTCAATCAGGCAGGCCGTCCACCATAGTGTGGCAGGCCGTTTTTTCTTCCTCTGGTCAGCCGTTTTTCTGGTTGTCTTCTTATATATTGCCGTTTTCGCGCTAGATTCTTCGTTTTAAGTCTGTTTTCTTCGATTCTTTTTGCATTGCCTTTGTAATTACTAAACCTACAAAATGAAGCAAATATTTTCCACTTTTGGCGAAAAAGTTTGAAACTTTATGGTTTTTGGGCTTAATATCAGAGTAAAAACGTGATTTATGAGCGATATCAAATTATCCCACACTTAGGCTTTGCTTGTCCTCAAGGAATAAAGCTAGAATAATGGGTTTATTCTACTAGATTATGTATCCCATACTACCTCAACCTTTTTTATTTATGCCTAAAATCAGAAATTGGAACATCGTTCAAATGTATTTGAAAAAGTGTTCAACCTTATGTTTAAAATGCAAGATTTTAGATTGTTTTCATGTTTGAAAAGGGCGTACTTCACAACTCTCTTCATAAAGTAGAGTATACATGACCAAGCTTCTCACAACGGATCACTCATATCACTTAAGTGTTTAGGGTATCCTATTCTAATTGTATTATCACTCAGAAGGCATTCGTATAACGGTCATCATCATAGGCTTGTCCAAGAATCGATATCTCAACTGGTTAAATGAGGACGGTACTGATTTCCTTCCTAGTTAATCTTTCAAGAGAGGACGAGTTTGAAAGGTAGGATGACGGAGAAAGGTGAAGGTTTATGAGGTAGGGAATTTCATTAAATCTTTTAGATATTCGATAGATTTAAATTTTTTGGGAATAACCTTTTTCTATAATAAGATGGAACTCTATTTTTGGTGAAGAGTTTCCGAAGAGGAGCGCGATTTTTGCGAAGAATTTGTCTAGAATTTTCTTTGCTAGACGGCTCTTCACGGTCACAACTTTCTTTTTCGGGATTTTTCTATGCCTTTATTAGAGACTTTTCTCTTTCACCATTTGTTTTTTTTTGGCATCCCTTCTTCATGACTTTGGCCTATCTTTTTGTGACAAGTGTTTTGAAGTAAACTTGATCTATCTTTTTGAATTTCTAAGATTTTTGAAATGAGAAAGGAATGAAAGTGATCCGGTTACGTATTTTGGGGGTGAATTTGGGGGTGAAAATTTTTATGATTCATCAACTCTTTTGAGTGAGTTGGTCGATTTAATCATTTTGAAGTGGAAACGGAAATGGAAGGTTTTTGTCTTTTCTTTTCAGAATGGTTTCGGAAAGAGGATCGCACCTACACCACGTATGGCGCTTATTAACCATTGGTTTTGAAATGTATAACAAGGACAAGTTCTAATTCGAACCATATACCGGCACACTCATCAAACGAAATAGCAAAGTATTGTAGATTTGATGGTTCTTACAATAACTTTGGGGCCAAGGTAATCCTCACTATTTGTTGGTGGGAGTTGTGCTTGGTTATGCGTAGCCTTTTTACACAATCTTTCAAAAAAAGATCCTTTGTTTGAAAACATAGGTTTTGACTTATTCGTTCTGTTTTAATAGATGCGAAAAATATTCTGATTTATGCAACGTTTTATTAAGCTATTTTTGGTAAAATGGGGTAATAATTTTTTCAAATTTCCCAATATTTCCTTTGCTAAATCTTTTGAAGACAAAGAATTTTTGAAAACTTGAGCGTTTTATGGTAACTTGTTCTTAATATCCCTTAACCCTAAATACATCCCATGCTTAGAAGAACATTGTCCCTAATATTCTCTTTTAAAGATAGTTTTAATAATTTTATATATATATTAAGGACAATAGTTTTCTAAAATTCTCTAAGGTTGGAATTGATATTCTACACTTAGAGGTTTTAGTGTGTCTGTAATATTGTGTAAAAGTGATGGGGTAATCCCACACTTAGAGATTTTATTAGTTTATAATATGAGAAAAGGTTATTAAGGATAAGTCACTCCGCTATGGTCAGATCTCTTTTTTTTAGAAGTTCGTAGGTCAGATGCTTGGAAAAGTACCAGGCTCTTTCCTAATAAGTCTGCAAAAACATAGACATAATCCACTACACAAAATTTTTAGTACATGCTTTTCTAATTATGATAAAAAAAAATACTAAACTAGAAATAAAAATAAAAGATATTTATGATAATTATCCTGTCTACGTATCTGTGGAGCTGTTGTGAAGTTAGGATTCAAATAGTAGTTGGATCAAAGTCCTCCAGCCCAGCTATATCATCCAATAAATCATTACAATGCTCCCTCAGAAGATCATCAAGAACAAGGTTTGAAGGTAATGGTAAGTCCTCCAAACTAAAAGGATCATAGGGCACCAGAGAGGGTATGGTATCTGTAAGCCCAAAAAGCTTCTCAAACGGTGGCTGAGGTACGGATGCTGGCTCTGAAGTGATGGGGACAGTGATGAGGTGACCGTCAGCAGGTGGTGAGACAAATGAATTCTTAACTACACTAATAGTCTCAACTCTAGGCGGTGGTGTGACGGTAGGGGCTGCAGATGCTAGAGTGGTAGCAGATGCCATGGACATAAGAGGTGCGGCGATAGGTGGGAAATTTCCATGAGAAGGGTGGGAAGTAAGATCCAACCTAAATGAAGAGGGTCTCAAATATCTGCGTGGCACACCAGATTTCTCAAAGTGTGCCATCTGTGCTTCAAACAGTGTTTGATGGTCCTGCACCATACACCAAGTCAAGTCTCTGTCTGTGAAGCGTATCCCATAACGAAACACGGTTACTGGTGGGTATGGCTCTGATGGCTTTTCCTGACATACCAACCGTGAGGCGAGCCATGTGGATCATCTCAAGGGTCGTGATGGTGCGGTCGGTGTCTCATTTTTCTCCTCTATACTCGGTATAATCATCCTACAAGGTTGAATCTGACCGGTAGAAGGCCTAGGTTGATCTGATCATGAACTGTAAACGACGTTAGCCCTCTTCCGTTTAACCGAAATACCCATAATATAACATGTATTCATCTTTTTATCACATTCAACAACTTTATTAGAACTAAGTAATTTCTTACACATGGTGTAAGATAAACACTTAGGGTTAGTAAACAGGTAATAAATCATCAATGAAAATAAATATAGAAATAAAATAAACAGAAAGTAAAAAAAAAAAATACTAACTAGGATAGGTTTGGGGTGCCTCCCAAGAACGCTTTGTTTAAAAATGTCTTTTAAGCTCGACTTTTAAAATACCTGGTCAGTTTAAATTTAAGGTGGATTAAAGGGGAAAGAATCTTCCTCCCTTGGGTAATCTTCCATATAAGCCTTTAAACGGTGGCCATTTACTTTGAAGCTCCCAGTGGGTCCTTCTAATTCTACGGCTCCGTGTGGAAAGATATGTAACACTTTAAACGGTCCACTCCATCTAGATTTAAACTTACCAGAAAACTTCTTTAGTCTTGAATTGAAGAGTAGAACATTATCTCCATGAGCAAACTTTATTCTAATTAATTTTGCATCGTGTAAAATCTTCGTCTTCTCCTTGTAGATATATGATGTCTCGTACGCTTGATCTATTAAATCGGCTAATTCATTTACCTGCATTTTTCTATGTCTGCTGGTTTTAGAAGGATCAAGGTTGCAGGTCTTCAGCGCTCAGAGAGCTTCGTACTCTAACTCCAGCGGAAGGTGACATGCTTTACCGTAGATCATCCAGTATGGTGTAGTGCCAAGAGGATTTTTGTAAGAGTGCGAAATGCCCATAAAGCATCGTCTAGCTTCTCAGCCCATCTATTCCCATGATTACCGATAATACGTTCTAATATTCTCTTTAACGCTCTATTCGTGACTTCAGCTTATCCGTTAGTCTACGGATGGTATGCAGTGGACATATTGTGGGTAACTCCATACTGTTGCATCACCTTCATGAACTGAGTGTTACAGAAGTGTGTGCCTCTATCACTGACAATAGCACGGGGAGCTCCGAATCTGCTGAATAGTCTCTTTAGGAAATTGGTGACGACTTTGGCATCGTTTGTTGGGAAGGCTTGTGCTTCTACCCATCGTGATACGTAATCTACTACTACTAGAACGTATTCTTTGCCATTAGACTTGGGGAATGGCCCCATAAAGTCTAAACCCCATATATCAAAAAATCTCGCAAGCTTGGATGTTAGTGCGTGTCATTTCATTCCTTGCGGAAATCATCCGTTGACATTGACATGTGTAACATCCTCAGATCGGGCATAGATGTAAGATGACCTTTTTGCCCGTAGGCATAACTGTGTAGTTAATTATGCTTTTATTTTAATTAAATATTTATTATTATTTTATTATTTGGTTAAGACTCGTTTGTGACAAGGGTCACATAACATGTTCGTTTAATTAATTTGGACTCCGTTAGGGTTGTTAAATTAAGTACGAAAGTTATCAGATAATTGGTAAATACCTGTGTGTGATGGAGTATGGGATTTTAACCCCAATTAAGTGTATTGTGTAGCTCTTTTTCCCTCATTTCTCTATCTCTCTAGAAATTTCCCAAAAACAGACCCGTACTCACTTCTTCTTCAATCTCTAACCCTAGATTTCCGATTTGTATTTTAGAGCTCAAATCATCCATATCATCTTGTTCCTTACTGTTTACTGAATCTTTTGAGGTAAGAATTAAAGTGTGTCAAGCTTTAATCTTTGAGAAATTGGGGTTTTTGTGTCAAGTTTGTTAAAAGTACAATTTTAGGTCAAAATGGTTGATTTTGATGTTGTTAGTGTCAAAATCTTGTGAGTTTATGTTTATTGATGTTTAGTGTACTTGATTTGGTCCGTTTTGAGGTAAGAAATGAGCTCTAGAGCAAGAAATGGCGAATTTTGGGTTAAACCCATAGCTGTGTTCATTTTCTTCATCAGATGAACACACTCGACCGAGTGTCTCCTGACACTCGACCGACTGTGTAGACGATCGACCGGTTGAGTGACATACTCGACCGAGTGTGTCTAAGTTCTGACTAGATGATTTATTTTAGTCATTCGACCGTGTCAGAAGATACTCGACCGAGTGTGTGGACACAGTCGACCGATTGTGTGAGTCAGTCGACCGTGTGTCTTTGAGGGAAGAATATTTTACTAAGTGTTGATGCGTAGCCGTTATGCTGCCCGCATGTCTTTTGATAATCGGGATGTAAATTCTGAAAATTCATAAGTGTTAAGTATACTTTTTAGAGGCGCTTTTGTTACTGATTTGCTGTATCGTACTATCTAGCGCTAATGGACAGAAACTAGCTTGATTTGCCTTATGTTCAGGTGATAAAGATAAGGAAGTAGCTCAGTGATAGATTATCTGAGATAGTTGCTGGTATTCAGTGAGTGGGTCTATCTCCAGATAGAGTATTAAGTAGCTAACACGCTACTTGATTAGACTCTTTATTATTATGTTTATGCTTAGTATGAATACCATGTGTAGTTAGACATTGCCATGCTAGTTAGGATTGTGACGACCCGGAAATTTTCGACTAAATTTAAACTTTATTCTTATATGATTTCATCATGATAAGCAAAGTCTATTTAATTGAGTCTCAAAATTTGTGGAACAGTTTACATGAATTCATTTTACCTTTGACTACTCTCGACGATTCACGAACAACTATTCGTAAATATATATCTATATATATATATATATATACACGAATATTACTTTTAAATATATAAGATTACATTTTAATTTCATTTATTTAAATATACATATTTATTTATGTAATGAAACCTGTTAATAAAATGTATATATATATATATATATATATATATATATATATATATATATATATATATAGTATATTGAAAATAAAGGATTTCGAGCTTAAATAGTCAGCGGTTGTAATACTCGGTTGACATTTTGTTAGTGTTTATATAGAACTAATACAAGTTTATGAAGATTTAAGATAAAAATTTGACTGTAAATCGATTCTGAAGATTTTAGGTTTGATAGAAATATTTTAGCTTTTTAGTTTAAATTATAATACTCCATACATATTATTTGGAACTGAATATAATTATTGGACGAATCTTTTTGATCAGGTTTCATACAGTTACTAACCAGAATAAATAAATGGACTTAATGTAAAAATTGGAGATTTAACTGAAAACTTTTATATGTAACTATTTAGCAAAGAACCCCGATATAATACCCCGTGATTTGATAATAGGACAAGAGTCCGGCTGCTCATTGTTTCTTTCTATTCTCTCTGTGTTTGTTTGATAATTGAAATCCTTATTTTATTAATATATTCTATTACCTATCTTCAATAATATAAGATATATACATACTACACATATTAGCTCGATCACACTCCTTCTCCTTCTTTAACAACCTCCTACAAACATCCACAACCCCCATCACCTCTTATCAAACTGCAGTTGTTCACGATTAGTTCTGTTCGAGCCAAATTATGAACCAACGCACCCTTTTTCTTTCACTAATTACTACTACGATTTATTGTTTTCTGTTCTAAATTGAACCCACAATCATCACCATCTTCATTAAATAAACAAACGGCTACTACTCCTGTTTGATTCTATTACTCCTCGTCTGAAATACTACAGCTGCTATTGCATTTAAACACCATCAAACCGCCAGGTAACCGTTGTATTTCCTGTTTCAATTCGCCATAAAAACCTCCACACCCACTTCCAAATGAGAACCACTTTATGTTCGTTTATGTTAATCGATCAACACCCATTAAACAACTTGTTCTCCTGCTGACCATTTGTTTCTGTTCGAGTACAAACACCAACACTAAACCCTACGATCATTTTTTTTTATTTCAACCCAATCCTTGTTAATGTTATTGTTCGAAACCATAACCCAACACAGACACTATAAATCCAAAATTTTTAGTTTGCAAGTAACATTATCAATCAAAACTGCTTTTATGATTTATAATTTTCTTTCTTCTCTATTGTTGGCTGACAATTACTAGTAGATAAACTCACTTGCTAATGAACAAATAATGCTATCATAGTTGTGTGTTATTTGTCTAAATTGGCCGACAATTGCATAGCAAATATCTCCACTTTATTTAATAAATGAGTAATATGGTGATAAAGATTATGGTAGGGACCTTGGAGTCTGCTTGAGTCACAATCATACAAACATCAAATAGGAGTAACTTTTGTCGAATTCTTTTATCATACTGACTCGTTAGAAACTTTCAAGCTTGGGACCACAATTATTCAAGTAGCAACGTGAATTAATAATAACTAGATATTGCATTGACAATGATTTATTAAAGATAGTGATGATGTAAGTGTTGATTTACGATAAATAATGATGCAAGTATTATGAAGATACGCGTATGAAATTTTGGTGGTGATAGAAATATGATAAACAATTACATTGTGCGACTGAGTTGTTTGGTGTTTGACATGTTGAGCTACTGCATCTTTCTTTTGGTCGGGCTTCTTGTGAAAAATCAAACAGCCACAGATATTTTTAGTGGGTTTAAGTAAATTGTCTTTGGGCCATTTTATGATTAATATTGGACATTTTGTTGGGCCACGTATCCTGTGAACTGGGATCCAGCTTCGTTTTCTTCTGATCGAACTGAACAAATGCTGAAAATAACGAATGATGATGATTACGGTTAATGGAGATGATGCGTATGATGATGGATATAATGATGATGGTTAAGGTTATAATAATAAATATATAAGATTGATGATGATTATGATATACACGATTAGGTTAGATGATATATTAAGATGATGTTTTATGTAGATAATGATGAAGAAAAAGAAAACAAAAGGGATGATGAAACCATGATTTTATGATGATTATTATTAGGATGATTGTTGTAGAAGAAAAAGATGATAATTGTAGAAGAAGAGGAAGAAAAACATATTGGCTCAGGTGGTTTGGGTGTGTTTCGGGTTAGCGAGACATCGCGGGTTCAAATCCGGGCTTGGGCATTTTTTTTAGAATTACTCCTTGAGGTAGTTTACTTATTACTCATTATTATTATTATTATTATTATTATTATTATTATTATTATTATTATTATTATTATTATTATTATTATTATTATTATTATTATTATTATTATTATTATTATTATTATTATTATTATTATTGTTATTATTATTATTATTATTATTATTATTATTATTAATATTATTATTAATATTATTATTATTATTATTATTATTATTAAATTTATCATGTTTTTATTTTTATTATTATCATTATTAATGTAAGTAGTATCGTTATTGCAACTAACATTTTTACCAAAATTATTATTATTATTATTATTAGAATTATCATTATTATTATTTTATTATCATTTTTATTATTTTTTCCAAAACAAATATTAATATTTTTATCATTATTATTATTAGTATTATTAATATATCAAACAAACATTTTCTATATAAAAATATATTAATAACATAAAGCATAACTATATTAATATTTTTTAATAAATATTAATTATCTATTTAATGTATATATAAAATAAATATAGTTAATTTAGTTATTAATGAAACATAAAAGTTACTAAAATAACAATTACTAATAATACATAAAATTGTTTGATTATGATTATATGTTTTAATAAATATAATTGATATAGGTTCGTGAATCCGAGGACAACCCTACACTTGTTCAATGTCGTCATATGTATTTTTACTACAAAATACAGTATTGTGAGTTTCATTTGCTCCCTTTTTAAATGCTTTTGCAATATATTTTTGGGACTGAGAATACATGTGCTGCTTTTATAAATGTTTTACGAAATAGACACAAGTAATCAAAACTACATTCTATGGTTGGATCATCGAATCGAATATCACCCCTTTTAGTTTGGTAGCCTAAGAATTAGGGAACAGACACCCTAATTGACGCCAATCCTAAAGGTAGATCTACGGGCACTAACTCCCCCCATACTGGAAAATAGTATGCTTTAGTACTTCGAGTTTATATTATACAGATGGATTTTTATTTTTGGGGATATTCTATATGCATGATGTTAATGTCGGTTACTAGGTGTTCAATCCATATGAATGATTTTTAAACACTTGCTAGTGTATGATTATTGATTAAAGGAAATCTTGTGGTCTATTATATTATTGGAAATGATTGTTTATGATAAACTAATGAACTCACCAACCTTTTTGGTTGATACTTGAAAGCATGTTTATTCTCAGGTATGAAAGAAATATTCCGCTGTGAATTTGCTCATTTTAGAGATATTACTTGGAGTCATTCATGATATATTTCAAAAGACGTTGCATTCGAGTTGTTGAGTTCATCAAGAATATTATTAAGTCAATTATAGTTAGATATATTATGAAATGGTATGCATGCCGTCAACTTTCAATGTAATGAAAGTTTGTCTTTTAAAAACGAATGCAATGTTTGTAAAATGTATCATATAGAGGTCAAGTACCTCGTGATGTATCCAATTGTAATGTATTCGTCCAGATGGATTAGGACGGGTCATCAGAGGTGGTATCAGAGTGGTGGTCTTAGCGAACCAGGTCTTGCATTAGTGTGTCTAACTGATAGTTGTTTAGATACATTAGTGGGTCTGGACTGCGACCGTGTCTGCATGTCAAAAGTTTTGCTTATCCTTTAGTGTCGATAATTATTTGCTTATCATCCTTAAAGTCTAGACACGTCTTACTGCCTCTATTGAATAGATAGTGTATAGATAAATTCATATCTTAGCGTATCTGTTATTGTTACATTTTCCTGACAGCTTCCGTAGATTCCTCTGTAACTTATGGGATTTTAGTATTACATATGCATATGTAAATTAGGTGTTGCAAGGTACTAATCTACATCCTATAATCTATTTCTTATCGAAAATCCTTCATCTAATCGTACTAGATGAATCCCTCAACCAGTTCGAATTACTCGGAATTCCGACAGCTATTCCGATATGGAGTTTCACCTAAGCTCCGAAAGCAGTGTCACCAGAATGAATCAACCAATCATCCATCCCCAATTCATCTGATGGGTTCGTAGCCTCCTTAATCATTGGAGACAAGAAGAAGGCGATCCTTTTCATCAACCACATTGTCCTCTTGACGAAGAACCTGAAGCACTTACCGGCGAACCTGTTCGAAACACCATTTTCTCTCTCATTTCCAGAGTATCTGGTCACGAATATATATTACATCAAATTCTAGATTTTATTTATCCGCTCGTCCGAACCGACAATGAAATGTCCCGTTCTTATTGATTAAAAACGTTCCATATTAATTGATTTCGTTGCGAGGTTTTGACCTCTATATGAGACTGCATTCATTTTAAAACAACCCATAACCTTTATTTCATCAATAAAGGTTTAAAAAAAAACTTTACGTAGATTATCAAATAATGATAATCTAACATATCCTGTTTACACACGACCATTACATAATGGTTTACAATACAAATATGTTACAACAAAATAAGTTTCTTGAATGCAGTTTTTACACAATATCATACAAGCATGGACTCCAAATCTCGTCCTTATTTAAGTATGCGACAGCGGAAGCTCTTAATAATCACCTGAGAATAAACATGCTTAAAACGTCAACAAAAATGTTGGTGAGTTATAGGTTTAACCTATATATATCAAATCATAATAATAGACCACAAGGTTTCATATTTCAATACACATCCCATACATAGAGATAAAAATCATTCATATGGTGAACACCTGGTAACCGACATTAACACGATGCATATATAAGAATATCCCCATCATTCCGGGACACCCTTCGGATATGATATAAATTTCGAAGTACTAAAGCATCCGGTACTTTGGATGGGGTTTGTTAGGCCCAATAGATCTATCTTTAGGATTCGCGTCAATTAGGGTGTCTGTTCCCTAATTCATAGATTACCAGACTTAATAAAAAGGGGCATATTCGATTTCGATAATTCAACCATAGAATGTAGTTACACGTACTTGTGTCTATTTTGTAAATCATTTATAAAACCTGCATGTATTCTCATCCCAAAAATATTAGATTTTAAAAGTGGGACTATAACTCACTTTCACAGATTTTTACTTCGTCGGGAAGTAAGACTTGGCCACTGGTTGATTCACGAACCTATAACAATATATACATATATATCAAAGTATGTTCAAAATATATTTACAACACTTTTAATATATTTTGATGTTTTAAGTTTATTAAGTCAGCTGTCCTCGTTAGTAACCTACAACTAGTTGTCCACAGTTAGATGTACATAAATAAATCGATAAATATTATCTTGAATCAATCCACGACCCAGTGTATACGTATCTCAGTATTGATCACAACTCAAACTATATATATTTTGGAATCAACCTCAACCCTGTATAGCTAACTCCAACATTCACATATAGAGTGTCTATGGTTGTTCCGAAATATATATAGATGTGTCGACATGATAGGTCGAAACATTGTATACGTGTCTATGGTATCTCAAGATTACATAATATACAATACAAGTTGATTAAGTTATGGTTGGAATAGATTTGTTACCAATTTTCACGTAGCTAAAATGAGAAAAATTATCCAATCTTGTTTTACCCATAACTTCTTCATTTTAAATCCGTTTTGAGTGAATCAAATTGCTATGGTTTCATATTGAACTCTATTTTATGAATCTAAACAAAAAAAGTATAGGTTTATAGTCGGAAAAATAAGTTACAAGTCGTTTTTGTAAAGGTAGTCATTTCAATCGAAAGAACGACGTCTAGATGACCATTTTAGAAAACATACTTCCACTTTGAGTTTAACCATAATTTTTGGATATAGTTTCATGTTCATAATAAAAATCATTTTCTCAGAATAACAACTTTTAAATCAAAGTTTATCATAGTTTTTAATTAACTAACCCAAAACAGCCCGCGGTGTTACTACGACGGCGTAAATCCGGTTTTACGGTGTTTTTCGTGTTTCCAGGTTTTAAATCATTAAGTTAGCATATCATATAGATATAGAACATGTGTTTAGTTGATTTTAAAAGTCAAGTTAGAAGGATTAACTTTTGTTTGCGAACAAGTTTAGAATTAACTAAACTATGTTCTAGTGATTACAAGTTTAAACCTTCGAATAATATAGCTTTATATGTATGAATCGAATGATGTTATGAACATCATTACTACCTTAAGTTCCTTGGATGAACCTACTGGAAAAGAGAAAAATGGATCTAGCTTCAATGGATCCTTGGATGGCTCAAAGTTCTTGAAGCAAAATCATGACACGAAAACAAGTTCAAGTAAGATCATCACTTGAAATAAGATTGTTATAGTTATAGAAATTGAACCAAAGTTTGAATATGATTATTACCTTGTATTAAAATGATAACCTACTGTAAGAAACAAAGATTTCTTGAGGTTGGATGATCACCTTACAAGATTGGAAGTGAGCTAGCAAACTTGAAAGTATTCTTGATTTTATGAAACTAGAACTTTTGGAATTTATGAAGAACACTTAGAACTTGAAGATAGAACTTGAGAGAGATCAATTAGATGAAGAAAATTGAAGAATGAAAGTGTTTGTAGGTGTTTTTGGTCGTTGGTGTATGGATTAGATATAAAGGATATGTAATTTTGTTTTCATGTAAATAAGTCATGAATGATTACTCATATTTTTGTAATTTTATGAGATATTTCATGCTAGTTGCCAAATGATGGTTCCCACATGTGTTAGGTGACTCACATGGGCTGCTAAGAGCTGATCATTGGAGTGTATATACCAATAGTACATACATCTAAAAGCTGTGTATTGTACGAGTACGAATACGGGTGCATACGAGTAGAATTGTTGATGAAACTGAACGAGGATGTAATTGTAAGCATTTTTGTTAAGTAGAAGTATTTTGATAAGTGTATTGAAGTCTTTCAAAAGTGTATAAATACATATTAAAACACTACATGTATATACATTTTAACTGAGTCGTTAAGTCATTGTTAGTCGTTACATGTAAGTGTTGTTTTGAAACCTTTAGGTTAACGATCTTGTTAAATGTTGTTAACCCAATGTTTATAATATCAAATGAGATTTTAAATTATTATATTATCATGATATTATGATATATTAATATATCTTAATATGATATATATTCATTTAAATGTCGTTACAACGATAATCATTACATATATGTCTCGTTTCGAAATCCTTAAGTTAGTAGTCTTGTTTATATGTATGTAACTCATTGTTAATATACTTATGGAGATACTTACTTATCATAATCTCATGTTAACCATATGTATATCCATATATATATCGTCATGTCATTTTTACAAGTTTTAACGTTCGTGAATCGCCGGTCAACTTGGGTGGTCAATTGTCTATATGAAACATATTTCAATTAATCAAGTCTTAACAAGTTTGATTGCTTAACATGTTGGAAACATTTAATCATGTAAATATCAATCTCAAATAATATATATAAACATGGAAAAGTTCGGGTCACTACAGACAATCACCCCGATGTAATAGAAGAAGTCAACAAGCTTCGCGCTCGGGTAGTGGCTTTGGAGAATATGGTGTAAAGATTACAAGCACCAGCGGCAACACCGGCAGTAACAGTACCACCATTAGCAGCACCAATAGCATAACCAGTACCACCATCCACAACATCCTCATCCCATGATTCAACATCACAATCTGTATCTCGAGCATCAACTTCATACGCACCATAGATACCAAGGAGTACCAACAACAACAACCGATGAAGTATTAATCTATAACATCATTGGAGAAACATTCGGTAGCGATTATGTAATCTATAAAGTCTTAGAGATTATTTATTCTAGTTCCAGCCGAAAATCAAATGAGCTTAATATGATATAAACTCATTAAATCTGTATTACATCTGAAGAAAATATATGTGTATATATGTTTTCATAAAGATTGTAATTAAAAATTCTTTTGTACAAACTGTTAATGGTGAAAATATTTTAACGAGTAGGTAATACTCGAGGAATATTTAGATTTCACATTAATAAATTACACTGTACATTATTCGAAGCTGATTCAACAGTCATTCACTATCCTACTTACAACCACCGATATACGTATCCGTTCACCGCAGAATAACCATTTTCATTCAATTTCAGATTTGGATTTTGACCTATCGGAATCCAACTAGTGGCATAATGAAGAAAACATTGGACAAAATAAAATTTGTTAGAAACAAACAAATTAAATATGAGAAATATTGTTAAGACACCACGCTAACAAAATCCTAGCTAACTGTTAATTCGTTTTTGTACATTTATTTATCGCAATTTTAATTCTCGCAATTTTATTTATCGTCATTTAATTTCTGTTATTTATTTACGCATTTTAAATATCAGGACACGTATACAAGGTTTTGACATATCATATCGACGCATCTATATATATTATTTGGAATAACCATAGACACTCTATATGCAGTAATGCTTGAGTTAGCTATACAGATTTGAGGTTGATTCTACAATAATATATATACTTTGAGTTGTGATCGAGTCTGAGACATGTATACAATGGGTCATGATACACATTAATAAATTCGAATATTATATATGAATTATTGAATTACTAGCTGTGGACTACCAACATTGGACAATTAAAATGAATTAAAATATTGATTATAACATATGAAACTAAACAATTCTTCAAGTTTGCCACTTGATTTCATCTTAAACCTCATTTGTATCTTGACGATTACAATCTGCGTTCAACCCTTTCATGATTCTTGAAAACACCTCAATCGAGAGGATGAACAAACAGCACTTCATCTACGAGAAGAAAGATTGATGCATATAGTTATGCACGTGAAAACACTCAGAACCTGAGTAAACGTTTAACACATATCTGTGCTAGCTCTTTTGGCATTGTTATTACCAAAAATAACATTGCAGTCCTTTTTCAAATTAGCCAATTTTGTCACAGCTCCAGCAAATCAACTTCGATTTTCATTCGGATTAGTCTTATTATAACTTTGTTATATACGATTTCCCTTTCATCATCGTTATCGGAGAACCTTTTATATTTCACTATATTATCAGCAAATGTACCAACGACCTCGTTGCTCCTTGGCTTAAATCACTCCGACACATCACTATATTTATCTATTGAAGTCTATTCATGAACTCATCGACATCTTGTAACGATAATTACCATACCAAATATCGGGAGGCATCAATCGATAATCTCGAATTTCTCAGCAATTCTACGACATCAATTATATATATATATATATATATATATATATATATATATATATATATATATATATATATATATATATATATATATATATATATATATATATATATATATATATATATATATATTATCAACTTCTATCCCCTGAATGTATGAACGTCAATTCTGAATTTCTGAAAAGCACTCTAGATTACGAATCAGGTCTTTAAGTTTTGAAAAAAAAAAGCTGATGAAGAGCAAAAACTAAAGACTGTTTTAACCGTCAAAAGTTTGATGATAAAGAATGGAGTGTCGAAAAAGCTCAAAGATTTTGATACTGAAAAAAATGAATTGAGCAAACCATGAAGGAGACTCTGAACAAATCACGAGGACTAAATTTGTACATAAAGAATGCAGATGAATCTATTTCTGATGAAATCTTAGCGAATACCTTGTTCCGTAATTGATTTTAAATCATTGTGAATGAATTTCTTCATCACATTTTGATTGTAGAATTATAAGATATTATCATATCTTTCATTATAAATATTCTCAATATTTCTGAAGATATCTTCATAAATATTCTAGTCCAATATTAATTATCTCTCCGCACTATCTGTGTTGAATCATAAAAGAAACTGTTTTAGTTTCTAAAATTCTGAAGAATTCGAATTTGAATTATGGATGTTTTGAAGTAGTGTTGGAAAATGATGCATGAGTTAGTATAATATAATGACACTTGATCAACGTGATTATATTACAGTAAGTCATGCTGAGTTTCTAAAGAAACTTGATGATTCACAGACTATAACGTCATCATGTGCCATGTTACATGACTCTTACATTCTACCAAATCTTTAAACATATCAAGAACATATTTTCTTGATAGTTCTATCTTTTCTCTTGAATTCTGGTAATTTAACCAATCAAGATCATGCTATTACAATCCCTCTCAGAACATTAGTCATGTTCATTTGAAATTTCATACCTACGAATTCGGGATCATTATTCGCTTGACTTAAAGTCAGGAAGAGAAAACAAAAGGTATAGAACTCCATAATATAAAGGAAACTAAGAGGGTGGAATTATAGTGAAATATCAGACGTAACAATCGAGACAGATGACCACATTTTATTAAAGAGATCCTAATTCCCTTAAATCCAGTAGAATCAGATTTTATAGATTTCGAAGATTTTTTTTAATTTCCTTGAATTCTGGAAATCACCCGTGACTACGTCACCGGTTAAGACGAACTTGTATTTACTCATTTCATTCTTTTGTGATAGCTTCACTCGTACTCTTCGAGTAGTCGAATTATCTTATCCATATTACTCCACAGTAATAAAACTCTATTTATCAACTCAAATTCGTCAGGAAAACATTCTTATTGTTAGCCATGATGATTCCACTCAAATTTCGGGACAAAATTTCTTTAACGGGTAGGTACTGTGACGACACAGAAATTTTCGACTAAATTTAAACTTTATTCTTATATGATTTCAAAATGATAAGCAAAGTCTATTTAATTGAGTCTCAAAATTTGTGGAACAGTTTACATGAATTCATTTGACCATTGACTACTCCCGACGATTCACGAACAACTATTCGTAAATAGATATGTATATATATATATATATATATATATATAATTATATAATAAATGTTATTAATCGTTTGTATGAAATTATTGATATAAATAAATATGTAAAGTACTATACTAGGTAATGAAATATATATATATATATATATATATATATATATATATATATATATATATATATATATATATATATATATATATATATATATATATATATATACACACATGAATATTACTTGTAAATATATAAGATTACATTTTAATTTCATTTATTTAAACATACATATTTATTTATGTAATGAAACCTGTTAATAAAATGTATATATATATATATATATATATATATATATATATATATATATATATATATATATATATATATATATAGTATATTGAAAATAAAGGATTTCGAGCTTAAATAGTCATCGGTTGTAATACTTGGTTGACATTTTGTTAGTGTTCATATAGATCTAATACAAGTTTATGAAGATTTAAGATAAAAATTTGACTGTAAATCGATTATGAAGATTTTAGGTTTGATAGAAATATTTTAGCTTTTTAGTTTAAATTATAATACTCCATACATATTATTTGGAACTGAATATAATTATTGGAAGAATCTTTTTGATCAGGTTTCATACATTTAATAACTAGAATAAATAAATGGACTTAATGTAAAAATTGGAGATTTAACTGAAAACTTTTATATGTAACTATTTAGCAAAGAACCCCGATATAATACCCCGTGATTTGATAATAGGACAAGAGTCCAGCTGCTCACTGTTTCTTTCTATTCTCTCCGTGTTTGTTTGATAATTGAAATCCTTATTTTATTAATATATTCTATTACCTATCTTC
Organism: Rutidosis leptorrhynchoides; assembly: GCF_046630445.1. Lineage (NCBI taxonomy): Eukaryota > Viridiplantae > Streptophyta > Magnoliopsida > Asterales > Asteraceae > Rutidosis > Rutidosis leptorrhynchoides. The sequence continues at coordinate 430,424,467 of NC_092333.1, read as the reverse complement.
AATAATATAAGATATATACATACTACACCTATTAGCTCGATCACACTCCTTCTCCTTCTTTAACAACCTTCTACAAACATCCACAACCCCCATCACCTCTTATCAAACTGAAGTTGTTCACGATTAGTTCTGTTCGAGCCAAATTATGAACCAACACACCCTTTTTCTTTCACTAATTACTACTACGATTTATTGTTTTCTGTTCTAAATCGAACCCACAATCATCACCATCTTCATTAAACAAACAAACGGCTACTACTCCTGTTTGATTCTATTACTCCTCGTCTGAAATACTACAGCTGCTATTGCATTTAAACACCATCAAACCACCAGGTAACCGTTGTATTTCCTGTTTCAATTCACCATAAAAACCTCCACACCCACTTCCAAATGAGAACCACTTTGTTTTCTTTTATGTTAATCGATCAACACCCATTAAACCACTTGTTCTCCTGCTGACCATTTGTTTCTGTTCGAGTACAAACACCAACACTAAACCCAACAATCATTTTTTTATTTCAACTCAATCCTTGTTAATGTTATTGTTCGAAACCATAACCCAACACAGACACTATAAATAAAAAATTATTAGTTTGCAAGTAACATTATCAGTCAAAACTGCTTTTACGATTTATATTTTTCTTTCTTCTCTATTGTTGGTCGACAATTACTAGTTGATAAACTCACTTGCTAATGAACAAATAATGCTATCATAGTTGTGTGTTATTTATCTAAATTGACCGACAATAGCATAGCAAATATCTCCACTTTATTTAATAAATGAGTAATATGGTGATAAAGATTATGGTAGGGACCTTAGAGTCTGCTTGAGTCACAATCATACAAACATCAAATAGGAGTAACTTTTGTCGAATTTATTTTTCATACTGACTCGTTAGAAACTTTCAAGCTTGGGACCACAATTATTCAAGTAGCAACGTGAATTAATAATAATTAAGATATAGCATTTACGATGATTTATTAAAGATAGTGATGATGTAAGTGTTGATTTACGATAAATAATGATGCTAGTATTATGAAGATACGCGTATGAAATTTTGGTGGTGATAGAAATATGATAAACAATTGCATTGTGCGACTGAGTTGTTTGGTGTTTGACATGTTGAGCTACTGCATCTTTCTTTTGGTCGGGCTTCATGTGAAAAATCAAACAACCACAGATATTTTTAGTGGGCTTAAGTAAATTGTCTTTGGGCCATTTTATGATTAATATTGGACATTTTGTTGGGCCACGTATCCTGTAAACTGGGATCCAGCTTCGTTTTCTTCTGATCGAACTGAACAAATGCTGAAAATAACGAATGATGATGATTACGGTAAATGGAGATGATGCGTATGATGATGGATATAATGATGATGGTTAAGGTTATAATAATAAATATATAAGATTGATGATGATTAGGATATACACAATTAGGTTAGATGATATATTAAGATGATGTTTTATGTAGATAATGATGAAAAAAAAGAAAACAAAAGGGATGATGAAACCATGATTTTATGATGATGATTATTAGGATGATTGTTGTAGAAGAAAAAGATGATAATTGTAGAAGAAGAGGAAGAAAAACATATTGGCTCAGGTGGTTTGGGTGTGTTTCGGGTTAGCGAGACGTCGCGGGTTCAAACCCGGGCTTGGGCATTTTTTTTAGGATTACTCCTTGACGTAGTTTACTTATTACTTATTATTATTATTATTATTATTATTATTATTATTATTATTATTATTATTATTATTATTATTATTATTATTATTATTATTATTATTATTATTATTATTATTATTATTATTATTATTAATTTTATCATGTTTTTATTTTTATTATATCATTATTAATGTAAGTAGTATCGTTATTGCAACTAACATTTTTACCAAAATTATTATTATTATTATTATTATTAGAATTATCATTATTATTATTTTATTATCATTTTTATTATTTTTTTAAAACAAATATTAATATTTTTATCATTATTATCATTAGTATTATTAATATATCAAACAAACATTTTCTATATAAAAATATATTATTAACATAAAGCATAACTATATTAATATTTTGTAATAACTATTAATTATCTATTTAATGTATATATAAAATAAATATAGTTAATTTAGTTATTAATGAAACATACAAGTTACTAAAATAACAATTACTAATAATACATAAACTTGTTTGATTACGATTATATGTTTTAATAAATATAATTGATATAGGTTCGTGAATCCGAGGATAACCCTACACTTGTTCAATGTCGTCATATGTATTTTTACTACAAAATACAGTATTGTGAGTTTCATTTGCTCCCTTTTTAAATGCTTTTGTAATATATTTTTGGGACTGAGAATACATGCGCTGCTTTTATAAATGTTTTACGAAATAGACACAAGTAATCGAAACTACATTCTATGGTTGGATTATCAAATCGAATATCACCCCTTTTAGCTTGGTAGCCTAAGAATTAGGGAACAGACACCCTAATTGACGTCAATCCTAAAGGTAGATCTACGGACACTAACTCCCCCCATACTGGAAAATGGTATGCTTTAGTACTTCGAGTTTATATTATACAGATGGATTTCTGTTTTGGGAATATTCTATATGCATGATGTTAATGTCGGTTACCAGGTGTTCAATCCATATGAATGATTTTTAAACACTTGCGAGTGTATGATTATTGATTAAAGGAAATCTTGTGGTCTATTATATTATTGGAAATGATTGTTTATGATAAACTAATGAACTCACCAACCTTTTTGGTTGACACTTGAAAGCATGTTTATTCTCAGGTATGAAAGAAATCTTCCGCTGTGCATTTGCTCATTTTAGAGATATTACCTGGAGTCATTCATGACATATTTCAAAAGACGTTGCATTCGATTCGTTGAGTTCATCATGAATATTATTAAGTCAATTATAGTTGGATATATTATGAAATGGTATGCATGCCGTCAACTTTCAATGTAATGAAAGTTTGTCTTTTAAAAACGAATGCAATGTTTGTAAAATGTATCATATAGAGTTCAAGTACCTCGCGATGTAACCAATTGTAATGTATTCATCCAGATGGATTAGGACGGTTCATCACAAGGACAATTGCATGACTGATTATCTGTGAACTTATGTGCGCACTGTTTATTGGACACCAACCGAGGCGGCAAGGTTGGGAACTGATAGTGCTCCAAATGAACATATATTTAGGCACAATATCCTTCCAATATGTAAAGCTTTTAGTTGCAATTGTTCTATTTATATGTAATATTCGTTTAAATAAATAAGTGCAAAGACAAAAGAAGAAAACGACGATTTGAAGACGCAAATAACCAAAAAGCTCAAATGAATAAGATATAATTGAAGTGGTTCCATTTACTGATAAGAAACGTCTAAAAATGACAAGAGTACGAGCCGCGGAATGCAAAGTATAAGATATTAAATCGTATGAAAGGACGTTCGAAAATCCGGAACCGGGACCTGAGCCAACTATCAACGCGCAACGCAACGGACCTAAAATTACAAGTCAACTATGCACAAGAATATAATATAATATATATATATATAATTATATAAAATTATATATATATTATATTATATATTAAATAAATCAGCAGCCCACGTTTAAAATGAATTGTGACCAGTATTTGACGGCCATGCGATCGCATGGCCAGCATGAAGAAAACTCATGCGATCGCATGAGCCCAGGAGCTTGGCCACATCTATAAATTCAGCAGTTTTTCGGACGAATGATACACATATTTTTCTATTTTCTTTCTCTTATCTCTCAATTTATATTTATATTTATATTTTAATTATAATTTTAATTTAAGTTAATAATAATAAGGATATAGTGGCGAATGTTTTAAGTTTGTAAGTCGAAATTTTGTCCGTATAACGCTACGCTATTAATAAATCACTGTAAGTTATGTTTAAATTATTTTTATTAATGTCTCGTAGCTAAGTTATTATTATGCTTATTTAAGCCGAAGTAATCGTGATGTTGGGCTAAATATTAAAGACGGGGTTATTGGGCTTTGTACCATAATTGGGGTTTGGACAAAAGAACGACACTTGTGGAAATTAGACTATGGGCTATTAATGGGCTTTATATTAACTAAACGATACCTCGTTAATTTAATATAAAGATTACAATTTTATGTATCTATATATAACCACATACGCTTAATCGGGTACAGTGGGCGGGATATCTATAAATAATAATTATCGTTCATTTTACCGGACACGGGGATGGATTAATAGTTAATGGACTCATTAAAACAAAGGTGGATTACATTCAAGGGTAATTGGTGTAATTGTTAACAAAGTATTAAAACCTTGGACTACACGCAGTCAATAAACTGGTGTATTCAGTAAACAAAGTATTAAGACCTTGTTACAGTTTGAATCCCCAATTAGTTGGAATATTTGACTTCGGGTATAAGGATAATTTGACGAAGACTCTCGCACTTTATATTTATGACTGATGGACTATTATGGACAAAAGCGTATGGACATATCGAATAATCCAGGACAAAAGACAATTAACCCATGGTAATAAATTAAAATCAACACGCCGAACATCATGATTACGGAAGTTTAAATAAGCATAATTCCTTTATTTCATATTTCATCGCACTTTTCTTTATTGTCATTTTATTTATTGCACTTTTAATTATCGTACTTTTTAATTATAGCAATTTTATTATCGTCATTTACTTTATGCTTTAAATTAAGTTATATTTATTTTTTATATTTTACATTAGGTTTTAATTACAACTTAAAACATAAAATCGACACTGCCTATATTTACCGTTTAATGACCGGTTTGTCGATTAGGTACACTGCCTATAAGTGTTGTAGTAAGGTTTAGGTATATACACTCTATAAATAAATAAATAACTTGTGTAAAATTATATCGTATTTAATAGTATTTCACAATAAAAATATAACTATTTCGTACCCCTCTGCTTTAACATCAAGTATTTTTGGCGCCGCTGCCGGGGAATCGTCTTAAACGCCGAAGCGAAATGCTATTAAAAAAAAGATTTTTATTAAGTTTTAATCTATTTTTGTAAAAATATAGGTTTTAATTATTAAAAACAAAAATATAAAAACATATAATATATATATATATATATATATATATATATATATATATATATATATATATATATATATATATATATATATATATATATATATATATATATATATATATATATATTTAAGAGTTTAAATTAAAAAGTTTTTTTTTTAGTTACAAAAACTAATAAGTTTTTTATTTAGTTTTAGTTATATTGTATTTTCTTTAAAAAAAAAATACGATCTGAACCTGCATTTTTTCGACCTGCATCTAACTGAGCCTACATACCCATGCGACCGCATGGTTTTATTGCCTTAATCCCATGCGATCGCATGGGGTGATCTGACCCGCCTGATTTAATCATCGTACAACATTAATTACGGAGTATTATTAATTATTATTATTTGTAAAACTAATTAGGGTTAATTATTTTAATAATTAGTTTTAGTTTTATTTAATTTGTAATTTTAAGTTATAATTAGTTTTATTAAATATATAAACTTAATTTTTATAAAATAATAATATAAAAATAATATTTTTATAAAAATAAGTAATTTTATCATTTTTTTTATCTTTTTATAAATTGTATATTTTAATCATTTATTCATATATTGTATATTTTTCATTCGTACTTAGTTTTAAACTTAGTTTTTGCCGTAGTTATTTTTATTTCTAAATTTTTAGGCTTTGCCGTAAAATCCCTTAAGTGCTTTTTCTTTAGACTAAGATTTAGGTGCTTTAGAATTTTGCGACGCCATTTTAAGATTTTAGTACTTTTTAAGTTATTGCCGCTTTGGATATAGAATTCCTTTTAAGCTTTAATACCTTTAGACGCAACTTTTAATATTTAGTTTTTAGACTTTTATTTTTCGACGCATTCTTTTTCGACCTTTTATTTTTCGACGTTTTTTGACGGATTCTTTTTCTTTCTTATTTCTCGATGCTCTAGTTTTTAGGACATAGAATTTTCTTTATTTTCTTTAAATTTTGACGAAAAATTAATTTAAGCGGTTAAATTGATAGACATCCAAAATTTTCTGGTTCGTAGTAATAGTTGGATTTGTTAGTGGCGAGTTGTGGGCTTCCGATTTAAAGGGTCCTGGCTACCTGCTGCATCTATTGGCTATTCGAAATGTGGGCAAAATCAGAAAAGTCTATTAATTTGATAACTTATATAATTTTTATCTTTTATAACTAATAGGATATTCAGTGAATGCACCGAGTAAAATGTTCACCACCTTTCATACGTTCACCACCTGTAACTCGATCAAGACATCTAGCCAATATTATCGCCGTTGATTTTTCTTTAGAATCATCATCTAGTCAAACAAGTTCTCCAACTCAAAATCCCGATAATCCATTTTTTGAACCCGACTTCAAAATTGAAAACCCGGAGGATATTCAAGGACAATTCCAAAATCCAGAACCACTAATCATTACTCCTGAACCACAAACCGTTAAATCAGAATCCTCTAGTGATTTGTATTCAACAATTTCAATTATGGAAGTAACGGAACCTATGAGTATGGAAGATCGAATGAGAGCCACACGCACGGGCCAAAGACACGCCATTATTAAACCAGACATTAATGCACCAGATTATGAAATCAAAGGACAAATCCTACACATGGTAACTAATCAATGCCATTATAGTGGTACGCCAAAAGAAGATCCAAACGAACATCTTCGAACCTTTAATAGGATTTGTACTCTATTCAAAATTAGAGAAGTTGAGGATGAACATATCTATCTCATGTTATTTCCCTGGACTTTAAAGGGAGAAGCCAAATATTGGTTAGGTTCGTTACCTAAAGGGGCGATTGACACATGGGATGTTTTAGTTGAGAAATTTCTTAAACAATTTTTTTCGGCATCTAAAGCCATGAGACTTCAAGGAGAAATTGTTACGTTCACACAGAAGCCAAATGAAACATTATATGAGGCGTGGACAAGATTTGGAACGTTGTTGATAGGATGTCCGCAACATGGTTTGGACACTTATCAAATAGTACAAATATTCTATCAAGGATGCAACATCACTACTAGAAAAGACATCGACATAGCAGCCGGTGGTTCCATTATGAAGAAAACTGCAACTGAAGCTTACAAAATTATTGATAACACTGCTTCCCACTCACATGAGTGGCATCAAGAAAAAGATATTGTTAGATCATCTAAAGCGGCTAGAGCCGATTCTAGCCATGACTTTGATTACGTTTCCGCAAAAATAGATGCTTTCGAGAGACGAATGGAAAAGATGAATAAAGATATTCACGCAATACTAATCAGTTGTAAGCAATGCGGTAGAACACACTTAACAAAAGATTGTCACATTTAGCAAACGATGGAACAACGAGAGAATGTTTCCTATATGAACCAAAGGCCGGGAAATAATTATCAGAATAATTATCAACTGCCAAGGCTAAACTTCAATCGAAATCAAAACATTCTTTACAATTCAAATGGGCCAAACAATAACTCATACAACCAACAAGGTCTGAATAACCAACCAACTCAAAACAACACTTTCAATCAACAAAGACCTAGCTTGTATAAACCACCACAACAAATCGATGAGAAAAATCCAAATCTGGAAGAAATGATGGCAAAGCTAATGGAATCTTAAACACAATTTATTACATCTCAAACTCAAACAAATGAGAGGTTTGATGAGTCATTAAGAACTCAACAAGCTTCCATTTTGAATCTAGAAAAACACGTAGGTACTCTTGATAGCTTGATGAGTAAGACGGAACAAGGAAAGCTACCAAGTGATACTAAAGTAAATCCTCAGAATGAGAATGTTAATATGGTATCAACGAATTCTGAAAAACCAGCATCAGAAGATGGGAAGGTTTTCGATGTGAGTAACAATGAAGAAGTTACAACACCATCACCACCACCACCCGAGTATGTAAAGCCAGTGGTGGCACCATACAAACCACCCATCCCGTTTCCAAGAAAAGGAGTTGAGTATGAGCAAGTAATAGGTAATAAGGTTTGTGATACCTCTGGAAAGAAGAAGAAGAAGAAGAAGAAGAAGAAGAAGAAGAAGAAGAATAAGATAATGCAAGAAACAAAAACCATATAAGTAAATACGGTGAAGAGAGTTCCACCAAAACCTCCACCCAGGGTGGGTGATCCGGGTGAATTTATTGTTCCTTGTCTACTTAGTGATTGTGTCATGTATGATGCACTAGCAGATTTAGGTGCGAGTGTGAGTGTTATGCCTCTTTCATTATATAAGAGATTAGGAGTAGGTGAGTTAAGTCCAATAGAGATGAGTGTTCGACTCTTTGATCAAACCATTAAGCACCCAATTGGAATTGCTGACAACCTACCCGTTCAAGTGGGTGATTTAACCTTTCTAGTCGAATTCATTGTCATTGACATAGACGAGGACTCAAACATTCCTCTAATTTTAGGTCGACCATTCTTAGCGTCCACCGGGGCGTTATTTGATGAAAGAAAATGTAGAATGAAACTTAGTGATGGTGACAAATCGGTCACCTTTGTGATTCGAAAGACTAAATCTTCACCTACCAAAACCGTTGAACTAACAAAAACGATTAGTAAGAACCATATTGTTTTACCAACTCCAACGGTAGTGCTAACAATAATAAAACGGCTAAGTGTGGGGAAAATGAAGTAACACCTAATGATGACCTGATAACAAAGAACCCCGTTGTTGATACGAAATTAAACGACCCCGTTATTAATAGTTCAATGAAGAAACTTATTAAACGGATTCGCGATGCTAGAACAAAGGGGAACTTTAAGTTATGTAACCGGTTAGTATCTAATCTATCACCTAAAGAAAAGGCGAAACTAGTTGAATTTGTGGATATTACACAGGAATCTGACCAATGGCTTAAAGCAAAAGTCACAGATATGCAAGTTGATTATGGTCCAAAAGAAATTGACGATGAAGTTAATCACAATTTCGACACCACAGCTACCTAAGTGTGGGGAGATTCAAATGTTCTAAAAGGAAAACGCTATCTAGAGTTAGTTGTTATGTTCTCGTGTAGTTCCGAGAATAGAATCCGATTGGTCTTTTCCGCTAGCAGACTCTAAAGAACTAGTTTTCTCCCCCATTCTGAATTTTTGTTTTGTAGGTTTTGTATGAAATTTATATGCATTTTTAAATTTAATTTTTGTGTGATTTAAAAAAAAATTACTTTATTTCATTAAGTTTAAAAAATGATTTCTAAAATTCATCGTAAGTTGAAGACTAGGTCATGGAACCGAAATTACTATACCCGAGGGCGGGGCGAAAATTTTGTTATCATTATTTTTAATTTTATTAATCTAAAGTATACCAAAAAAATTAAAAAACTCAAAAATCTATGCTTATAAAACAATAGCTTTAAAAACGACAAATTTTAAATTTTGTCGAGGGACGGACTAGGTAAACATACTGAAACTACCTAAAGTAAAAGGAAACAAAATTTAAAAAAAGTTTATTCAAATTGTTTTAATAAATAAAGGTTTTTATATAAAATATATATATATATATATATATATATATATATATATATATATATATATATATATATATATATATATATATATATATATAGGAACCAAAATTGCTTTACCCGAGGGCGGGGCGAAAATTTTGTTATTATTATTTTTAATTTTATTGATCTAAAGTATACCAAAAAAATTAAAAAACCCAAAAATCTTTGCTTATAAAACAGTAGCTTTAAAAACGACAAATTTTAAATTTTGTCGAGGGACGGACTAGGTAAACATACCGAAACTACCTAAAGTAAAAGGAAACGAAATTTTAAAAAAAAATTATTCAAATTGTTTTAATAAATAAAGGTTTTTATATAATATATATATATATATATATATATATATATATATATATATATATATATATATATATATATATATATATATATATATATATATATATATATATATATATATATATATATGTTTGTAGTTTATCTTATGTACAAAATTTTCAAAGACTGACATTAAAGTTCAGTAAAAGCTACTAATTTTGACGATAAGACGCAAAACATATGTGAAACTACAACAAAAGGAATGAACGATGAGGCGCGCCATCTATCATTCGAGGAGCTTAGTAATTACAAACTGGGTATTTTTAATCACTTTTCTACACTAATCACCCTCATGAATTTATAATTATAGTCTGATTTCATGCAAATGAGGGCATTGCATGATCTCAAGTGTGGGGAAGGGTTATAAACTCTCTCGGGTTTACACTTAGTTTAATTGTCAAATTTTGTGAAAATTTGAAAAATTTTCAATAAAATGAATTCAAAATCATGTTTATACATATTTATGAACAATAAAACTAGGTGTTAATACCGAAATTATTATTACCTCGGAGAGAACATAAATGGAGAAACAACCCAAAACATTAGAATTCATTTAAAATGGAATAGAGGAGAATAAAAAGGCAAAGAAAAAAATAAATAAAAGCTAAGTGTGGGAAGAATTTACCAAGTTATTTAAAACACATATCACATATGTTTGTACAAGATTATTTCAGGTACTTTTGTTTTGGACGATTTTAATCAGTTTTACCTAATTTACTGTAATATATTTGAAAGAAAGATGGATCTGCACGATGAATCAATTCCATCATTAAAAGAAAGTAAAGTCTTCCAAAAATGACACGCGCTTCTTGATTTAGGTCTGGGAGTTGTCGTCCAGACCAGCTGTAGGTTGACGAAAAATCTAGAAAAGTCATCTCTAAAATCAGCAGGAAATCCACGGACCTCAACATCAAACAGGGTCGCCAAGTGGTCAGACTTATCCTAACCATGAGAGGATCTGTCTCGCAAAATAGGGAGGGCGCCGTGCAAATTAGATTGATAAGACTAATGAATCAAACCCCCAGAAAGGATAATCTCCTTAAAGATTAAAAATCAGCTTTTAAGCCTGATATTACTCAATCCTTGAGATTGACCTTAAAGATTGAGAATTACAAACTCATGGAATTTGATGATATCTAAACTCGAGCTTGAACGAGAAAATATTTTGATCAAATTAAAACCGATTTGTTTTCTGAAAACCCATTTTCAATGCGTTCATTACCATTGAACGTAAAATCCTAAGAATTCACCGAAATTCATTAGGTCACCTGAACCAAATCGGGTGTCAACCGTAAGAACGGTGGTTGCATAGCATGGTTGAAGGCAGGACCTTGTGCCAGACAGAAAACTATAGGGTGATCTTTACTATTGCTCCTACAAAGGATAGTAATTGCATTCGACACGATATAAACCATAATTAAAAGCATGCCACGGGACATTGCCTTAACAGTTGCTTGTTCAACGCTTTCCTTTACAACCGGATGGTAGTTTACCGAAAGGTAATATACGGAGCAAGTATACTAGACGTGTTGCTTTCCCAATATAAGGTTAGCAAGTGGGTGACACAAAACCATAAGTTTTGAGCTAAAATTTCAAATCTGAAACCCACCAAACCCACAAAATCAATTTGCAAACACCGGTGAAGGGTTATTCCGGAAAACTTATCTAGGATAAAAGCTAGAATGAATTTTCAAAAGATCAAATGTTTTCATAAAGATCCAATTTCCTTAAAGGATCTAAATTTTTAATAGTCATGTGGGACTGTAAACCACATCGTTACTATCATTGTTTATACCGCCGTATCAAAATCACTGATGTATAAAGTGCGAGAATAAAAAAAGGTGATTCGAGTGAAGTGTGATTTAATTTCAAGTTCTGTATTGCTTGAGGACAAGCAACGTTCAAGTGTGGGGATATTTGATAGTCCTCCAAATGGACATATATTTAGGCACAATATCCTTCCAATATGTAAAGCTTTTAGTTGCAATTGTTCTATTTTTATGTAATATTCGTTTAAATAAATAAGTGCGAAGACAAAAGAAGAAAATGATGATTTGAAGACGCAAATAACCAAAAAGCTCAAATGAACAAGATATAATCCAAGTGGTTCCATTTATTGATAAGAAACGTCTAAAAATGACAAGAGTACGAGCCGCGAAATGCAAAGTACAAGATATTAAATCGTACGAAAGGACGTTCGAAAATCCAGAACCGGGACCTGAGCCAACTATCAACGCGCAACGCAACGGACCTAAAATTACAAGTCAACAATGCAAAAGAATATAATATAATATATATATAATTATATAAAATTATATATTATATTATATATTAAATTAATCAGCAGCCCACGTTTAAAATGAATTGTGACCAGTATTTGACGGCCATGCGATCGCATGGCCAGCATGAAGAAAACTCATGCGATCGCATGAGCCTAGGAGCTTGGCCACATCTATAAATTCAGCAGTTTTTTGGACGAATGATACACATCTTTTTCTATTTCCTTTCTCTTATCTCTCAATTTATATTTATATTTATATTTTAATTATAATTTTAATTTAAGTTAATAATAATAAGGATATAGTGGTGAATGTTTTAAGTTTGTAAGTCGAAATTATGTCCGTATAACGCTATGCTATTAATAAATCACTGTAAGTTATGTTTAAATTATTTTTATTAATGTCTCGTAGCTAAGTTATTATTATGCTTATTTAAGCCGAAGTAATCGTGATGTTGGGTTAAATATTAAAGACGGGGTTATTGGGCTTTGTACCATAATTGGGGTTTGGACAAAAGAACGACACTTGTGGAAATTAGACTATGGGCTATTAATGGACTTTATATTAACTAAACGATACCTCGTTAATTTAATATAAAGATTACAATTTGACGTATCTATATATAACCACATATGCTTAATCGGGTACGGTGGGCGGGATATCTATAAATACTAATTATCGTTCATTTTACCGGACACGGGGATGGATTAATAGTTAATGGACTCATTAAAACAAAGGTGGATTACATTCAAGGGTAATTGGTGTAATTGTTAACAAAGTATTAAAACCTTGGACTACACGAAGTCGATAACCTGGTGTATTCATTAAACAAAGTATTAAGACCTTGTTACAGTTCGAATCCCCAATTAGTTGGAATATTTGACTTCGGGTATAAGGATAATTTGACGAAGACTCTCGCACTTTATATTTATGACTGATGGACTATTATGGACAAAACCGTATGGATATATCGAATAATCCAGGACAAAGGACAATTAACCCATGGTAATAAATTAAAATCAACACGTCGAACATCATGATTACGAAAGTTTAAATAAGCATAATTCCTTTATTTCATATTTCATCTCACTTTTATTTACTGTCATTTTATTTATTGCACTTTTAATTATCGTACTTTTTAATTATCGCAATTTTATTATCGTCATTTACTTTATGCTTTAAATTAAGTTATATTTTTTTTTTTATATTTTACATTAGGTTTTAATTGCAACTTAAAACATAAAATCGACAAACCGGTCATTAAACGGTAAAAACCCTCTTTTATAATAATAATAATATTATTTATATATAAATATATTTATACAAATATAGTTTTAAAAATATAGCGTTAAACTTGGCTAGTTCCCTGTGGACGAACCGGACTTACTAAAAACTACACTACTGTACGATTAGGTACACTGCCTATAAGTGTCGTAGCAAGGTTTAGGTATATCCACTCTATAAATAAATAAATAATTTGTGTAAAATTGTATCGTATTTAATAGTATTTCGCAATAAAAATATAACTATTTCGTACCCCTCTGCTTTAACATCAGGAACCCACCGAGGCAGCAAGGTAGGGTTTGTGTGAGGTCGACCGTGGTAGACTGGTCGGGTCATGATGTTACTAATTGTTCAGTATATCATAGAAGGACGCATGTGTTACGTCTGGACGGTTATGCAGTAAATTCAGTAAAGCGGACTATTGGTAGACTGTAGCCTGATCAGCTAAGTCGTGTACTTGTACAAGCCGTCGATCCTCGTATTGTCAGTTGATGTTATATGCTAGTTCAGGATGTTAGCATAATTGTGACCCTTGCATGTTCAGTTGCTTATGCTTGGTCTGTTAGAGAGTATTCATTCACTTACCAGTTGTGTTAACTCCCCCACATTTCCACCCATTGCAGGTTTAGGTACTGCTGCTTAGGACAGGTGTTCCGAACGTGTTAGAAGACATGTTTTACTATGAGCTGACTCTGATGTTTTCTGGTTTTGAAATTTTTTTTTTTTAACACCATCTTTTTGGAATGTTGTAATAATGTTAACTGAGTTGATTTGTTAACTGTGGTTTGTAAACATTAATCAGGGTTATTTTGGTAATTATATATACTTCCGCTGTGTTAAAAAAATCAGGGTGTTACAAGTTGGTATCAGAGCGTAGTTTAGCAGCAAGTACGTGCGCGTATTTGTTCCTAAACCCTGAGTTAAGTCAAACATGTTCGTGGGGTGAGGTTAAGTGAATGTAGGATGTTGTGCATGTTAGTGTTTAGTAAAGTAACAGTTATCCACTAAGCTTTTGTATGAGTGTTTTATAGCTCAGATGGTAGATAACAGTGATGCGAACACTACAAAGCCGATCCACCCCGGAACTTTCAGTGCTCCAGATGTGGAGGATGAGGTGGAGGTTTACTAGGCTGAATATGTGTACGAACTCGAAGGTAAACTCAAAGAAACTCATGATAAGGTTGCTGAGCTTGAGTTAGCTAGACAGTCGGGTAATGAGGATACACACCAGGTTTTGCCACTATTCAGTCGCATACCATACCACAAATACACCAAAACCAGTACCAATACCCACTGCAGAATCAATTCCCTCAGTACATCACGCCCCTACAGTTTAATTACAGTACCCGAATCCAATGATGATGAACCAAGTCCAACTACCCATATGTCAACAATCGTTCCCACAACAGCAATTTCAACAACAGTTCTAACCACTAAAAAGATGTACCTTTAAACAATTCTGAGATTGTGGACCTTCTCCCTATTCAGGAACTTCTGACCCAACCACTACTCTCAACTAGTTAAGGGAGGTTGAAAAGGCATTCGAGGCGTGTCAGTGTGAGCCAGAATTGAGGGTGACCTATGCGAGCAGGTTATTAAAAGACAGAGCTATGGTGTGGTGGGATTCTGTGATAGCCAGTGTTCCTCCGAAACAGGTTAGAATGATCACTTGGGTGCAGTTTTATGCGAAGGTATGTGAACAGTACTGTAACATGTTTGATATGAATAGGATTAACATGGAGTTCCTAGAAATGCGGATGACGCCGCAGATGTCAATTGATGAGGTGATTGAGAAATATATGTACAAGTTAAGGTTTGTGCAACAATGGTTGCCTGATGAACAATCAAGAATCCAGCATTTTGTAAATATGATCTTGCCAGAATAAGGACGTTTGTGAGGTCCGCACCGACATTATCTCAGGCTTTTGTAATGGCAAAGATGGTAGAAAGTGATGTTAGAGCAGCGAGGGGTATGAACATAGGGAATGTGCTACCACTCAAGCTACCATTCAGTCAAGCTTGACGTCTAAGAAATCGTTTGGGTTTAGACAAAATAGTAAATGTAATCAAACAAGCACTGGGTGTGGTTCGGGAAAGAGAGAATGGTGTAAGGGTTGTAAATCTTCTCATAGTAGGCCGTGTTCTGCGGTAACGAGAAGATGTTTGAGATGTGGTATGGTAGGTCATGAGTCTCAGGGGTGTTCCTTCAGGGAGAATGTGTGTTGGAGTTGTCATCAGCCGGATTACCGTTCAGCAAGTTGTCAGGCGCCAAAGGGCACAAGTTCCAGGGCAGGGTCAGGGGCACGTTCGGCATCTATCGGGGGTTCCACAGCCTTTAGTAGACAGAAGAGAAAGAACCCATCGACTGCGAAAGCAAGGGCCTTTCAGATGACGGTTGAGGCCACAACTAATAATGATGATTTCATAACCGGTATGGTCTTGATCAACTCAATACCTGCTTGAGTATTGTTTGATTCGGGTGCAAATAGGACATTTATGTCGGTAGATTTCTGTACTAAGTTAGGGTTACCTACTACTGTGCTGCCTGAGCCTGTTAGAGTAGAGGTAGCTGATGGTAAGACAGTTCCAGTCACAACGTATGTGTCTTGAGCTAGTATAGAAATTGATGGTAGACCGCTTGCTATGTCTTGTTTAGTGTTGCCTATCCCTAGTTTTGACTTAGTGTTAGGGATGAACTGGATGAGCCTACATAAACCCCAAATCAAGTGTGATAAGAAGATTGTGACCTTTCATTTGACCGATGGAACCCGTATTGTGGCCCGAGGGGAACAAAGTGGGTTTAGTTTACCATTGATTTCTATGATGAAAGCGAAGAAGTCACTTTCTAAGGGGTGTGAGTCTTTTATGGCTTATGTTATTGATGCTAAGATAGAGAAGAGAACAGTTACCGATATTCCAGTGGTTTCATAATTTCCTGAGGAATTTCCTGATGAGTTACCGGGGTTACCGCCGGTAAGAGAAGTAGAGTATAAGATTGAGTTGGTTCCGGAAACAACTCCAGTAGCTAAGGTTTTTATAGGTCAGCTCTTTCAAAAATCAGAGAGATGATGTCTCGGATACAAGAATTGTTAGACAGAGGGTTTATAAGATAGAGTTCCTTGTCGTGGGGTGCGCCGGTGTTGTTTGTAAAGAAGAAAGACGGTACTCTGAGAATGAGTATATATTATTGAGATTTGAATAAGAGAACGGTTAAGAATAAGTATCCGTTGCCTAGAATTGATGATCTGTTTGACCAGCTACAGGGTGCATCGTATTTCTCGAAAATAGATCTTAGATCCTGGTATCATCAAGTTTGGGTTGCAGAATCAGATGTAACAAAGACTTCGTTTAGAACGATATATGGGCATTATGAGTTCTTAATTATGCCATTTGGGTTAACAAATGCTCCGGCAGTTTTCATGGATCTGATGAACAGGGTTTGTAAACCATATTTAGATCAGTTTGTTATTGTATTTATCGATTATATATTGGTGTATTCAAAGACAGAGGCTTATCATGCAACACATCTCCAATTAGTGTTAGAGTTGTTAAAGAAAGAGCAGTTATATGCTAACTTTTCAAAGTGTGAGTTCTGGCTTCGAGAAGTACAGTTTCTGGGTCATATTATCTATGAGACAGGTATTAAAGTAGATCCGTCTAAGAAAGAAGCGATAATGGTTTAGAATTCGCCGAAGATGCCGATAGAAGTTAAGAGTTTCTTGGGTCTTGCGGGTTATTATCGCAGGTTTATAAAAGATTTTTCTAAAATAGCGGGTTCGTTGACCAAGTTGACCAGAAAAGATGTAAGTTTTCGATGGAGTGACTAAAAGGAACAAGCCTTTCAGACTCTAAAATAGTTGTTATGTCAAGCTTCAGTGTTAGCATTGCCAGAGGGTTCAGATGACTTCGTGGTTTATTGTGGTGCAACAATTGCCGGGTGGGGGTATGTACTAATGCAGAGAGATAAAGTTATCGCGTATGCTTCTCGTCAGTTAAAGACACACGAACTTAACTATCCGATTCATGATTTAGGTGGTATTTGCATTGAAGTTATGGAGACACTACTTATACGATACAAAGTGTGTGATATGTACAGACCATACGAGCCTCCAGTATATTTTTACGCAGAAAGAACTAAATATGTAACAGAGACGGTGGATTTATTAAAGATTATCATTGTGAAACAAAGTATCATCCGGGCAAAGCGAATGTTGTTGCCGATGCTTTAAGTTGTAAGAAAACTGTGGACACCATGAAATTTAAGAGAACTGAAATAGTCTCAGACCTTATTGAACAGATAAGACAAGTTTAAGCCCAAGCTTTATTGGAAGAGAATTTAAATACTGAATTGATGACCAAAATAAAAGACCAATTGACTGACGATTCTCGTGGACTTAAGACGTTTAAGAACCGAATTTGGGTGCCTATGCTTGGAGAATTATGGAAATTGATCTTAAATGAAGCGCATAAATCAAGATTGACCATCCATCCGGCTAGTACCAAGATGTATAACGACTTAAAACCGATGTATTGGTGGCCAACGGTGAAGAAAGATGTTGCTCAATTGGTAGACAGATGTCATATTTGTGCTCAGGTTAAAGCTGAACATTAGAAACCTTATGGTTCGTTACAGCAGTTGAAAATTCCAGAGTGGAAATGGTATCATATTACGATGGATTTTATAACCAAATTAGCTAGATCTCAGAAAGGTAATGATATGATTTGGGTAATTGTTGATCGACTGACAAAGAGTGCACATTTTTTATCAACAAAATAGACAGCCTCGTTGAGTGTTCTCGACGATTTTTACTTGAAAGAGATAGTTAGTCGACACGGGATTCCAATATCTATTGTATCTGACAGAGATTCTAGATTTGTGTCTAAATTTTGGAACAGTTAACACAAAAGTTGGGAACATGGGTAAATTTTAGTACAGCGTATCATCCATAGACGAACGGTTAGAGTGAGCATACAATACAGACACTAGAGGATATGCTTAGGTCTTGTGTGTTAGAGTACGGTGGTCTGTGGGATATCCATTTACCTTTGATCGAGTTCTCTTATAATAATAATACTTATCATTCAAGTATTGGTATGCCACCTTATAAGATGTTGTATGGTCGCAAATGTAGAATGCCGACTTGTTGGTTAGAAGCCGGAGAGAGACAGTTAGCAGGTCTAGAACTAGTTCAGATAACAGCAGACAAGGTAGCGATAGCGCATGAAAAGTTGAAAGCGGCACTTGACAGACAGAAAATGTATGCCAATCCATGTAGACGTCCGGTAAACTTTGAGGTGGGTGATCGTGTTTACTTGTAAGTTTCACCGTGGAAGGGAGTTATCAGGTTTGGTAAGCGATGTAAGTTAGCCTCGAGGTATATTGGGTCGTTCAAGATTATTCAAAGGGTTAACGACTAGACTATTGTGTTAGAGCTTCCAGCCGAGCTTGCAGGGATTCATAACACATTTAATGTATGTTACCTTAAGAAGTGTAAGGTTAATGATGAGACGCAACTGGTTCCGTTAAGCAATTTGAGGTTTGACTTGAATCAAAAGTTAGTTGAAGAACCAGTTAAGATTATTGATAAAAAGGTAACAAAGCTGAGAAAGAAGGAGATCTATGTAGTGATCCGAACTTTTCCATGATTATTCCATGATTATATATTAATGAAATTGATATTTACATGATTAAATGTTTCTAACATGTTAAGCAATCAAACTTGTTAAGAGTTGATTATTTGAAATGAGCTTTATATAGACAATTGACCACCCAAGTTGACCGGCGATTCACGAACGTTAAAACTTGTAAA
This sequence comes from Rutidosis leptorrhynchoides, assembly GCF_046630445.1. Lineage (NCBI taxonomy): Eukaryota > Viridiplantae > Streptophyta > Magnoliopsida > Asterales > Asteraceae > Rutidosis > Rutidosis leptorrhynchoides. Next base: position 430,405,135 of record NC_092333.1, on the reverse strand, counting down.
AACTATATGATGATATATATATGGATATGTATATAGCTAACATGATATTATGAAAAGTATCTCAATAGGTAAATTAACAATGAGTTATATATATAAAATGAGGCTATTGAATTATGAAACTCGAAACGATATATAACGAATATCATTATAGCAACGCCTTACTAAATACATATGTATCATATTAAGATATATTCATTGTTGGTGATTTGTGCCACCAATATGATTTAAGTGTAATGGGATTAATTTGTTAACCAAAATAACCTTGATAAATATCGAACAAGTTTGGGAAAGTGTGGAGTGCATACTTGTTTGAACTTATCTTAATTATGACGGGGGTTCGGGGGCAGCGCCCCCGATAGCGGGGTCCGAGGGGTGGCAACCCCTGGCAGGGTCCAAGGGGCAGAGCCCCTGGCTGGGGTCAAGCTTGGAATTTTTTTTGTTTGGGTTAATATCGCTTTATTAAAAATGTGTTAAAATTTAATTAAAGCTTTCAACAACATTAAATGAGATTGTTAACTTAAAACTTTCAAAAACAACACTTACATGTAACGACTAACGATGACTTAACGACTCAGTTGAAATGAATATACATGTAATGTAATAAGATGTATTAGTACACTTTTGAAAGACTTCGAGACACATATCAAAGTACTTCTACTTAACAAAAATGCTTACAATTATGTTCTCATTCATTTTTATCAACAATTCTACTCGTAGTCATTCAGTATTCTTACCCGTATTATACACAGCTTCTAGACGTACTTACTATGGGTATATAACAATAGGAACTAGCATGGGATTCCACTCTTGTTTATGTCATGCATGACTAATCAAATTTAACTTCTACCATGAACAAATCAACTAACTAGACTCATTTTAACCCCACTCACCATTCACCACTCACCACTCATCACTCAATCCATTTCACTTCCAATTCTCTTTCTAATTCTCTCTAAACACACACACACACATACACACACACACACTATTAGGAACAAAATTTCCAGTAAACTAATCATCATCTTCATCAAAAATTAATTCAAGAATCAAGTTATAATCATCATAGGAAGAACACTTCAAGAAACCTTCAAAAATCCTTTTAAGTTTGCTAGTTTACTTTCAATCTTGCAAATCCATTCCAAGTAATCATCTAAAATCAAGAAACCTTTGTTATTTACAGTAGGTTATCTTTCTTATTCAAGGTAATATTCATATCCAAACTTTGATTCGATTTCTATAACTATAAACTATCTTAATTCGAGTGATAATCTTACTTGAACTTGTTTTCGTGTCATGATTCTACTTCAAGAACTTTCAAGCCATCCAAGATCCTTTGAAGCTAGATCATTTCTTATCACTTCCAGTAGTTTTACCTACTAAACTTGAAGTAGTAATGATGTTCATAACATCATTCGATTCATATATATAAAACTATCTTATTCGAAGATTATAACTTGTAATCACTAGAACATAGTTTAGTTAATTCTAAACTTGTTCGCAAACAAAGTGAATCCCACTAACTTAACTTTTAAAATCAACTAAACACATGTTCTATATCTATATAATATGCTAACTTAATAATTTAAAACCTGGAAACACGAAGAACACTGTAAAACCGGACATACGCCGTCATAGTAAAACCGGGGGCTGTTTTGGGTTAGATAATTAAAAACTATGATAAAATTTGATTTAAAAGTTGTTCTTTTGTGAAAATGATTTTTATTATGAATATGAAACTATATCCAAAAATCATGGTTAAACTCAAAGTGGAAGTATGTTTTCCAAAACAGTCATCAAGACGTCGTTCTTTCGACTGAAATGACTACCTCTTATAATATTGACTTGTAACCTATATTTCCAACTATAAACATATACTTTTTCTATTTAGTTTCATAAATTTCAGTTCATTATGAAACCATAGCAACTTGAATCACTCAAAACGGATTTAAAACGAAGAAGTTATGGGTAAAACAAGATTGGATAATTTTGCGTGTTGTAGCTACGTGAAATTTGTAACAAATCTATACAAATCATAACTTAACTAACTTATATTATATTATACATGTATTCTAACATATATTATGTAATCTTGGGATACCATAGACACGTATACAATGTTTTGACATATCATATCGACCCATCTATATATATTATTTGAGATCAACCATAGACACTCTATATGCAGTAATGCTTGAGTTAGCTATACAGGTGATAATGCTAAAAACGAACATATATTTCATAGCATTATTCCTCAAGAAAGACAAGCTTTTAGTTGCAATTGTTCTATTTACAAGTGATATTCGTTTAAATAATAAAAGGTGAAGACAAAAGACAGATTCGACGATTTGAAGACGCAAACGACCAAAAAGCTCAAAAGAACAAAAGACAATCAAAAAGGTTCCAATTATTGATAAGAAACGTCTCGAAATCACAAGAGTACAAGATTCAAAACGCAAAGTACAAGATATTAAATTGTACGCAAGGACGTTCGAAAAACCGGAACCGGGACCAGAGTCAACTCTTAACGCTCGACGCAACGGACTAAAAATTACAAGTTAACTATGTATATAAATATAATATAATATATAATTAATTATATTAATTATATATATATTATATATATATATTATTAAAACCGTCGGCAGCCAGAAACTCCAAGGGTGTGAAATGAAAATACCTCTCCGCGACTCGCGGAGTTTGAAGGGCTTTTTGCCGCGAGTCGCGGAGCCCCAAAATTCATTTCTGGCTATAAAGCCAACCGAATTCTGATCGAATTTTATAACATCATTTTTTTTCTTCTCATTCATACGAAGTAATATTTATATTTATAATTTATATTTTAATTTTAATTATAATTCTAATAATAAGGGTATGTTAGCGAATGTTGTAAGGGTGTAAGTCGAAATTCTGTCCGTGTAACGCTACGCTATTTTTAATCATTGTAAGTTATGTTCAACCTTTTTATATTAATGTCTCGTAGCTAAGTTATTATTATGCTTGTTTAAAACGAAGTAATCATGATGTTGGGCTAATTACTAAAATTGGGTAATTGGGCTTTGTACCATAATTGGGGTTTGGACAAAAGAACGACACTTGTGGAAACTAGGCTATGGGCTATTAATGGGCTTTATATTTGTTTAATTAAATGAAAGTTTGTTAATGTTAATATAAAGATTTACAATTGGGCGTCCCTATAATTTACCATATACACTCGATCGGACACGATGGGTGGGGTATTTATATGTACGAATAATCGTTCATTTAACCGGACACGGGAATGGATTAATAGCCACTAGAATAATTAAAACAGGGGTGAAATTACATTCAAGGGTAATTGGTGTAATTGTTAACAAAGTAGTAAAACCTTGGTTTACACGCAGTCGATAACCTGGTGTATTCATTAAACAAAGTATTAAAACCTTGTTACAATTCGAATCCCCAATTAGTTGGAATATTTATCTTCGGGTATAATAATAATTTGACAAGGACACTTGCAATTTATATTTATGACTGATGGACTGTTATGGACAAAAACCAGACGGACATATTGAATAATCCAGGACAAAAGACAATTAACCCATGGGCATAAAACTAAAATCAACACGTCAAACATCATGATTACGGAAGTTTAAATAAGCATAATTCTTTTATATCATATTTTATTTCTTTTATTTTATATTTAATTGCACTTCTAATTATCGCACTTTTACTTATTGTTATTTTATTTTATCGCACTTTTAATTATCGTACTTTTTAATTATCGCAATTTAATTTTTATCGCATTTTTATTATTCGCAATTTCATTATCGTTATTTACTTTACGCTTTAATTTAAAGTCTTGTATTTATTTTATATTTTACATTAGGTTTTAACTGCGACTAAAGTTTTAAAATCGACAAACCGGTCATTAAACGGTAAAAACCCCTCTTTATAATAATAATATTACTTATATATATATGTGTATTTTTATAAAAGTAAACTAATATAGCGTTGAGCTTTGCTTAAAGATCTCCCTGTGGAACGAACCGGACTTACTAAAAACTACACTACTGTACGATTAGGTACACTGCCTATAAGTGTTGTAGCAAGGTTTAAGTATATCCATTCTATAAATAAATAAATATCTTGTGTAAAATTGTATCGTATTTAATAGTATTTCCTGCTAAAAATTATAAACTATTTTATATACACCTCGTTCGACATCAAGTATTTTTGGCGCCGCTGCCGGGGAACTATCTTAAAAACCTGAAGCGCAACGCTAATATAAAAAAAAAAAAAGATTTTTTAGTTTAATTTTATTAAAATTCGTTTTTGTAAAAATACGTTTTAATTATTGAAAAATATAAAAAGAAAAACAAAAATATTAGTATTTTTAGGATTTTGTTAAATATTTAAGTTTTATAAGTTTCTTTATCTTTATTTTAATTTATAAAAATATAAATTTTATTAAAAATCGTTTATTTAAATTAAAAAAAAAGAAAACAGAAAATAATAAAAAAAAATAAATAAAGAAAACGCGTAAAAGTGAAACCTGTCAACTGTTTTTCTGAACCCCGCGACTCGCGGGGTTTTCCTCTTTATTCACCGCAACTCGCGGAGGGTTTCTGACACACGGACAAAAACCCTAAAACCGCATTAATCACGGGTTATTATTTATTATTATTATTTAAACATTATTATTATTATTATTATTATTAGTTTTAAGTTTTATTTTTATTTAATTTATGTATTTAGTTTAAATAAGTTTAATTAAATTGTAAAATTAGTAGTTTTATTAAATAAATAATATAAAAATAATATTTTTATAAAAATTGTACTTTTTACAACTTTTTGTATATTTTTATATTTTGTACCTTTTTAATCGTTGTAGCGTAATATTTGTATTTTTTAGCTCATATTTAATTTTAAACTTAGTTTTTTCTATAGTTATTTTTACTCCTAGATTTTTAGGCTTTGCCGTAGAATTCCTTAAGTGCTTTTTCTTTAGACTAAGATTTAGGTGCTTTAGAATTTTGCGACGCCTTTTTAAGTTTTAGTTTCTTTTTAAGTTATTTCCATTTGGGATTTAGTTTTTCTTGTAAGCTTTAATATTTTTACACCTTTTACTATGTATCAATTATCATTTCAATTAGTAATATCAATTTGCGATTATAATTTTAAGTTAGTTATAGTAATAAGGTTAAATTAGTTAAGTATTTTTAAGTTTTTATAAGTTTCTTTTATTTTTCCGTCACCTTTTATTTTTCAACCATTTTTTTTCTTTTTCGACCTTTTTCGACGAACTCTTTGTCTTTCTTATTTCTCGCTATTCTAGTTTTTAGGACTTAGAATTTTATTCTACTTCTTATCTAAATTTCTTAAAATTACGAAAATTTATTTTAAGTGGTTAAATTGATAGACATCAAAATTTTCTGGTTCGTAGTAATAGTTGGATTTGTACGTGGACCGGGTTATTGGAGCCAAACAGTCCTCAATTATATTGAGACCAAACGAATCCTGCCCCTCTGCTGCATCTTTTGGCTATTCGAAACGTGGGCAAAATCAGAAAAGTCTATTGATTGGATAACTTATTATAATTTTTCTTTCCTTTTAAAAACTAATAGGATATTCAGTGAATGCACCGAGCAAGACGTTCATCACCTTTTGTACGTTCACCACCTGTAACTCGATCAAGACATCGTTTAACAAATATAACCGCCGTTGATTTTTCTTTAGAATCATCATCCAGTCGACCAAGTACTTCAGTTCAAATTTCCGATAATTCATTTTTTGAAACAAACATCACAATTGAGAATCCAGAAAATATTCAGGATAGGTTCATAGATCCTGAACCATTAAACTTTCCTCCGGAACCACCAATCATTCAAACAGAGATTGTTGAGGAACGAACTATTAAATCAGAATCATCTAGTGATACCGATTCAACAAATTCAATTATGGAGAATCTGGAACCTTTAAGTATGGAAGACCGAATGAGAGCTAAACGCACTGGCCAAGGTCACGCAATTACACATCCAGACATTAATGCGCCAGATTATGAAATCAAAGGACAAATTCTACACATGGTGACTAATCAATGCCAATTTAGTGGTGCACCGAAGGAAGATCCAAATGAACATCTACGTACCTTTAATAGGATCTGCACACTATTTAAAATCCGAGAAGTGGAGGATGAACAGATATATCTCATGTTATTTCCCTGGACTTTAAAGGGAGAAGCCAAAGATTGGTTGGAATCGTTACCTGAAGGGGCGATCGATACATGGGATGTTTTAATTGATAAATTTCTTAAACAATTCTTTCCTGCATCTAAAGCCGTAAGACTTCAAGCAGAAATTGTTACGTTCACACAAAAGCCAAATGAAACTCTATATGAGGCGTGGACAAGATATGGGAAGTTATTAAGAGGATGTCCGCAACATGGTTTAGACACCTGTCAAATAGTACAAATATTCTACCAAGGATGCGACATCACTACAAGAAAAGACATAGATATAGCAGCTGGTGGTTCTATTATGAAGAAAACCGAAACTGATGCTTACAAAATTATTGATAACACTGCTTCCCACTCACATGAGTGGCACCAAGAAAAAGATATCATTAGATCATCTAAAGCAGCTAGAGCCGATTCTAGCCATGACTTAGATTCCATTTCCGCAAAGATAGATGCTTTCGAGAGACGAATGGAAAAGATGACTAAAGATATTCATGCTATACGAATTAGTTGTGAGCAGTGTGGAGGACCACATTTGACAAAAGATTGTCTCAGTATTGAATTAACAATGGAACAAAGAGAGAATATTTCATACATAAACCAAAGGCCTGGAAATAATTATCAGAATAATTATCAACCGCCAAGACCGATTTACAATCAAAACCAGAATTATAACCGAAATATTCCATACAACAACCAACAAGGTCCTAGCAATCAACAAGTATCCAATAATACTTACAATCAGCAAAGACCGAATTTTCAAAACAAACCACCACAACAAACCGATGATAAAAAGCCGAATTTAGAAGATATGATGACAAAGCTAGTTGAAACTCAAACGCAGTTTTTCACATCTCAAAAACAAACAAATGAACAAAATGCTCAAGCATTTAGAAATCAACAAGCTTCTATTCAAAATCTGGAACAAGAAGTGAGCAACCTAGCAAGGTTAATAGGTGAAAGAAAACCGGGAAGTCTACCTAGCGATACAAACGCTAACCCCCGGAATGAAACAGCTAAAGCTATTACCACAAGAAGTGGTACAACACTTAAACCACCTGAAATACCTGTAACTTCTGATGAAACTATTCCTACTCCACAAGAACCACAACCTGATCAAGATAAGGAAAAAGAACCGGTAGTTGAAAAGGTTAATGAAGATAACACAGTTAAGGATAAACCTTATGTTAAACCATACCAACCACCTCTTCCTTATCCAAGTAAAATGAAGAAAGAGAAACTTGAAGCCGAACAATCCAAATTCTTGGATATGTTTAAACAGATAAATGTAAATCTTCCTTTCATTGATGTGATTTCAGGAATGCCAAGGTATGCTAAATTCTTGAAAGATCTAATCACGAATAGAAAGAAAATGGAAGAACTCTCGGCTGTTACTATGAATGCTAATTGTTCAGCAGTGCTATTAAATAAGATACCAGAAAAACTATCTGATCCAGGAAGTTTCACAATTCCATGTTTTCTGGGTAGTCTTAGTTCAATAGAAGCATTAGCAGACTTAGGTGCTAGTATAAATCTAATGCCGTATTCACTATACGCTAAACTAGACCTTGGAGAATTGAAACCAACCAGAATAAGCATACAACTAGCCGATAGATCAATAAAATATCCTAGAGGGATAATGGAGAACATGCTAGTTAAAGTTGGTACTTTAGTATTCCCAGTAGATTTTGTTGTTTTGGACATGGAAGAAGATTCTCAAGTTCCTCTCATATTAGGAAGACCATTCTTAAACACGGCTAAAGCAATGATAGACGTGTTCGGTAAGAAACTGACCCTAAGTATAGAGGATGAGAGTGTTACCTTTTCAGTTGATAGAGCAATGCAACAACCACAATCTGCAGATGATACATGTTATTATATTCAAACTATAGATGCACATGCAGAATTATTAAAAGAATTTCCAGAATTACAAGGAACAGGAGAATGTTCTTTAGGAGAAGGTAATGAACCAATTGATGAAGCTGAAATGTTAGCTACACTTATAGCTAATGGATATGAACCAACAACAGAAGAAATTCAAATGCTAAAAGAAGAAGACAGATATCGATATAAATCATCGATAGAAGAACCTCCGAAATTAGAATTAAAGCCACTTCCAAACCATTTGGAATACGCTTATTTACATGGTGAATCTGAATTACCTGTAATAATATCGTCTTCTCTTACTGAAAATGAGAAATCACAACTCATTTCTGTGTTGAAAGCTCATAAACCAGCCATTGCATGGAAGATTCATGATATTAAAGGAATAAGTCCTTCGTATTGCACACATAAAATCCTTATGGAAGAAGGTCATAAAACGTATGTGCAACGCCAACGAAGACTAAATCCTAATATGCAAGATGTAGTTAAGAAAGAGATTATTAAACTGCTAGATGCAGGTTTGATATATCCAATCTCTGATAGTCCATGGGTAAGCCCAGTTCAATGCGTGCCTAAGAAGGGTGGCATGACTGTTATCACAAATGAGAAAAATGAGCTTATTCCTACTAGGACTGTAACAGGATGGCGTGTATGTATTGATTATAGAAAATTAAATGACGCCACCAGAAAAGATCACTTTCCCTTACCTTTCATAGATCAAATGTTGGAAAGATTAGCCGGAAATAGTTACTACTGTTTTCTAGATGGATTTTCCGGATATTTTCAAATTCCAATAGCACCCGAGGACCAAGAGAAAACCACATTCACGTGCCCTTATGGTACTTTTGCTTACAAAAGAATGCCATTTGGACTTTGTAACGCCCCTGCAACCTTTCAAAGGTGTATGATGGCGATTTTTCACGACATGATAGAAGAATGTATGGAAGTATTCATGGATGACTTTTCAGTCTTCGGTGATACATTTAAATCATGTCTAGTTAATCTGGAACGAATGCTAATTAGATGCGAAAAATCAAATCTAGTACTTAATTGGGAGAAATGCCATTTCATGGTTAAAGAAGGCATAGTTCTTGGACATAAAATTTCAAAAGAAGGAATTGAAGTGGATAGAGCTAAAGTAGATGTAATTGCTAAACTTCCACATCCCACCAATGTTAGAGGAGTTAGGAGTTTTCTAGGGCATGCCGGTTTTTACCGACGTTTCATAAAAGATTTTTCAAAAATTGCCACTCCTATGAATAAACTCCTAGAAAAGGATGCACCATTCATCTTTTCAGATGAATGTATCAAATCTTTTAATATTCTTAAAGAAAAACTCACTAATGCGCCAATCATGATAACACCAAATTGGAATCTACCATTTGAACTAATGTGTGATGCAAGTGATTTTGCAATGGGAGCCGTTTTAGGACAGAGGATTGAAAAACGATTTCAACCTATATATTATGCTAGTAAGACATTACAAGGAGCACAAACGAATTATACAACTACTGAAAAAGAACTCCTTGCTATTGTCTTTGCTTTTGACAAATTTCGATCATATCTAGTTCTAGCAAAAACGGTGGTCTATACCGACCATTCTGCTCTTAGATACCTATTTTCAAAACAAGATGCTAAACCAAGATTAATCCGTTGGATCTTACTCTTACAAGAGTTTGATATTGAAATCCGAGATAAAAAAGGAGCAGAAAATCTCGCCGCTGATCATCTTTCTCGTCTTGAAAATCCCGAATTAGAAGTTCTAAATGAATCGGCCATACAAGACAACTTTCCTGATGAATATCTATTGAAGATAGATTATAAAGAAATCCCATGGTTTGCAGACTATGCAAACTACTTAGTTTGTGGATTCCTTGAAAAAGGATTATCGTACCAAAGACGAAAGAAATTCTTCAGTGATATAAAACACTATTTCTGGGAAGATCCACATCTGTTTAAAAGTTGTCCCGATGGAATAATACGCCGATGTGTATTTGGAAATGAAGCTAGTAAAATTTTAAACCATTGTCACACAGGACCAACAGGAGGGCATTATGGGCCTCAACTAACAGCAAGAAAAGTTTATGAAGCTGGATTCTATTGGCCTACAATTTACAAAGACGCACACCTTCTTTGCAAATCCTGTGATGCATGTCAAAGGGCCGGAAGAATAAGTCAACGTGATGAAATGCCACAAAATGTCATCCAAGTATGTGAAGTATTTGACATTTGGCGTATTGACTTTATGGGTCCATTTCCAAAATCTCATAATAATCTATATATACTCGTAGCCATTGATTATGTATCTAAATGGGCGGAAGCACAAGCTCTCCCAACTAACGATGCACGAGTTGTAGTCAACTTTTTAAAACGTCTTTTTGCAAGGTTTGGAACACCGAAAGCTTTAATAAGTGATCGGGGTACTCATTTCTGTAATAATCAACTTGAGAAAGTTCTTAAAAGATATGGAGTAACTCATAAAATCTCCACCGCATATCATCCACAAACAAGTGGACAAGTTGAAAATACCAACCGAGCTTTAAAACGTATTCTAGAGAAAACCGTAGGATCAAATCCGAAGGAATGGTCCATTAAATTGGAGGATGCACTCTGGGCTTTTAGAACAGCCTACAAAACTCCAATTGGAACCACACCTTTTAGACTTGTGTATGGAAAAGCATGTCATCTTCCAGTAGAAATTGAACACAAAGCATTTTGGGCTTTGAAGACATGTAATCTTGATTTACATGAAGCTGGACATCTACGATTAAGTCAACTAAACGAATTAGAAGAATTAAGACATGAAGCATACGAAAATTCGTTAATCTATAAAGAAAGAACGAAGAAATGGCATGATAAAAGAATCAGAAGTTCAAAAGAATTTAAAGAAGGAGACAGAGTTCTTCTTTTCAATTCACGATTCAAGCTATTTCCTGGAAAATTAAAATCAAGATGGTCTGGACCATTCATAGTCAAAAGAGTTTTCCCATACGGAACGATAGAATTAATAAATTCAAATGGGATTGAATTTAAAGTTAATGGTCACAGAGTTAAACATTACATACATGGTCCGATGGAAGTCGACAACGAAGTTAATCACAATTTCGATACCACAGCTAACTAAGTGTGGGGAGAATCAAGTCTTTAAAGAATAATATGTATTTCTGTTAGAGTTAGATTGTCTGTTTTCGTGTAGTTCTCGAAAACGGAACACGTATGGTCTTTCCCTAACAGACCCTAAAGAACTAGTCTTCTCCCCCCATTCTGAATTTTTATTTTTTTTAGGTTTTTACAAAATGAAGACTGCCTGTGAATTAAACCATGGTCTAATGCTACACGCTTTGATCACTAAAAGAAATAATGACATACTACCTAGTGAAATAGTATCAGTAATCAGAGAAAGAATGGACGGAGTTAGAAAAGGATCCAGATGCGAAGATAATAAGTTACAATTTGGTAAAGGAAAATCAAAATCCGCAGCGAAAAGAAGAGCACGACACCTAGAAAAATGTCATAAATGCGGAAAATGGTCCCATGGAGGTAAATGTTCAAATAATCAAACTTATTCAAATACCGAATTTGTTACTTTATGCAGAGACGGACCGTTCATATGTTTAGAAGAAAAGACAATGAATGCTCGAGGTTACGCCTATGCAGCCATGGAAAACCAATTAAACCGACTATCTTATGAATATAATAGATCATATAACTAAGAAATCTATTTCACAGGTATGTCTGTACAGTTTTTATTTTTTTTTTTTTTTTTTTTAACCTTTTGATAATAAACGCTAATTTGTTCGCTAAAAAGTATTAAATTGGTATTAAATAAAATTAGGTTTGGCGACCGAAATTATTGATATCATTCAAAAATTTATTACATCACTGCGAAATTTAACGTTTATTCTTAAGGTATAAATATCTTTAAACAATCAAACCAAAATATTTCAAAAATTCGTCATGAGTTAAATTAGGTCTTGGAACCGAAATTACTTTACCGAAAAGAGGGGCGCATATTTTTGATAATATTTGATTGATTAAAGTGGGATAAAAAGAAAAAAAAAGATTTTTAATTTTATTTTTTACCATGTTTTTAATCTTAATATTTAAATCTTAAATTAATATTGTAAACTTTGTAAAAACAATATTTTTAAAATTGTAAATATTTGAAAAATTAATATAAGTTTGGTATGAATTTATGAATTTTTAAATTAAGTTTGGTGTGAATTTTGAATTTTTAATATTAATTTTGAATTTTATATTTATGTTGTGTGAATTTAAAAACAAAAATTTACTTTATCTCATTAAGTTAAAAATATGATTTTAAAATTCGTCGTAAGTTGAAGACTAGGTCTTTGAACCGAAATTGCTTTACCCGAGGGAGGGACGAGAACTTTTATTATCATTATTTTTAATCTTATTGATTTAAAGTATGCAAAAACATTAAAAAACCCAAAAATCTTAGCTTTTAAAACAATCGCTACAAAAAGACAAATTTTAAAATTTTGTCGAGGGACGGACTAGGACATCGATCCGAAACGACCTCGTCCTAAATAACAAGGGAAACAAAATTTTAAAATTAATTTCTTAATTGTTTTATAAGTTAAAGATTATAAAAAAAAAAAAAAAAAAAAAAAAAAAAAAAAAAAAAATAACTCCGCGACTCGCGGAGCTTTCAGTGCAAACCTCCGCGACTCGCGGAGGGACAAAATTACAGAAAAAAAATATAACCAGCTGCTCGATCAGTTTATCTCCCCCACACAAAAACAACCCGAACAAACTGCGAAAAAGAACCCGAAAATACACCCAAAAACACTCCAAAAATCTCAATTTTTAACCGCTAATCACCAAATTTTTTGCTATAATCATGTTGAGAAGGATGATATCTAGGAACTACTCAAGAAAAACGGTAAATTTCTACACCTAAACACCATTTAATTCGAATTTTAGTGTTCTTGAGCTAATTTTTACCCAATTTGATTTTGATGCTTTTTAGTGTAATTAGACTTAAATTGTTTATGTATTATGCTTGTATAACCTAGATTGATGCTGTTTAACATGATTAGAAGCCTTAAACTTCAAATTTTGAATAATCTAGGGTTTGTGTTCTTGAGCAATTTGGGGCTTTTTGATATAAACAGGTTATGGCCGATTTTTGTCATGAATTGTTGCTAAATTGAGTAGTGTAACATGTCTAGGTAGTTAAATGATCAAAACTTTGAGCCTAAACATGATTTTGAGAATTAAAGTGGACTTTTTCAAGTCCAAAATTCATGAACTTGATTTTTGAAAGATAATGCCATTTGAGACTTGTTTATTTGCTAGTAATGATTATTTTGACATGTTATTTGAGTTGAATGCTTATGAACTTGGCGAAAATTTTCGTATATGCTTATTTGAAAAAGTGTAGATTTGATAAAAATGTGAAAATGAGCTTAAGTTTGATATAAATTGATAATGTCATTGTAATTATTTTGATTGATGATTTTGCTGACACTAATGCATATTTGGATGCACAAAATTTGTGTTTGATGTGTTTTGCAGAATGAAAGGGGTGAATCTTCATCCCAAGCCCGCCATGCTCCTGCTGAGAACTTGGAACAACAGGAGGTAGATAACTACTACAAGCAGGATGTACCTCATCCAGTCATGACCTTTTCAGATATGCACTTGGAACAGTTGCACCCGAACCTGCGATTTGACAGACTTTGGATAGATTATCCAAAATATCAACGGGGATTGCATACTCTTCATTCCAAGGTTGTTGAGGTACCGAGGGTCATAGAATGGGGACCCTTGGAAGCTGTAGAATTGGCCGGGCCAATTAGGGAATTACTGGTACAGAGGTATGGTAATTCTTCTTTTAATGACTGGATATGTTTATTCACCATACGCAGACCTGTATATAAAGTATGGTGTGAAGAGTTGTTATGTAGTATAGAGTTGAATGATCGGGTAGCTAGTTTAACCGATCGTTCTTTTATTAGATTTTTGTTAGGCGGTTCGATGCGCCACATGTCTTTACTGGACATGGCTCAGGCTTTACGTATATATACACCTGAGGAATTAGCGTCTGCCGATTGTAGAGGATTGATACTAAACGGTAGGAAAATAGATGAGAATTTTGATACACACGGTGTGTGGAGTCAAATGACAAGCCACCACCGTTTTAAAGGGGGAAACTACTCTTATTTGGATATAGATAGAGCCGAATTAAGAGTAATACATAGGTTTTTAGCTAACTCGATTACACAAAGGGGTAAAAACAAAGAAAAGGTAAATGAACAAGATTTGTTTTACCATATGTGTATTCGAGACCCACACAGCGCTGTAAGTATACCATATTGTGTGGGTTATTATTTATCAGCTATGGTTCGGGGGATGCGTCCACATAGCATAATAGGAGGTGGTATTTTTATTACTTTGATTGGTGAATATCTCGGTGTGGATATAAGTCGGGGGGGATTATTAGTAGAAGAGCCGGAACCCCGCGACACTATAGGTTTAAATGTATACCATGGTGCGAAAGTGTTGAAGCGGCGAAATAACGCCGCAGTACGATACAATGGTAGACATCCACAGGTAGAGAGAAACCAGGAACAAGGTAATGTAGGAGGGGGGAACCAGATGCAAGAAATGCAAAGGTTTATAGCTTCTCAGGAATACGAAAATGCTAGACAGAGAGCATTTGAAGATTGGCAAGTTCATCAGAACCAGATCATAGCGCATTGCCAACACATAGGTAGAAACTATATTCCTACACCGAAACCCGTCTTCCCTCCTTGGTCGATAGAGATGCAGCCACCATATCCTACGTATGACCCTGCCGAAGCATTCTATAGCACTTATGGTTATGCGTGGAACCCCTATTGGTACCAATATCATCCTTAGTTTATTTATTTTTATTTTTATTTTGTAATTTGTATTTATTGATATGTTTAATACTTTTGTTAATATTGTAATCATTTTTATAATTATCTAACTTTTATTCTTAGATTTTAATAATTTTTGAATGTGGGGTAATAAACCAAACTTCAAAAATATGTATATATGTTTGCAGTTTATCTTATGTACACAACAGGGTAAAACAACGCATTTTCAAAGACTGGCATTAAGTTCAGCAAAAGCAACTAATTTTGACGACAATGATGCAAAATATATGTGAAATAACAACAAGACGGAATGAACAAATGACGTGCACCATTTATCATTCAGCAAACAAACGCCAATATATTTGGAAACTTTGGTAAAAATTTAATCATTTTCACACAAATCACCCTCAATAATTTAAATTGTTACTGATTTCTTGCAAATGAGGGCATTGCAAGATCTTAAGTGTGGGAAGGGGTTAAATTCTTTCGGATTTTAAAAATTTTTATTAAACACTTGGTTACCATTAAAAATACTAGTAAAGCAGTAGTTGTATTAGAATCTAGTGCTCTCTGATAAAAAAAGAACAGCCCTAGTCTTATATACTGACTACCCAATTCTAGTAAAATTTTTCAAAATTTTCAATTAAATGAATTAAAATCATGTTTATACATATTTATGAACGATAAAACTAGGTTTTAACACCGAAATTATTGTTACCTCGGAAAGGACATAAATTGAGAAACAAACTAAAATGTTAAAATTCATTTAAAATGGAATAGAGGACGATAAAAAGAAAAATAAAAAGCCAAGTGTGGGAAAATTTACCAAGTTATTTTAAACATATGCCACATATATTTGTAACAAATAACTGAAAATACTTTTGCTTTGAACTAAACTAAACTGTTTTACCCAATGAAAGAAAAGAAGAGATGGATCTACACGATGAATCAATTCCATCATTAAAAGGAAGTAAAGTCTTCCGAAAAAGACACGCGCTTTTTGATTTAGGTCATGAAGTTGTCGTTCAGACCAGCTGTAGGTTGACGAAAAATCTAGAAAAGTCATCACTAAAATCAGCAGGAAATCCACGGACCTCAGCATTAAACAGGGTCGCCAAGTGGTCAGATTTATCCTAACCATGAGAAGGATTTATCTCGTACAATGGGGAGGCACCGTGCAAATTAGCTGGATAAGACTAATGAATCAGATCCCCAGAAAGGATAATCTCCTTAAAGATTAAAAATCAGCTTTTAAGCCTGATATTACTCAATCCTTGAGATTGACCTTAAAGATTGAGAATTACAAACTCATGGAATTCAATGATATCTAAACTCGAGCTTAAACGAGAAAATATTTTGATCAAAAATACAAACCGATTTGTTTTCTGAAAACCCTATTTTCAATGCGTTCATTACCATTGAACGTAAAATCCTAGGAATTCACCTAGAATTCATTAGGTCACCTGAACCAAATCGGGTGTCAACCGTAAGAACGGTGGTTGCATAACATGGTCAAAGACAGGACTTTGTGCCAAACCGAAAAATTATAAGGGTGAGCTTTACTATTGCTCCTACCAAGAATAGTAATTGCGTCCGACACGTTATAGACCATAATCAAAAGCATGTCACGGGACATTGCCTTAAACAGTTGCTTGTTCAACGCTTTCCTTTACAACCGGACGGTAGTTTGCCGAAAGGTAATATACGGGACAAGTAAACTGGACGTGTTGCTTTCCAAATACAAGGTTAGCAAGTGGGTGACACAAAACCGCAAGTTTTGAGCTAAAATTTTCAAATCTGAAACCCACCAAACCCACAAAAATATTTTGCAAACACCGGTAAAGGGTTATTCCGGAAAACTTATCTAGGGTAAAAACTAGATTTAATTTTCAAAAGATCAAATGTTTTCATAAAGATCCAATTTCCTTAATGGATCTAAATTTTTATAGTCATGTGGGACTGTAAACCATATCGTTACTACCATTGTTTATACCGCCGTATAGAAATCACTGATGTACAAAGTGTGAAGAATAAAAAAGTGATTCTAGTATTTCAAGACGATATTGCTTGAGGACAAGCAACGCTCAAGTGTGGGAATATTTGATAATGCTAAAAACGAACATATATTTCATAGCATTATTCCTCAAGAAAGACAAGCTTTTAGTTGCAATTGTTCTATTTACAAGTGATATTCGTTTAAATAATAAAAGGTGAAGACAAAAGACAGATTCGACGATTTGAAGACGCAAACGACCAAAAAGCTCAAAAGAACAAAAGACAATCAAAAAGGTTCCAATTATTGATAAGAAACGTCTCGAAATCACAAGAGTACAAGATTCAAAACGCAAAGTACAAGATATTAAATTGTACGCAAGGACGTTCGAAAAACCGGAACCGGGACCAGAGTCAACTCTTAACGCTCGACGCAACGGACTAAAAATTACAAGTTAACTATGTATATAAATATAATATAATATATAATTAATTATATTAATTATATATATATTATATATATATATTATTAAAACCGTCGGCAGCCAGAAACTCCAAGGGTGTGAAATGAAAATACCTCTCCGCGACTCGCGGAGTTTGAAGGGCTTTTTGCCGCGAGTCGCGGAGCCCCAAAATTCATTTCTGGCTATAAAGCCAACCGAATTCTGATCGAATTTTATAACATCATTTTTTTTCTTCTCATTCATACGAAGTAATATTTATATTTATAATTTATATTTTAATTTTAATTATAATTCTAATAATAAGGGTATGTTAGCGAATGTTGTAAGGGTGTAAGTCGAAATTCTGTCCGTGTAACGCTACGCTATTTTTAATCATTGTAAGTTATGTTCAACCTTTTTATATTAATGTCTCGTAGCTAAGTTATTATTATGCTTGTTTAAAACGAAGTAATCATGATGTTGGGCTAATTACTAAAATTGGGTAATTGGGCTTTGTACCATAATTGGGGTTTGGACAAAAGAACGACACTTGTGGAAACTAGGCTATGGGCTATTAATGGGCTTTATATTTGTTTAATTAAATGAAAGTTTGTTAATGTTAATATAAAGATTTACAATTGGGCGTCCCTATAATTTACCATATACACTCGATCGGACACGATGGGTGGGGTATTTATATGTACGAATAATCGTTCATTTAACCGGACACGGGAATGGATTAATAGCCACTAGAATAATTAAAACAGGGGTGAAATTACATTCAAGGGTAATTGGTGTAATTGTTAACAAAGTAGTAAAACCTTGGTTTACACGCAGTCGATAACCTGGTGTATTCATTAAACAAAGTATTAAAACCTTGTTACAATTCGAATCCCCAATTAGTTGGAATATTTATCTTCGGGTATAATAATAATTTGACAAGGACACTTGCAATTTATATTTATGACTGATGGACTGTTATGGACAAAAACCAGACGGACATATTGAATAATCCAGGACAAAAGACAATTAACCCATGGGCATAAAACTAAAATCAACACGTCAAACATCATGATTACGGAAGTTTAAATAAGCATAATTCTTTTATATCATATTTTATTTCTTTTATTTTATATTTAATTGCACTTCTAATTATCGCACTTTTACTTATTGTTATTTTATTTTATCGCACTTTTAATTATCGTACTTTTTAATTATCGCAATTTAATTTTTATCGCATTTTTATTATTCGCAATTTCATTATCGTTATTTACTTTACGCTTTAATTTAAAGTCTTGTATTTATTTTATATTTTACATTAGGTTTTAACTGCGACTAAAGTTTTAAAATCGACAAACCGGTCATTAAACGGTAAAAACCCCTCTTTATAATAATAATATTACTTATATATATATGTGTATTTTTATAAAAGTAAACTAATATAGCGTTGAGCTTTGCTTAAAGATCTCCCTGTGGAACGAACCGGACTTACTAAAAACTACACTACTGTACGATTAGGTACACTGCCTATAAGTGTTGTAGCAAGGTTTAAGTATATCCATTCTATAAATAAATAAATATCTTGTGTAAAATTGTATCGTATTTAATAGTATTTCCTGCTAAAAATTATAAACTATTTTATATACACCTCGTTCGACATCAACAGGGTTGAGGTTGATTCCAAAATAATATATATACTTTGAGTTGTGATCTAGCCTGAGATTTGTATACACTGGGTCATGGATTGATTCGAGATAATATATATCGATTTATTTCTGTACATCTAACTGTGGACAACTAGTTGTAGATTACTAACGTTGGACTGCTAACTTAACAAACTTAAATCGTTAAAAACATAATAAAACATATTGTAAATATATTTCGATCATATACTTTAATATATATGTATATATTTGTTATAGGTTCGTGAATCGACCCGTGGCCAAGTCTTATTTCCGACGAAGGAAAAATCTGTGAAAGTGAGTTATAGTCCCACTTTTAAAATCTAATATTTTTGGGATGAGAATACATGCAATTTTATAAATGGTTTACAAAATAGACACAAGTACTTGAAACTATATTCTATGATTGAATCATTATACCGGATATCACCCTTTAAAAAGCTTGGTACCCTAAGAATTTGGGAACAGACTCCCAAATTGACGCAAATCCTGAAGATAGATCTATAGGCCTAACGAACCCCATCCATGTTATGGATGCTTTAGTACTTTGATTTTATATACAGATGAGTGTACCTGTATATTGGGCATATTCTAGATGCATTTGTTAATGTCGGTTACCAGGTGTTCATCATATGAATAATTTTTATGCAGATTGCATGTTGTTTATGAGAAATGGAAATATGAAACCTTGTGGTCTATTATTATGAACTGATAAATATATTGGTTAAACCTATAACTCACCAACATTTTTGTCGACGTTTAAAGCATGTTTATTCTCCGGTGATTATTAAGAGCTTCCGCTATTGCATGCTAATTTATGGATAAGAGTTGGAGTCAGCATGCTTGTATAATATTGTTTAAAAACTGCATTCGAAGACATATATTGTTTTGTAATATTATTGTAAACCATTATGTAATGGTCGTGTGAAAATGCTATATTTTAGATTATCATTATTTGATAATCATCGTAATATTTTAAAGGTTATGGTTTGTTTTAAAATCGAATGCAGTCTTTGAAAATCGTCTCATATAGAGGTCAAAACCTCGTAACGAAATTAATTAATATGGAACATTTATTATCTATATGAACGGGACATTTCAGTTTGTATCCGAGCGTTGGTCTTAGAGAACCAAAAAATTGCATTAGTGTGTCTTACCGAGTTTGTTAGGATGCATTAGTGAGTCTGGACTTCGACCGTGTTTTCATTAAAAACGATTGCTTAACACTTTTTGTTGGAAACTATATATTATTAACATGTAAATATTATGTGATATATTAATTTCTTAACGTGTTTGATATTGTGTGATAGATGTCTACCTCTAGTACAAATCCCATCGACTCACATAATAATAATAAAGAGTCGAATATATATTGGGAAGATTCACAAATTCCCGAAGAGGAACCGGAAGAAGAGGAACCGGAAGAAGAGGAACCAGAAGAAGAGGTTCCGGAGGAAGAAATATTAGGAACCACAGAAAAACGGTTAAATAAAAGAAAATCCTCAACCAATGGACCAAAGTTAAAAAATGGTCAATGGTGTTTCTGCCGAGGAAACAAAATATTGGGAAAATTACCAATTTTCTGATGAATCGGATCCCGATGAGGATTCCGATGATGTTATAGAAATTACCCCGACCCAATTTGAAAAGGCAAAAGAAAATAATAAGGGAAAAGGCATCAAAATAGAGAAACCTAATTCCAACCCCAATGACCTCTATGTTAACATGAAATATCCCGATGGAAAATACCGTCAACACCCGTATTTCTTAAGTTTTAGCTATAACTCGAGAACATCTAAGCCACCAGGTTTTTCTAGACCATTTGTGAAAATAACGGATCGTATTAGGGGAGCACCATATATCCCTATGAAATTAGCGAAACAAACCAAGTCCGAAGAAGAAGAAACAAGTGAGTCGGAATAAAGAGTTGTAATCATGCGATGTAATATATGTAATATAGTGTGCTTGTGCTTTTATGATATATGTAAAAATTGCTTCTATTGTTTGTTAAGTATCTTTTATGAATCTAACCCTCATCTATTTTAAAGTATAAAAACACAAAATGGATGTTAAGGATAGACAACCAAAAATTTTAGAAGACCTACCTGGGGACATGATTGATGAAATCTTGCCTAGAGTCGGTCAGAATTCGTCGGCACAATTATTTACGGCAAAATTAGTTTGTAGAACATTTGAAGAATGTTCCAGGCATGCCTTAGTTTATAAAAGGCTTTCTTTTGAAAGATGGGGTATATCACATTGGGGAGACCTTAAGTTACGTCGCGTTTTCTTTAAAGCGTTAAATGCGGGGAACCCAAGTGCAATTTTACGCTACAGGTTAAGAACCTCTTTTGACTCAACATATCCCAACATAGGACTTCGTGCTTTAGAAAGAGCTTCTAACATGCAACATAAAGAAGCATGTTATGCTTACGGGTTAGTGATGTTCGCTTCTCACCAAAGTGAGAAAAAGAACATCGGATTACAACTTTTAAATAAAACCTTCCCACAAGTGACGGATTTGGTAATTGGGGTGAGAAACAAGGTTTTTAGATTGTTACGGGGCTGTTGGGCATTACGAAACCCTCGTCCTTTTGACGACGTTACAACATGCTGCCTAGCCAACGGTCACAATGGTTATCTTAAACATAACCAAGGATGGGAAATAATATTAGTACAACCAGAATGCATGACTTGTTTATGGACTTATGAATTACGTGTCTTTATTGCCTTTGTTGAACGACTTGCGTATTAACTAGGATTGTCTTCGAAACTACTTTGTATCAAAGTTATTGTGTGCTATATTTTATGCTATATGTAAAATAGTGGTATTGTAAGTTTGTAAAATATTGTATATAAGTTTGAACGCGAAATATTATTATCAGTTTATCATATAGAATTGTAGTAGTTGAATTGTATAGTAGCTACTAAGTATGAACTTAACGGGTAGGTACTACCCGAATTAAAACTATAAACAGCTAATATGAAGAAAAAGCTTTTATAAATAAGTTCATATTATGCTACGAAATACTATTGACTACTCTTGAATTCTATATGATTAACTCAATTCTTTTGGCTATTTTTGAAGGAAATGGAACCGACGACTTGTCAGAACTTGAACATGAGTGAGGAAGACTTCCGTGTTTTCCTTGCTGCGAACATAGCCGCAGTGCTGGCCGCAATGCAAAATAACAACAATAACTCTGGTTCTAGCAGTGGAACTAATTCCACAAGAAATCATGTAGGATACTCCTACAAAGAATTCACTCCCTGTAAACCTTTGGAATTCGATGGAACTGAGGGTCCAATCGGATAAAAATGGTGGACTGAAAAGGTTGAATCGGTGTTTGCCATAAGTAAATGTACTGAAGAAGAAAAAGTAAAGTACGCTACGCATACCTTCACAGGTACTGCATTAACATGGTGGAACACCTATCTCGAGCAGGTGGGATAAGATGCTGCTTACGCATTACCGTGGTCATCATTCAAGCACTTAATGAACGAGCAGTACCGTCCCAGAAACGAGATCAATAAGCTCAAGGCAGAGCTTAGAGGATTACAAACGCAAGGTTTCGACATTACCACGTACGAATGACGATTCACAGAGTTGTGCCTATTGTGTCCAGGAACGTTCGAAGATGAAGAAGAGAAAATCGACGCATTTGTAAAAGGGTTACCGGAAAGGATTCAAAAAGATGTGAGTTCACACGAGCCTGCCTCTATACAAAAGGCAAGTCGAATGGCTCACAAACTCATAAATCAGATTGAGGGAAGGATTAAAGAACATGCGACTGAAGAAGCCAACACGAAACAAGTCAAGAGAAAGTGGGAGGAAAGCAATGACAAGGGTCACCAATACAACAACAATAACAACAACAACAATTACAACCACAATTGCAACAACTATCCCAACAACCGCAACATCAATCGCAACAACAATTGCCCCAGCAACAACAACAACAGTCCCAACAACAACAACAACAATCGTCCCAACAACAACAATAATGACAACATGAGGCAGAAAACCAGGTGCTTAAGGTGTGAGAAATACCATCATGATAATTACTGTAGAGAGTTATGCACAAAATGCAAAAGAACGGGTCACAGTGCTGTAAAGTGTGGAATCTATGGACCGAAGATTAACAGGAGTAAAGGAACAAATAATGTCGGAACATTTCATGCCGCCATTACTTGTTTTGGGTGCGGAAAGACGGGCCATTACAAAACTGCATGCCCGGACGAAGTAAATAATAATGGCCAAAACCGTGAAAGAGTCTTCAACAATAATGCGGTTGAAGCGCAAGAAGACCCGGAACTTGTTACGGGTACATTTCTTATTGACGATAAACCTTCTTATGTTTTATTTGATTCGGGTGCGGATAGAAGCTATATGAGTAGAGATTTTTGTGCTAAATTAAGTTGTCCATTAACGCCATTGGAGAATAAATTTTACTCGAATTAGCAAACGGTAAATTAATTACAGCAGAAAAAATATGTCAGAATCGAGAAATTAAACTGGTTAGCGAAACGTTTAAGATTGATTTGATACCAGTAGAGTTAGGGAGTTTTGATGTTATAATCGACATGAACTGGTTGAAAGAGGTGAAAGCAGAGATCGTCTGTTACAAAAATGTAATTCGCATTGTACGAGAAAAAAGGGAAACCCTTAATGGTGTACAGAGAAAAGAGCAACGCGAAGCTAAATCTTATTAGTAATTTGAAGGCGCAAAAACTAATATGAAAAGGTTGCTATGCCGTTCTAGAACACATCGAGAAAGTACAAACTGAAGAAAAGAACATCAATGATGTTCCCATAGCAAAAGAATTTCCCGATGTATTTCCGAAAGAATTACCGGGACTACCTCCACACTGATCTGTTGAATTTCAAATAGATCTTGTACCAGGAGCTGCACCAATAGCCCGTGCTCTATACAGACTCGCACCTAGTGAAATGAAGGAACTCCAAAGCCAATTACAAGAACTTTTAGAGCGTGGTTTCATACGACCAAGCACATCACCATGGGGAGCTCCTGTTTTGTTTGTCAAAAAGAAGGATGGTACATTCAGGTTATGTATCGACTACCGAGAGTTGAACAAACTTACCATCAAGAACCGCTACCCACTACAGAGAATCAACGACTTATTTGATCAACTACAAGGCTCGTCGGTTTATTCGAAGATTGATTTACGTTCTGGGTATCATCAAATGCGGGTGAAGGAGGATGATATTCCAAAGACTGCTTTTAGGACGCGTTACGGTCATTATGAGTTTATGGTTATGCCGTTTAGATTAACTAACGCACCATCTGCGTTCATGGACCTCATGAACCGAGTGTGTGGGCCATATCTTGACAAATTTATCATTGTCTTCATCGATGACATACTTATTTACTCAAAGAATGATCAAGAGCACGGTGAGCATTCGAGAAAGGTGTTAGAATTATTGAGGAAGGAAAAATTGTACGCTAAATTTTCAAAGTGTGCATTTTGGTTGAAAGAAGTTCAATTCCTCGGTCATATAGTGAGCAAAGAAGGTATTCAAGTTGATCCGACAAAGATTGAAACTGTTGAGAAGTGGGAATCACCAAAAACTCCTACACAGATACGCTAATTTTTGGGACTGACTGGTTACTACAGAAGATTCATCCAAGATTTTTCCAAAATAGCAAAACCCTTGACTGCATTAACGCATAAAGGGAAGAAATTTGAATGGAAGGATGAGCAAGAGAAATCGTTTCAGTTATTGAAGAAAAAGCTAACTACGGCACCTATATTGTCATTGCCTGAAGGGAATGATGATTTTGTAATTTATTGTGATGCATCAAAGCAAGGTCTCGGTTGTGTATTAATACAACGAATGAAGGTAATTGCTCATGCGTCTAGACAATTGAAGATTCACGAGCAAAATTATACGCCTCACGATTTGGAATTGGACGCTGTTGTTTTTGCATTAAAGACTTGGAGGCATTACTTATATGGGGTTAAAAGTATTATATATACCGACCACAAAAGTCTCCAACATATATTTAATCAGAAACAACTGAACATGAGGCAACGTAGGTGCATTGAATTGTTGAATGATTACGATTTTGAGATTCGTTACCTCCCGGGAAAGGCGAATGTGGTAGCCGACGCATTGAGTAGAAAGGACAGAGAACCTATGCGGGTAAAAGCTATGAATATAGTTATTCGTACTAACCTTACTGCTCAAATAAAGGAGGCGCAGCAGGGAGTTGTAAAAGATGGGAATTTGAAGAATGAAATACCCAAAGGATCGGAAAAACACCTTAATATTCGGGAAGACGAAAACCGGTATAGAGCTGAAAGAATTTGGGTACGAAAGTTTAGAGATGTGAGAGAAATGATACTTGGGGAAGCACATAAAACCAGATACTCAATACATCCCGGAGCAGAAAAGATGCACAAAGATCTCAAGAAACATTTTTGGTGGCCGGGTATGAAAGCCGATATTGCGAGGTATGTAGGAGAATATTTGACGTGTTCTAAGGTCAAAGCTAAACATCAGAAACCATCAGGTCTACTTCAACAACCTGAAATCATGGAATGGAAATGGGAAAACATTACCGTGGATTTCATTACTAAATTGCCAAGGACTGTAAGTGGTTATAATACTATTTAGGTAATAGTCGATCGTCTCACCAAATTAGCACACTTTTTGCCAATGAGAGAAGATGATAAGATTTAAAAGTTGGCACGTTTGTACTTGAAGGAAGTCGTCTCCAGACATGGGATACCAGTCTATATTATCTCTGATAGGGATGGCAGATTTGTTTCAAGATTCTGGCAGACGTTGCAACAAGCATTGGGGACTCGTCCAGACATGAGTACGGCCTATTATCCACAAACTGATGGGTAAAGTGAAAGAACGATACAGACACTTGAAGACATGCTACGAGCATGTGTTATTGATTTTGGAAATAGTTGGGATCGACACCTACCGTTAGCAGAGTTTTCCTACAACAACAGTTACCATTCGAGTATTGAGATGGCACCGTTTGAAGCACTTTATGGTAGAAAGTGCATGTCTCCGATTTGTTGGAATGAAGTGGGGGATAGACAGATTACGGGTCTGGAGATAATTCAAGAAACTACCGAGAAGATCATCCAGATTCAACAACGGTTGAAAACCGCCCAAAGTCGACAAAAGATTTATGTGGACATTAAAAGAAAGGATATAGAATTTGAAATTGGGGAGATGGTCATGCTTAAGGTTTCACCTTGGAAAGGCGTTGTTCGATTTGGTAAATGGGAGAAACTAAATCCGAGGTACATTGGGCCATTCAAGATTATAGATCGTGTCGGACCAGTAGCTTACCGACTTGACTTACCACCACAACTCGCCGAGGTACATAATACCTTTCATGTCTCGAATCTGAAGAAATGTTTTGCTAATGAAGATCTCACTATTCCGTTAGACAAAATCTAAATCAATAAAAAACTTTAATTCATCGAAGAACCCGTCGAAATAATGGATCGTGAGGTTAAAAGACTTAAGCAAAATAAAATACCAATTGTTAAGGTTAGATGGAATGCCCGTAGAGGACCCGAGTTCACCTGGGAGCGTGAAGATTAGATGAAGCTGGAATACCCGCACCTATTTCCAGAAGATACGTCAACACCTTCAACAGCTTAAAATATCGGGACGAAATTTATTTAACGGGTAGGTACTGTAATGACCCAAACTTTTTCATGATTATCCCATGATTATATATTAATGAAATTGATATTTACATGATTAAATGTTTCCAACATGTTAAGCAATCAAACTTGTTAAGACTTGATTATTTGAAATGAGCTTTATATAGACAATTGACCACCCAAGTTGACCGACGATTCATGAACGTTAAAACTTGTAAAAACTATATGATATATATATATATATATATATATATATATATATATATATATATATATATATATATATATATATATATATATATATATATATATATATATATATATATATGGATATGTATATAGCTAACATGATATTATGAAAAGTAAGTATCTCAATAGGTACATTAAAAATGAGTTATATACATAAAATGAGGCTATTGAATTATGAAACTCGAAACGATATATATAACGAATATCATTATAGCAACGCCTTACTAAATACATATGTATCATATTAAGATATATTCATTGTTGGTGATTTGTGTCACCAATATGATTTAAGTGTAATGGGATTAATTTGTTAACCAAAATAACCTTGATAAATATCGAACAAGTTTGGGAAAGTGTGGAATGCATACTTGTTTGAGCTTATCGTAATTATGACGGGGGTTTGGGGGCATCGCCCCCGATAGCGGGGTCCAAGGGGTGGCAACCCCTGGTGGGGTCCAATGGGCAGAGCCCCTGGCTGGGGTCGAGCTTGGAAATTTTTTTGTTTGGGTTAATATCGCTTTATTAAAAATGTGTTAAAATTTGAATTAAAGCTTTCAACAACATTAAATGAGATCGTTAACTTAAAGCTTTCAAAAACAACACTTACATGTAACGACTAACGATGACTTAACGACTCAGTTAAAATGAATATACATGTAATGTATTAAGATGTATTAGAACACTTTTGAAAGACTTCAAGACACATATCAAAGTACTTCTACTTAACAAAAATGCTTACAATTACATTCTCATTCATTTTCTTCAACAATTCTACTCGTAGTCATTCAGTATTCGTACCCGTATTATACACAGCTTCTAGACGTACTTACTATGTGTATATACCAATAGGAACTAGCATGGGATTCCACTCTTGATAATGTCATGCATGACTAATCAAATTTAACTTCTACCATGAACTAGTCAACTAACTAGACTCTTTTTAACCCCATTCACCACTCACCATTCACCATTCACCACTCAATCCATTTCACTTCCAATTCTCTTTCTAATTCTCTCTAAACACACACACACACACACACACACTCTTAGGAACGAAATTTCCAGTAAACTAATCATCATCTTCATCAAAAATTACTTCAAGAATCAAGCTATAATCATCATAGGAAAAACACTTCAAGAACACTTCGAAAATCCTTTCAAGTTTGCTAGTTTACTTTCAATCTTGCAAATCAATTCCAAGTAATCATCTAAAATCAAGAAACCTTTGTTATTTACAGTAGGTTATCTTTATTATTCAAGGTAATATTCATATCCGAACTTTGATTCGATTTCTATGACTATAAACTATCTTAATTCGAGTGATAATCTTACTTGAACTTGTTTTCGTGTCATGATTCTACTTCAAGAACTTTCAAGCCATCCAAGATCCTTTGAAGCTAGATCATTTCTTATCACTTCCACTAGTTTTACCTACTAAACTTGAGGTAGTAATGATGTTCATAACATCATTCGATTCATATATATAAAACTATCTTATTCGAAAATTATAACTTGTAATCACTAGAACATAGTTTAGTTAATTCTAAACTTGTTTGCAAACAAAGTTAATCCCTCTAACTTAACTTTTAAAATTAACTAAACATATGTTCTATATCTATGTAATATGCTAACTTAATAATTTAAAACCTGGAAACACGAAGAACACTGTAAAACCGGACATACGCCGTCATAGTAAAACCGGGGGCTGTTTTGGGTTAGATAATTAAAAACTATGATAAACTTTGATTTAAAAGTTGTTCTTCTATGAAAAAGATTTTTATTATGAATATGAAACTATATCCAAAAATCATGGTTAAACTCAAAGTGGAAGTATGTTTTCCAAAACAGTCATCAAGACGTCGTTCTTTCGACTGAAATGACTATCTCTTACAATATTGACTTGTAACTTGTATTTCTAACTATAAACTTATACTTTTTCTGTTTAGTTTCATAAATTTCAGTTCATTATGAAACCATAGCAACTTGAATCACTCAAAACGGATTTAAAACGAAGAAGTTATGGGTAAAACAAGATTGGATAATTTTGCTTGTTGTAGCTACGTGAGATTTGTAACAAATCTATACAAATCATAACTTAACTAACTTATATTGTATTATACATGTATTCTAACATATATTATGTAATCTTGGGATACCATAGACACGTATACAATATTTTGACATATCATATCGACCCATCTATCTATATTATTTGAGAACAACCATAGACACTCTATATGCAGTAATGCTTGAGTTAACTATACAGGGTTGAGGTTGATTCCAAAATAATATATATACTTTGAGTTATGATCTAGCCTGAGACTTGTATACACTGGGTCATGGATTGATTCGAGATAATATATATCGATTTATTTCTGTACATCTAACTGTGGACAACTAGTTGTAGATTACTAACGTTGGACTACTAACTTAACAAACTTAAATCGTTAAAAACATAATAAAACATATTGTAAATATATTTTAATCATATACTTTAATATATATGTATATATTTGTTATAGGATCGTGAATCGACCCGTGGCCAAGTCTTATTTCCGACTAAGGAAAAATATGTGAAAGTGAGTTTTAGTCCCACTTTTAAAATCTAATATTTTGGGATGAGAATACATGCAATTTTATAAATGTTTTACAAAATAGACACAAGTACTTGAAACTATATTCTATGATTGAATCATTATACCAGATATCATCCTTTAAAAAGCTTGATAGCCTAAGAATTTGGGAACAGACCTCCAAATTGACGCGAATCCTGAAGATAGATCTATGGGACTAACGAACCCCATCCATGTTATGGATGCTTTAGTACTTCGATTTTATATACAGAAGAGTGTACCTGTATATTGGGGATATTCTAGATGCATTTGTTAATGTCGGTTACCAGGTGTTCATCATATGAATAATTTTTATGCAGATTGCATGTTGTTTATGAGAAATGGAAATATGAAACCTTGTGGTCTATTATTACGAATTGATAAATATATAGGTTAAACCTATAACTCCCTAACATTTTTGCTGACGTTTAAAGCATGTTTATTCTCAGGTGATTATTAAGAGCTTCCGCTGTTGCATGCTAATTTATGGATAAGAGTTGGAGTCAGCATGCTTGTATAATATTGTTTAAAAACTGCATTCGAAGACATATATTGTTGTGTAATATTATTGTAAACCATTATGTAATGGTCGTGTGAAAATGCTATATTTTAGATTATCATTATTTGATAATCGTCAGAATATTTTAAAGGTTATGGTTTATTTTAAAATCGAATGCAGTCTTTGAAAATCTAATATTTTAATGGTTCCGTTAAGCGATTTGAGGTTTGACTTGAATCAAAAGTTAGTTGAAGAACCAGTTAAGATTGTTGATAGAAAGGTAACAAAGCTGAGAAAGAAGGATATCTATATGGTGCTTGTTGAGTGGAAACATAGTTTAGGATTGAACCTTACGTGGGAGACTGAAGAGCTGATGAAAGCACGTTATCCACATCTGTTTGACCTTGACCAGATTCCGAGGACGGAATCTTCTTAAGGGGGTGGATTTGTAACATCCTCAGATCAGGCACAGATGTAAGATGACCTTTTTGCCCTTAGGCATAATTGTGTGGTTAATTATGCTTTTAGTTTAATAAAATGTTTATTATTATTTAATTATTTGGTTAAGACCAGTTTATGACAAGGGTCATAGAGCAGGTTCGTTTATTTAATTTGGACTCCGTTAGTGTTGTCAATTAAGTACAAAAGTTATCAGATAATTGGTAAATACACGTGTGTGACGGGATATGGGATTTTAACCCCAATTAAGTGTATTGTGCCGCTTTTTTTCTCTCATTTCCAAAGGTTTAATTTGGGGTTTTTGTGTTAAGTTTGTTAAAAGTGCAATTTTGGGTCAAAATGGTTGATTTTGATGTTGTTAATGTCAAAATCATGTAGGTTTGTGTTTGTTGATGTTTAGTGTACTTTATTTGGCCGGTTTGGGGTTAGAAACTAGCTCTAGAGCAAGAAGTGGTGAATTTTGGGTAAAACCCATAGCTGTGTTCATCTTCTTCATAAGATGAACACACTCGACCGAATGTCTCATGACACTCGACCGACTGTATAGATGATCGACCGGTTGAGTGACACACTCGACCGAGTGTGTCTGAGTTCTGACTAGATGATTTATTTTAGTCAGTCGACTGTGTGAGAAGACACTCGACCGAGTGTGTGGACACATTCGACTAATTGTGTGAGTTAGTCGACCGTGTGTCTTTGAGGGCAAAATATTTTACTAAGTGTTGATGCCTAGTCGTTATGTTGCCAACGTGTCTTTTGATAATCAGGATGTAAATTCTGAAAATGCATAAGTGTTAAGTAGATTTTTTAGCGGCGCTTTTGTTACTAATTTGTTGTATTGTACTGTCTAATGCTAATGGACAGAAACTAACTTGACTTGCCTTATGTTAGGGTGATAAGGATAAGGAAGTAGCTTAGTAATAGATTATCTGAGCTAGTTGCTGGTATTCGGTGAGTGGGTCTATCTCCGGATAGAGTATTAAGTAGCTAACACGCTACTTGTTAAAACTCTTTATAAATATGTTTATGCTTAGTATGAGTACCATGTCTAGTTAGACATTTCCATGCCAGTTAGGACGATTGCATGACTGATTATCTGTGATCTTATGTACGTGCTGTTTGTTAGACTCCAACCGAGGCGGCAAGGTTGGGACCCACCGAGGTGGCAATGTATGGTTTGTGTGAGGTCGACCGTGGTAGCCTGGTCGGGTCATGATGTTACCGATTGTTCAGTATAGCTTAGAAGGACGCATTTGTTGCGTCTGGACGATTATGCAGTGAATTTAGTAAAGCGGACTATCGGTAGATTGTAGCCTAATCAGCTAAGTCATGTGCTCGTACAAGCCACCATTCCTCATATTGTCAGTTGATGTTTTATGCTAATTCAGGATGTTAGCATAATTGTGACCCTTGCATGTTTAGTTGCTTATGTTTGGTCTATTAGATAGTATCCATTCACTTAGCAGTTGTGCTAACTCCCCCACATTTCCACCCATTATAGGTTTAGGTACTGCTGCTTAGGACGGGCGTTCCGGACGTGTTAGAAGACATATTTGACTATGAGCTGACTCTGATGTTTTCTGGTTTTGAAATGTTTTTATTTAACACCGTCGTTTTGGAATGTTGTAATAATGTTAACTGAGTTGATTTGTTAACTGTGGTTTGTAAACGTTAATCAGTGTTATTTTGGTAATTATATATACTTCCGCTGTGTTAAAAAAACAGGGTGTTACAAGTTGGTATCAGAGCGTAGTTTAGCATCAAGTACGTGCAAGTATTTGTTCCTAAACCCTGAGTTAAGTCAAACATGTCCGTGGGGCGAGGTTAAGTGAATGTAGGATGTTGTGCATGTTAGTGTTTAGTAAACTAACAGTTATCCACTAAGCTTTTATGTGAGTGTTTTATAGCTCAGATGGCAGATAACAGTGATGCGAACGCTACAAACCCGATCCACCCCGGAACTTTCAGTGCCCCAGATGTGGAGGATGAGGTGGAGGTTTACTAGGCTGAATATGTGTACGAACTCGAAGGTAAACTCAAAGAATCTCATGATAAGGTTGCTGAGCTTGAGTTAGCTAGACAGTCGGGTAATGAGGATACACCACCAGGTTTTGCCACTGCTCAGTCGCACACCATACCACAAATACACCAAAACCAGTACCAATACCCATTGCAGAATCAATTCCCTCAGTACATCATGCCCCTACAGTTTAATTACAGTGCCCGAATCCAGTGATGATGAACCAAGTCCAACCACCCATATATCAACAATCGTTCCCACAATAGCAATTTCAACAACAGTTCCAACCACTAAAAAGATGTACCTTTAAACAATTCCGAGATTGTGGACCTTCTCCCTATTCAGGAACTTCTGACCCAACCATTACTCTCAACTAGTTAAGGGAGGTTGAAAAGGCATTCGAGGTGTGTCAGTGTGAGCCAGAATTGAGGGTGACCTATGCGAGCAGGTTGTTAAAAGAAAGAGCTATGGTGTGGTGGGATTCTGTGATAGCCAGTGTTCCTCTGGAACATGTTAGAATGATCACTTGGGTGCAGTTTTACGCAAAGGTATGTGAA
Organism: Rutidosis leptorrhynchoides; assembly: GCF_046630445.1. Classification (NCBI taxonomy): domain Eukaryota; kingdom Viridiplantae; phylum Streptophyta; class Magnoliopsida; order Asterales; family Asteraceae; genus Rutidosis; species Rutidosis leptorrhynchoides. The sequence continues at coordinate 430,371,996 of NC_092333.1, read as the reverse complement.
CAGTACTGTAACATGTTCGATATGAATAGGATTAACATGGAGTTCCTAGAAATGTGGATGATGCCGCAGATGTCAATTGATGAGGTGATTGAGAAATATATGGACAAGTTAAGGTTTGTGCAACAATGGGTGCCTGATGAACAATCAAGAATCCAGCATTTTGTAAATACGATCTTGCCAGAATAAGGACGTTTGTGAGGTCCACACTGATGTTATCTCAGGCTTTTGTAATGGAAAAGATGGGAGAAAGTGATGTTAGAGTAGCGAGGGGTATGAACATAGGGAATGTGCTACCACTCAAGCTACCAGTCAGTCAAGCTTGAGGTCTAAGAAATCTATTGGGTTTAGACAAAACAGTAAAGGTAATCAAGCAAGCACAGGATGTGGTTCGAGAAAGAGAGAATGGTGTAAGGGTTGTAAATCTTCTCATAGTGGGCCGTGTTCTAGGGTAACGAGAAGATGTTTGAGATGTGGTATGGTAGGTCATGAGTCTCAGGGGTGTTCCTTCAGGGAGAATGTGTGTTGGAGTTGTCATCAGCCAGGTCATCGTTCAGCAAGTTGTTAGGCGTCAAAGGGCGCAAGTTTTGGGGCAGGGTCAGGGGCACATTTGGCATCTATCGGGGGTTCCATAGCCTTTAGTGGACAGAAGAGAAAGAACCCGTTGACTGCGAAAGCAAGGGCCTTTCAGATGACGGTTGAAGCCGCAACTAATAATGATGACATCATAACCGGTATGTTCTTGATCAACTCAATACCTGCTTGAGTATTGTTTGATTCGGGTACAAATAGGACATTTGTGTTGGTAGATTTCTGTACTAAGTTAGGGTTACCTACTACTGTGCTGCCTGAGCTTGTTAGAGTAGAGGTAGCTGATGGTAAGACAGTTCCAGTCACAACGTATGTGTCTGGAGCTAGTATAGAAATCGATGGTAGACCGCTTGCTATGTCTTGTTTAGTGTTGCCTATCCCTAGTTTTGACGTAGTGTTAGGGATGAACTGGATGAGCCTACATAAGGCCCAAATCAAGTGTGATAAGAAGATTGTGACCTTTCGTTTGACCGATGGAACCCGTATTGTTGCTCGAGGGGAACAAAGTGGGTTCAGTTTTCCATTGATTTCTATGATGAAGGCGAAGAAGTCACTTTCTAAGGGGTGTGAGTCTTTTATGGCTTATGTTATTGATGCTAAGATAGAGAAGAGAACAGTTACCGATATTCCAGTGGTTTCGGAATTTCCTGAGGTATTTCCTGATGAGTTACCGGGGTTGCCGCCGGTAAGAGAAGTAGAGTATAAGATTGAGTTGGTTCCGGGAACAACTCCAGTAGCTAAGGTTCCTTATAGGTCAGCTCCTTCGAAAATCAGAGAGATGATGTCTCGGATACAAGAATTGTTAGACAGAGGGTTTATAAGACCGAGTTCCTCGTCATGGGGTGCGCCAATGTTGTTTGTAAAGAAGAAAGACGGTACTCTGAGAATGCGTATAGATTATCGAGATTTGAATAAGAGAACGGTTTAGAATAAGTATCCGTTGCCTAGAATTGATGATCTGTTTGACCAGCTACAGGGTGCATCGTATTTCTCAAAAATAGATCTTAGATCCGGGTATCATCAAGTTCGGGTTGCAGAATCAGATATAACAAAGACTGCGTTCAGAACGAGATATGGGCATTACGAGTTCTTAATTATGCCATTTAGGTTAACAAATGCTTCGGCAGTTTTCATGGATCTGATGAACAGGGTTTGTAAACCATGTTTAGATCAATTTGTTATTGTATTTATTGATGATATATTGTTGTATTCAAAGACAGAGGCTTATCATACGATACATCTCCAATTAGTGTTAGAGTTGTTAAAGAAAGAGCAGTTATATGCTAAGTTTTCAAAGTGTGAGTTCTGGCTTCGAGAAGTACAGTTTCTGGGTCATGTTATCTGTGAGACGGGTATTAAAGTGGATCCGTCTAAGAAAGAAGCGGTAATTCGTCGAAGATGCAGACAGAAGTTAAGAATTTCTTGGGTCTTGCGGGTTATTATCGCAGGTTTATAAAAGATTTTTCTAAAATAGCGGGTCCGTTGACCAAGTTGACCAGAAAAGATGCAAGTTTTCGATGGAGTGACCAACAAGAACAAGCCTTTCAGACTCTGAAATAGTTGTTGTGTCAAGCTCCAGTGTTAGCATTGCCAGAGGGTTCAGATGATTTCGTGGTTTATTGTGATGCATCAATTGTAATGTGGGGGTATGTACTGATGCAGAGAGATAAAGTTATCGCGTATGCTTCTCGTCAGTTAAAAACACACGAACGTAACTATCCGGTTCATGATTTAGGTGGTATTTACATTGAAGTTATGGAGACACTACTTATATGGTACAAAGTGTGTGATATGTACAGAACATAAGAGCCTCCAGTATATTTTCACGTAGAAAGAACTAAATATGCAACAGAGATGGTGGATTGAGCTTATTAAAGATTACGATTGTGAAACAAAGTATCATCCGGGCAAAGCGAATGTTGTTGCCGATGCTTTAAGTTGTAAGAAAACTGTGGACACCGTGAAATTTATGAGAACTGAAATAGTCTCAGACCTTATTGAACAGATAAGACAAGTTTAAGCCCAAGCTTTATTGGAGGAGAATTTAAAGACTGAATTGATGACCAAAATAAAAGCCCAATTGACTGACGATTAACGTGGACTTAAGACATTTAAGAACCGAATTTGGGTGCCTATGATTGGAGAATTATGGAAATTGATCTTAAATGAAGCGCACAAATCGAGATTGACCATCCATCCGGCTAGTACCAAGATGTATAACGACTTGAAACCGATGTATTAGTGGCCAACGATGAAGAAAGATGTTGCTCAATTGGTAGAAAGATGTCATGTTTGTGCTTAGGTTAAAGCTGAACATTAGAAACCTTATGGTTCGTTACAGCAGTTGAAAATTCCAGAGTGGAAATGGGATCATATTACGATGGATTTTGTAACCAAATTACCTTGATCTTAAAAGGTAATGATATGATTTGGGTAATTGTTGATCGACTGACAAAGAGTGCACAATTTTTAGCAATAAAAGAGATAGCCTCGTTGAGTGTTCTGGCAGATTTGTACTTGAAAGAGATAGTTAGTCGACACGGGGTTCCAATATCTATCGTATCTGACAGAGATTCAAGATTTGTGTCTAACTTTGGAACATTTAACACAAAAGTTGGGAACGTGGGTAAATTTGACTACAACGTATCATCCATAGACCGATGATTAGAGTGAGCATACAATACAGACACTAGATGATATGCTTAGGTCTTGTGTGTTAGAGTACGGTGGTCCATGGGATATCCATTTACCTTTGATCGAGTTCTCTTATAATAATAATACTTATCATTCAAGTATTGGTATGCCACCTTATAAGATGTTGTATGGTCGCAAATGTAGAACGCCGACTTGTTGGTTAGAAGCCGAAGAGAAACAGTTTGTAGGTCTAGAACTAGTTCAGATAACAGTAGACAAGGTAGCGATAGCGCGTGAAAAGTTGAAAGCGGCACTTGACAGTCAGAAAATGTATGCCAATCCACGTAGACGTCCGACAAACTTTGAGGTGGGTGATCGTGTTTACTTGTAAGTTTCACCATGGAAGGGAGTTATCAGGTTTGGTAAGTGAGGTAAGTTAGCCTCGAGGTATATTTGGTCGTTCAAGATTATTCAAAGGGTTAACGACTAGACTGTTGTGTTAGAGCTTCCAGCTGAGCTTGTAGGGATTCATAACTTATTCAATGTGTGTTACCTTAGGAAGTGTAAGGTTGATAATGAGACGCAATTGGTTCCGTTAAGCGATTTGAGGTTTGACTTGAATCAAAAGTTAGTTGAAGAACCAGTTAAAATTGTTGATAGAAAGGTAACAAAGCTGAGAAAGAAGGATATCTATATGGTGCTTGTTGAGTGGAAACATAGTTTAGGATTGAACCTTATGTGGGAGACCGAAGAGCTAATGAAGGCACGTTATCCACATCTGTTTGACCTTGACCAAATTCCAAGGACGAAATCTTCTTAAGGGGGTGGATTTGTAACATCCTCAGATCAGGCATAGATGTAAGATGACCTTTTTGCCCTTAGGCATAATTGTGTGGTTAATTATGCTTTTATTTTAATTAAATGTTTATTATTATTTTATTATTTGGTTAAGACCAGTTTATGACAAGGGTCACAGAGCAGGTTCGTTTATTTAATTTGTACTTCGTTAGTGTTGTCAAATAAGTACAAAAGTTATCAGATAATTGGTAAATACCTGTGTGTGATGGGATATGGGATTTTAACCCCAATTAAGTGTATTGTGCCGCTCTTTTTCTCTCATTTCTCTATATCTCTAGAAATTTCCTAAAAACACACCCGTACTCACTTCTTCTTCAATCTCTAACCCTAGATTTCCAATTTGTGTTCTAGAGCTCAAATCATTCATATCATCTTGTTCCTTACTGTTTACTGAATCTTTTGAGGTAAGAATTAAAGTGTGTCAAGCTCTAATCTTTGAGAAATTGGGGTTTTTGTGTCAAGTTTGTTAAAAGTGCAATTTTGGGTCAAAATGGTTGATTTTGATGTTGTTAATATCAAAATCATGTGGGTTTGTGTTTATTGATGTTTAGTGTACTTTATTTGGCCGGTTTAGGGTTAGGAACGAGCTCTAGAGCAAGAAATGACGAATTTTGGGTAAAACCCATAGCTGTGTTCATTTTCTTCATAAGATGAACACACTCGGCCGAGTGTCTCGTGACACTCGACCGACTGTGTAGACGATCGACCGGTTGAGTGACACACTTAACCGACTGTGTCTGAGTTCTGACCAGATGATTTATTTTAGTCAGTCGACCGTGTGAGAAGACATTCGACCGAGTGTGTGGACACAGTCGACTAATTGTGTGAGTCAGTCGACCGTGTGTCTTTGAGGGCAGAATATTTTACTAAGTGTTGATGCCTAGCCGTTATGTTGCCAACGTGTCTTTTGATAATCAGGATGTAAATTCTGAAAAAGCATAAGTGTTAAGTAGACTTTTTAGCGGTGCTTTTGTTACTAATTTGCTGTATTGTACTATCTAGTGCTAACGGGCAGAAACTAACTTGACTTGCCTTATGTTAAGGTGATAAGGATAAGGAAGCAGCTCAGTAATAGATTATCTGAGCTAGTTGCTGGTATTCGGTGAGTGGGTCTATATCCGGATAGAGTATTAAGTAGCTAACACGCTACTTGTTCAAACTCTTTATAAATATGTTTATGCTTAGTATGAATACCATGTCTAGTTAGACATTTCCATGCTAGTTAGGACGATTGCATGACTGATTATCTGTGATCTTATGTGCGCGCTGTTTGTTAGACTCCAATCAAGGCGGCAAGGTAGGGTTTGTGTGAGGTCGACTGTGGTAGCCTGGTCGGGTCATGATGTTACTAATTGTTCAGTATAGCTTAGAAGGACGCATGTGTTGTGTCTGGACAATTATGCAGTGAATTCAGTAAATCGGACTATCGGTAGACTGTACCCTAATCAGCTAAGTCGTGTGCTCGTATAAGCCACCGTTCCTCATATTGTCAGTTGATGTTATATTCTAATTCAGGATGTTAGCATAATTGTAACCCTTGCATGTTCAGTTGCTTATGTTTGGTCTATTAAATAGTATCCATTCACTTAGCAGTTGTGCTAACTCCCCCACATTTCCACCCATTACAGGTTTAGGTACTGCTGCTTAGGACGGGCGTTGCGGACGGGTTAGAAGACATGTTTGACTATGAGCTGACTCTGATGTTTTCTGGTTTTGAAATGTTTTTATGTAACACCGTCGTTTTGGAATGTTGTAATAATGTTAACTAAGTTGATTTGTTAACTATGGTTTGTAAACATTAATCAGGGTTATTTTGGTAATTATATGTAATTCCGATGTGTTTAAAAAAAAATTTAGGGTGTTACAACATGCCTCACATCTTTTCACAACATCTTGCGCATCTTTAAATATAGATGGCCTACAAAAGCCGAATCGTAGACCTTTCTTGCTGTTAAATTAGCTCCATAATGACCTCCAGTTGGCCCGTGATGACATTAATGAAAAATCCCAATAGCTTGCTTTTCGAATACACACTGCCTAATTACTTGGTCTGGGTAGACTTTAAACAAGTACGGATATTCCCAGTAGTAACATTTCACATCTCTAAAGAATTTGCGTCTTCAGGAGGTGCTCATTCCTTTTTGAACTACTCCAGCCACTATAAAGTTCTCTATGTATGCGTACCAAGGGGTATCAATAAATTGTTATCCTACTTCGGCTTGTCCTAAGCTCATAAGTTGTTCTTTTGGAATTTTATCCCTGATATCTTGTTCTACAAGTGGTCCCATCGATGGATTTTCCAATCGACTAAGATGATCGGCTGCGACGTTCTCTGCTCCTTTCTTATCTTTAATCTCAATATCAAACTCTTGTACGATCAAGATCCATCGTAGAAGTCTCAGTATTGCATCTTGCTTTTTGAACAGATATTTAAGTGCTGAATGGTCTGTATAGACTGTATAGACTGTAGTTTTGGATAGGACAAGATATGATCAAAATTTGTCGAAGGCGAATACTACGGAAAGTAATTCCTTTTCCGTGGTTGTATAGTTCTCTTAAGCTCTAGTCAAGGATTTACTATCGTAATATATTGGATGAAAATGTTTATCTTTTCGTTGTCCGAGGACGGCTCAAACTGCGAAATCGCTAGCGTCACACATGATTTCGAATGGTAACTTCAATCTGGAGCAATCATGATAGGTGAATGTGTGAGTTGCTCTTTTAGATAATTAAACGCTTGAGTGCACTCTTCGGTGAAATTGAATGGAACATCCTTTCCAAGGAGGTAAGTGATAGGTCGAGTGACCTTTGATAATTCTTTGATGAACCGATGGTAGAATCCAGCGTGTCCCAGAAAACATCGAACTGCTTTGACTGTAGTTGGTTCTGGTAACTTGGCTATGTTTTCTACTTTGGCTTTATCAACCTCTATTCCTGATTTGGATATTTGTTTCCTAAAGCTATTACTTCTTTTACCATGAAGTGACATTTCTCCTAGTTTAACACTAGGTTTGATTCTTCACACTGGGTGAGCATTTTGTCCAAGTTGGAAAGGCACGGATCGAAAGTACTTCCGCAAACATAGAAGTCATCCATGAGGACTTCCATGCAACGTTCGATCATGTTGTCGAATATTGCTACCATGCACCTCTAAAATGTTGCTGGCGCATTACATATCCCGAAGGGCATACTCCGATATGTGAATGTTTCGTAAGGAAAAGTGAACGTTGTTTTTTCTTTGTCCTTAGGATCGAAGGGAATCTGAAAATAGAATTTGTTTCCCGACAATCGTTCCAACATTTGATCAATGAACGGGAGTGGAAACGTCGTTTAATTTATGATAATCTATGCAAACCCACCAACTGGTGACTTTCCGAGCTGGTATCAGTTCATTATTGTCAATTTTGATAACGGTCATCCCTCCTTTCTTTGGTATAACTTGTACAAGACTGACCCATGGTGAATCAGAAATTGGATAGATCACACCGGCTTCCAGAAGTTTAATTACTTCTTTCTTGACGACCTCTTGAATCTTTGGATTCAACCTTCGCTCCCTCTGAACTAATGGCTTAAAGTCATTTTCCATGAAGATCTTGTGACTGCAGTAATTTAGATTGATTCCTTTGATATTGGAAATCTTCCAAGCAATCGCTCTCTTGTGTGACTTTAAGACTTTGATTAATTATGCCTTTTCCTTAGGCGTAAGTTCTTTAGAGATGATGACTGGTAATTGTGATTCTCCTTCTAAGAACGCATATTCCAGGTGCTCAGGTAACTTCTTGAGTTCCAATTCAGGGGGTTCCTCGATAGATGATTTCATCCTGGTGATTTCGTCCCTATCTAACGGATCATAACCAAAATGGTATTCAAATTCTTCAGGTTCTTGGATAGCGGTAACTGAAGCTATCTATTCTCTTATTCTTGAAATTGTCCTTCTTAATGCGTCGTCTTCCGAAACTTCTTCCTTTGCTTCGTATAACGGCTCACGAGTCTCCTTACAGTCCTTCACTTTCTATGGTTCCTGATCTACCTGAATGAAATCTGTTTTTTCATTCGGTCTTCTCCTTAATAGAGGTAATGGGATTCCTTCTCCCAATGGTGATATAGCCATGCCCGTAGAATTATTTGAGGTGGTGAGAGATTTTGGTTGACCATTTCCTATGGTCGAGCATGTGTCAAGATATTCCTTGTATGGTGTGAGGAATAATTCCTTAAAAATCTAATCTTGACTGCATATCGCTATGGATTCCTCCAGATGTTCGTCAATGAGTTCTTGAAGAGAGTCGGTGAGACTAACATCTTCTTCCTTGTGGTGGCTCATAAGTTGGTTGACATTGAACGCAACTTCTTCCTTACCAACCCTCAGTTTTAAAGATTTCTCGTGTACGTAGATCATAGCCTTAGCGGTGTTTAAGAATGGTCTACCAAGGATGAGCGGAACTTTCGTATCTTCTTCAATATGCATGATTACGAAATCAATGGGGAATGAAAACTTGTCCACTCTTACTAGGATATCCTTAGCAATTCCTCGAGGAATTTTCACTGATCTATCCATGAGTTGAATAGTCATTCGCGTAGGCCTTAATTCATTAAGTCCTAGCTTCTTAAAGAGGGGGTAGAGCATTAGGTTTACGCTGGCTCCTAAGTCTGCTAACGCATTACTAATTTGGACATCTTGCAGGAAGCAAGGTACCGTAAATCTTCGTATATCTCCTAACTTAGGGAGAATTCCATGTTGTAGAACTAACGAACACTCCTCACTCAAGGGTAAGCTAATTATCTCTCTTAATCGTTCTTTATTCGAAAATAATTTTTTGAAAAATTTAGCGCAGTTTGGAATTTTGACTAATGCATCTACTATGCGTATATTTAAGTGGAGGTTTTTAATTATATCCTAGTATCTAGCAAATTGAGTTTCCTGCCTTTCCTTCCTTAGTCTACCCGAAAAAGGTATTCGAGCTCTTGGAATAACCTCTGGGGTGACAGGGTTAACAGAATCCGGGGGATTTATAGGCGGATTAAGCGTTATGGGTTTTGTTTCGGAAAGGTTTTCAGTAGGGGGTTCCTCTATATTTGCGGGATTATCTACTTTTGTCTCTTTCCCTCCCCTAGTTAAAACTAGAAAATCAAACTCTTTGTATTCTATCTCGAGTCTAGCTGATAATTTTTGTATAGTAAGTTGAAAACTTACTATTAATTTTTCAAAGTAAATATCAGGTTATCAAACTTATTTTGACATTCTATGACTTGAAAATTTATACTTTGTTGTTTCTTCATAAAATTAGCTAAGATTTTCTGAGAGTTTGTGTACTAGAAATATTATATTGAAATCTGAGCTATTTTGCTGTTTATATGCCCATCTAGGGTAAGGATACCATAGATTGGTTCTGGTAGCATCGGTATTTATTGTAGCAGGAATTGAAAAGTTCTGAAGCGTAAGAGTAAGATCTTCTAACCTTGATTCTAGCATATGATCCTCCCGTGTCGCAATCGTTTCTAGGAGATCACATGCTTCTGTTGCTGTGCGTAGCATGAAGTTTCCTTGCGAAGCCATGTCGAGAGTAGATCTATTGTTTTGGGTCAAACCATTGTAAAATATGAAAAGTAGATCTGGTTGACCTATTGAATGATTTGGACATCTCCTAAGCATCTCCTTAAATCTTTTCCATGCTGAGCATAATAGTTTGTCATTTCGTTGGTTGAAATTAACGATTTCATTCTTTAGACTGGTTTGAAGAGAAGGTGGATAGAACTTTGCTAGAAACTTCGTTACTAATTCCTCCCATGAATGGATCGAGTTGGAATCGAGTCCATCAAACCACAATAAAGCGTGTGCATATAAAGAATATTGAAACAGATGGAGTTTTAAAATATTTGAATCAGTTATCCCTTGCTTATAAGAGTTGACCAGACTGATGAACTTACTCGGGTGAGAGTTCGCGTCATCATTCGGATGTCCTTGAAATTGACAGAAGGTTTTGACTAATTTGATAATTTGTGAATCAATTTCCGGGGTTTCTTCGGTAGTTAAAACGATTGGTCCACCTCGATTTTCTATACACGGCTTTTCCATAAAAGCGAGAGTAACGTGGTTCTCCATTTTTAAATTTTCTATTTTATGAAAACGTAAAATGTAACTTTCAGATATTAATCTGAAAGGATCGATACTTTAATTAAAATGGTTATATTTGAAATTCGGTTGCTAACCTTATCGATATAATAATCAATCCAGTTTCTTTCAGACAACTTCTTACCTATGTGGCCAGGATGATAATGGAGAGGCAGGATCCTTTTGGTTCCAATATAATTGGAGACTGTTTGGAAAATCCAACAATCAAGTCTGTATATGTCGTCTTCCTAAGACACCACCCTACAGTATTATTCGGTTGTGATTAAAACTTTCTTAATTAAAATATTCGATTCCCGGCAGTGGCACCAAAAGAACTAGTTACACTGCTGATATCGCTTAAAAAGTCAGTTACGTTTGTCGTGGAATGAGGTAGACAAGCAGGTCCCAGTAGGGTTCTAAATTTTTTATTTTTAAGTTCTAGGCCTAAATCTTATTAGCACTTTCTAGGGTAGAAAGAGTAAGCTGACATAGGGTTGTGTTTTTGAATGGTTTAACGAATTGAATTTCAAAGGGATAACTGTTTTTGGTTAAAATGTATGGATAAAAGAGTAGTTTAAGTTTTTATCTATCAAGATCCTAAATACTGGAAAAGTAAAAAGGTGGAGGAATACCGGATTGTGCAAATTAAGGAAATGTTGTCCATGATATACGTCTAGGCTAGGGAAAGGTAGTCATGAGGATGAGCCTCTAAATAGGATACTAGGGATCTGATCGAATGAGCCAATCGTACAGTCCTACCAGTCTTTGAGCTCTCGGAGTTCTCTTTGATTGAAGGCCGGCTTGTCACTAGCGTTGCACTATCGGAATGTGTCTAAACCTAGGGGGTTATCCTTAGTTAAGCACTAGGTCGTATCAGAAGTTGAGCTCTAATCCTAACCCTAGTTATCTGTTAGGAAACAGAATAACGACATGTCGTGTCGAGTGGACACAGTCACAATAGGAGGGGACCTACCGGGCTAAGTTGGCAATAACAATATAAACTAACTAACCTATCATCATTCTACAAAGATCCTTCTATACTACTTATTATACAGTGTTACAGTGTTAGGCTCATAATGATACAGATAGGAATCTACCAGATGCACTCAGTATATAGTAAAACCAGTCCTAAAACAACAATCAAACAAGAACATGCAATGGGAGGTGGAACATACAAATGGGTACAGCTGAGTGGATCATAACAGGCCATAAGAGGTCTCCTTGGGTCAGTTATCAGGCATACTAGGTCATTCATGTCTCAATTCCTAGGTTCCGTGTCCCATAAGGTCGGGCCTCTCGGGAACACCGGCCATACCGAGTTCATAGATGCTTCGGGTACAGAATAAACGATGGTCTTAGTCCTATGAAGTAGCTAATTCCATATGGGTGGTGAGATGTCCCGTTCTTATTGATTAAAAACGTTCCATATTAATTGATTTCGTTGCGAGGTTTTGACCTCTATATGAGACGTTTTTCAAAGACTGCATTCATTTTTAAAACAAACCATAACCTTTATTTCATAAATAAAGGTTTAAAAAGCTTTACGTAGATTATCAAATAATGATAATCTAAAATATCCTGTTTACACACGACCATTACATAATGGTTTACAATACAAATATGTTACATCGAAATCAGTTTCTTGAATGCAGTTTTTACACAATATCATACAAACATGGACTCCAAATCTTGTCCTTATTTTAGTATGCAACAGCGGAAGCTCTTAATATTCACCTGAGAATAAACATGCTTTAAACGTCAACAAAAATGTTGGTGAGTTATAGGTTTAACCTATATATATCAAATCGTAACAATAGACCACAAGATTTCATATTTCAATACACATCCCATACATAGAGATAAAAATCATTCATATGGTGAACACCTGGTAACCGACATTAACAAGATGCATATATAAGAATATCCCCATCATTTCCGGGACACCCTTCGGATATGATATAAATTTTGAAGTACTAAAGCATCCGGTACTTTGGATGGGGTTTGTTAGGCCCAATAGATCTATCTTTAGGATTCGCGTCAATTAGGGTGTCTGTTCCCTAATTCTTAGATTACCAGACTTAATAAAAAGGGGCATATTCGATTTCGATAATTCAACCATAGAATGTAGTTTCACGTACTTGTGTCTATTTTGTAAATCATTTATAAAACCTGCATGTATTCTCATCCCAAAAATATTAGATTTTAAAAGTGGGACTATAACTCACTTTCACAGATTTTTACTTCGTCGGGAAGTAAGACTTGGCCACTGGTTGATTCACGAACCTATAACAATATATACATATATATCAAAGTATGTTCAAAATATATTTACAACACTTTTAATATATTTTGATGTTTTAAGTTTATTAAGTCAGCTGTCCTCGTTAGTAACCTACAACTAGTTGTCCACAGTTAGATGTACAGAAATAAATCGATAAATATTATCTTGAATCAATCCACGACCCAATGTATACGTATCTCAGTATTGATCACAACTCAAACTATATATATTTTGGAATCAACCTCAACCCTGTATAGCTAACTCCAACATTCACATATAGAGTGTCTATGGTTGTTCCGAAATATATATAGATGTGTCAACATGATAGGTCGAAACATTGTATACGTGTCTATGGTATCTCAAGATTACATAATATACAATACAAGTTGATTAAGTTATGGTTGGAATAGATTTGTTACCAATTTTCACGTAGCTAAAATGAGAAAAATTATCCAATCTTGTTTTACCCATAACTTCTTCATTTTAAATCCGTTTTGAGTGAATCAAATTGCTATGGTTTAATATTGAACTCTATTTTATGAATCTAAACATAAAAGTATAGGTTTATAGTCGGAAAAATAAGTTACAAGTCGTTTTTGTAAAGGTAGTCATTTCAGTCGAAAGAACGACGTCTAGATGACCATTTTAGAAAACATACTTCCACTTTGAGTTTAATCATAATTTTTGGATATAGTTTCATGTTCATAATAAAAATCATTTTCTCAGAATAACAACTTTAAAATCAAAGTTTATCATAGTTTTTAATTAACTAACCCAAAACAGCCCGCGGTGTTACTACGACGGCGTAGATCCGGTTTTACGGTGTTTTTCGTGTTTCCAGGTTTTAAATCATTAAGTTAGCATATCATATAGATATAGAACATGTGTTTAGTTGATTTTAAAAGTCAAGTTAGAAGGATTAACTTTTGTTTGCGAACAAGTTTAGAATTAACTAAACTATGTTCTAGTGATTACAAGTTTAAACCTTCAAATAAGATAGCTTTATATGTATGAATCGAATGATGTTATGAACATCATTACTACCTTAAGTTCAAGTAAGATCATCACTTGAAATAAGATTGTTATAGTTATAGAAATTGAACCAAAGTTTGAATATGATTATTACCTTGTATTAGAATGATAACCTACTGTAAGAAACAAAGATTTCTTGAGGTTGGATGATCACCTTACAAGATTGGAAGTGAGCTAGCAAACTTGAAAGTATTCTTGATTTTATGAAACTAGAACTTTTGGAATTTATGAAGAACACTTAGAACTTGAAGATAGAACTTGAGAGAGATCAATTAGATGAATAAAATTGAAGAATAAAAGTGTTTGTAGGTGTTTTTGGTCATTGATGTATGGATTAGATATAAAGGATATGTAATTTTGTTTTCATGTAAATAAGTCATGAATGATTACTCATATTTTTGTAATTTTATGAGATATTTCATGCTAGTTGCCAAATGATGGTTCCCACATGTGTTAGGTGACTCACATGGGCTGCTAAGAGCTGATCATTGGAGTGTATATACCAATAGTACATACATCTAAAAGCTGTGTATTGTACGAGTACGAATACGGGTGCATACGAGTAGAATTGTTGATGAAACTGAACGAGGATGTAATTGTAAGCATTTTTGTTAAGTAGAAGTATTTTGATAAGTGTATTGAAGTCTTTCAAAAGTGTATAAATACATATTAAAACACTACATGTATATACATTTTAACTAAGTCGTTAAGTCATCGTTAGTCGTTACATGTAAGTGTTGTTTTGAAACCTTTAGATTAACGATCTTGTTAAATGTTGTTAACCCAATGTTTATAATATCAAATGAGATTTTAAATTATTATATTATCATGATATTATCATGTATGAATATCTCTTAATATGATATATATACATTAAATGTCTTTACAACGATAATCGTTACATATATGTCTCGTTTAAAAATCATTAAGTTAGTAGTCTTGTTTTTACATATGTAGTTCATTGTTAATATACTTAATGATATGTTTACTTATCATAGTATCATGTTAACTATATATATATCCATATATATGTCATCATATAGTTTTTACAAGTTTTAACGTTCGTGAATCACCGGTCAACTTGGGTGGTCAATTGTCTATATGAAACATATTTCAATTAATCAAGTCTTAACAAGTTTGATTGCTTAACATGTTGGAAACATTTAATCATGTAAATATCAATCTCAATTAATATATATAAACATGGAAAAGTTCGGGTCACTACAGTACCTACCCGTTAAATAAATTTCGTCCCGAAATTTTAAGCTGTTGAAGGTGTTGACGAATCTTCTGGAAATAGATGCGGGTATTTCTTCTTCATCTGATCTTCACGCTCCCAGGTGAACTCGGGTCCTCTACGAGCATTCCATCGAACCTTAACAATTGGTATCTTGTTTTGCTTAAGTCTTTTAACCTCACGATCCATTATTTCGACGGGTTCTTCGATGAATTGAAGTTTTTCGTTGATTTGGATTTCATCTAACGGAATAGTGAGATCTTCTTTAGCAAAACATTTCTTTAAATTCGAGACGTGGAAAGTGTTATGTACAGCCGCGAGTTGTTGAGGTAACTCTAGTCGGTAAGCTACTGGTCCGATACGATCAATAATCTTGAATGGTCCAATATACCTTGGATTTAATTTCCCTCGTTTACCAAATCGAACAACGCCTTTCCAAGGTGCAACTTTAAGCATGACCATCTCTCCAATTTCAAATTCTATATTTTTTCTTTTAATGTCAGCGTAGCTCTTTTGTCGACTTTGGGCGGTTTTCAACCGTTGTTGAATTTGGATGATCTTCTCGGTAGTTTCTTGTATAATCTCCGGACCCGTAATCTGTCTATCCCCCACTTCACTCCAACAAATCGGAGACCTGCACTTTCTACCATAAAGTGCTTCAAACGGCGCCATCTCAATGCTTGAATGGTAGCTGTTGTTGTAGGAAAATTCTGCTAACGGTAGATGTTGATCCCAACTGTTTCCGAAATCAATAACACATGCTCGAAGCATGTCTTCAAGCGTTTGTATCGTCCTTTTACTCTGCCCATCAGTTTGTGGATGATAGGCAGTACTCATGTCTAGACGAGTTCCTAATGCTTGCTGTAATGTCTGCCAGAATCTTGAAATAAATCTGCCATCCCTATCAGAGATAATAGAGATTGGTATTCCATGTCTGGAGATGACTTCCTTCAAATACAGTCGTGCTAACTTCTCCATCTTGTCATCTTCTCTTATTGGCAAGAAGTGTGCTGATTTGGTGAGACGGTCAACTATTACCCAAATAGTATCAAAACCACTTGCAGTCCTTGGCAATTTAGTGATGAAATCCATGGTAATGTTTTCCCATTTCCATTCTGGGATTTCGGGTTGTTGAAGTAGACCTGATGGTTTCTGATGCTCAGCTTTGACCTTAGAACACGTCAAACATTCTCCTACGTATTTAGCAACATCGGCTTTCATACCCGGCCACCAAAAATGTTTCTTGAGATCCTTGTACATCTTCCCCGTTCCAGGATGTATTGAGTATCTGGTTTTATGAGCTTCTCTAAGTACCATTTCTCTCATATCTCCAAATTGTGGTACCCAAATCCTTTCAGCCCTATACCGGGTTCCGTCTTCCCGAATATTAAGATGCTTTTCCGATCCTTTGGGTATTTCATCCTTTAAATTTCCCTCTTTTAAAACTCCTTGTTGCGCCTCCTTTATTTGAGTAGTAATGTTATTATGAATCATTATATTCATAGATTTTACTCGAATGGGTTCTCTGTCCTTCCTGCTCAAGGCATCGGCTACCACATTTGCCTTCCCCGGGTGGTAACGAATCTCAAAGTCGTAATCATTCAATAATTCAATCCACCTACGCTGCCTCATA
The DNA here is from genome assembly GCF_046630445.1 of Rutidosis leptorrhynchoides. NCBI lineage: Eukaryota > Viridiplantae > Streptophyta > Magnoliopsida > Asterales > Asteraceae > Rutidosis > Rutidosis leptorrhynchoides. The sequence goes on along the minus strand of NC_092333.1, from coordinate 430,355,624 downwards.
TTCAGTTGTTTCTGATTAAATATGTGTTGAAGACTTTTGTGGTCGGTATATATAATACGTTTGACCCCATATAAGTAGTGCCTCCAAGTCTTTAATGCAAAAACAACCGCGCCTAATTCCAAATCATGCGTCGTATAATTTTGTTCGTGAATCTTCAATTGTCTAGACGCATAAGCAATCACCTTCGTTCGTTGCATTAATACACAACCGAGACCTTGCTTTGATGCATCACAATAAATCACAAAATCATCATTCCCTTCAGGCAATGACAATATAGGTGCCGTAGTTAGCTTTTTCTTCAATAACTGAAACGCTTTCTCTTGTTCATCATTCCATTCAAATTTCTTCCCTTTATGCGTTAATGCAGTCAAGGGTTTTGCTATTCTGGAAAAGTCTTGGATGAACCTTCTGTAGTAACCAGCTAGTCCTAAAAACTGGCGTATGTGTTTCGGAGTTTTCGGGGTTTCCCACTTTTCAACAGTTTCTATCTTTGCCGGATCCACCTTAATACCTTCTTTGTTCACTATGTGACCGAGAAATTGAACTTCTTCCAACCAAAATGCACACTTTGAAAACTTAGCGTACAATTCTTCCTTCCTCAATACTTCTAACACCTTTCTCAAATGTTCACCATGTTCTTGGTCATTCTTTGAGTAAATAAGTATGTCATCAATGAAAACAATGACAAACTTGTCAAGGTATGGTCCACACACTCGGTTCATAAGGTCCATGAACACAGCTGGTGCATTAGTTAAACCAAACGGCATGACCATAAACTCGTAATGACCGTAACGTGTTCTGAAAGCAGTCTTTGGAATATCATCTTCTTTCACCCGCATTTGATGATACCCGGAACGTAAGTCAATCTTTGAATAAACAGACGAGCCTTGTAGTTGATCAAATAAGTCATCGATTCTCGGTAGTGGGTAGCGGTTCTTGATGGTAAGTTTGTTCAACTCTCGGTAGTCGATACACAACCTGAATGTACCATCTTTCTTCTTGACAAAAAAAACAGGAGCTCCCCACGGTGATGTGCTTGGTCGAATGAAACCACGCTCTAAAAGTTCTTGTAATTGGCTTTGTAGTTCTTTCATATCACTGGGTGCGAGTCTGTAAGGAGCACGAGCTATTGGTGCAGCTCCTGGTACAAGATCTATTTGAAATTCAACGGATCGATGTGGGGGTAATCCCGGTAATTCTTTCGGAAATACATCAGGAAATTCTTTTGCGATGGGAACATCATTGATGCTCTTTTCTTCAGTTTGTACTTTCTCGACGTGTGCTAGAACAGCATAGCAACCTTTTCTTATTAGTTTTTGTGCCTTCAAATTACTAATAAGATGTAGCTTCGTGTTGCCCTTTTCTCCGTACACCATTAAGGGTTTTCCTTTTTCTCGTATAATGCGAATTGCATTTTTGTAACAAACGATCTCCGCTTTCACTTCTTTCAACCAGTCCATACCGATTATCACATCAAAACTCCCTAACTCTACTGGTATCAAATCAATCTTAAATGTTTCGCTAACCAGTTTAATTTCTCGATTCCGACATATATTATCTGCTGAAATTAATTTACCATTTGCTAATTCGAGTAAAAATTTACTATCCAAAGGCGTCAATGGACAACTTAATTTAGCACAAAAATCTCTACTCATATAGCTTCTATCTGCACCCGAATCAAATAAAACGTAAGCAGATTTATTGTCAATAAGAAACGTACCCGTAACAAGCTCCGGGTCTTCCTGTGTCTCTGCCGCATTAATATTGAAAACTCTTCCACGGCCTTGTCCATTCGTGTTCTCCTGGTTCGGGCAATTTCTAATAATGTGGCCCGGTTTTCCACATTTATAACAAACTACATTGGCATAACTTGCTCCGACACTACTTGCTCCGCCATTACTCGTTCCAACACCATTTGTTCCTTTCGTTCTATTAACCCCTGGTCCGTAGACCTCACACTTCGCCGCGCTATGACCATTTCTTTTACACTTGTTGCAAAATTTGGTGCAGAACCCCGAGTGATTCTTTTCACACCTTTGGCATAGCTGCTTCTGATTGTTGTTGTTGTTGCGGTTATTATTGTTGTTGGGATGATTGTTGTAGTTGCTGTTGTTGTTGTTGTTGTTGTTGTTGTTGTTGTTGGGCCGTTTGTTGTAGTTGCGATTGATGTTGCGATTGTTGGGATAATTGTTGCGATTATTGTTGTAATTGCTGTTGTTGTTGTATTGGTGATTCTTATCACCGTTTTCCTCCCACTTTCTTTTGACTTGCTTCACATTGGCCTCTTCAGCAGTTTGTTCTTTAATTCTTTCTTCAATTTGGTTCACGAGTTTGTGAACCATTCTACATGCCTGTTGTATGGAGGCGGGCTCGTGTGAACTTATATCTTCTTGGATTCTTTCCGGTAATCCTTTCACAAACGCGTCGATCTTCTCTTCCTCATCTTCGAATGCTCCCGGACACAATAGGCACAATTCTGTGAATCGTCTTTCGTACGTGGTAATATCAAATCCTTGGGTTCGTAACCCTCTAAGTTCTGTCTTGAGCTTATTGACCTCGGTTCTGGGACGGTACTTCTCGTTCATCAAGTGCTTGAATGCTGACCACGGTAGTGCGTACGCATCGTCTTGTCCCACTTGCTCTAGATAGGTATTCCACCATGTTAACGCAGAACCTGTGAAGGTATGCGTAGCGTACTTTACTTTGTCCTCTTCAGTACACTTACTTATGGCAAACACCGATTCGACCTTCTCGGTCCACCGTTTCAATCCGATCGGTCCTTCGGTTCCATCAAATTCCAAAGGTATGCAGGCAGTGAATTCTTTGTAGGTGCATCCTACACGATTTCCTGTACTGCTAGATCCAAGGTTATTGTTGGTATGTAGCGCAGCCTGTACTGCGGCTATGTTTGAAGCTAGAAAAGTACGGAATTCCTCTTCATTCATATTCACGGTGTGTCGAGTAGTCGGTGCCATTTCCTTCAAAATAGTTAAATGGAACAAGTTAATCATACAGAATATTAAGAGTAGTTAATAGTATTTCGTAGCATAATATGAACTCATTTATAAAAGCTTTTTCTTCATATTAGCGTTTTATAAGTTTAAATTCGGGTAGTATCTACCCGTTAAGTTCATACTTAGTAGCTAATATACAATTCAACTACTACAATTCTATATGAAAAACTGATTATAATAATATTTCGCGTTCAAACTTTTATACAATATTTTACAAACTTACAATATCGCTTATTTTACATAAAGCATGAAATATAGCACACAATAACTTTGATACAAGATAGTTGTGAAGATAATTCTAGCTAGTACACAAGTCGTTCAGCAAAGGCAATAAAGACACGTAATTCATACGTCCAGAAACAAGTCATGCATTCTGGTTTTACTAGGACTACTTCCCATCCTTGGTCTTGTGCAACATAACCGTTATGGCCGTTGATAAGATAGCGTGTTGTAACGTCGTCAAAGGGACGAGGGTTACGTAATGTCCAACAGTCCCGTAATAATCTAAAAACCTCATTTCTTACCCCAATTACCGACTCCGTCACTTGTGGAAACGTTTTGTTTAATAGTTGTAGCCCGATGTTCTTGTTCTCACTTTGGTGAGAAGCGAACATTACTAATCCGTAAGCATAACATGCTTCTTTATGTTGCATGTTAGCCGCTTTTTCTAAATCACGAAGTCCAATATTCGGATATATTGAGTCAAAATAATTTCTTAACCCGTTGCGTAAAATAGCATTTGGGTTCCCCGCAATATATGCGTCAAAGTAAACACATCGTAACTTATGGGTTTCCCAATGTGATATCCCCCATCTTTCAAATGAAAGTCTCTTATAAACCAAGACATTCTTGGAACGCTCTTCGAATGTCTTACAAACTGATCTCGCCTTAAATAGTTGTGCCGAGAAATTCTGGCCGACTCTAGACAAGATTTCATCAATCATGTCTCCGGGTAGGTCTCTTAAAATATTGGGTTGTCTATCCATTTTGTGTTTTTAAACTGTAAAATAGACAAGAGTTAGATTCATAAAAAAATACTTATTAATACAAGCAATTTCTACATATATCATAAAGCATAAGAACACTATATTACATATATTACACCACACGAATACAACTATCTTATTCCGACTCGCTCGTTTCTTCTTCTTCTTCGGTTTTGGTTCGTTTTGCCAAGTTTCTAGGGATATATGATGTTCCCCTAATACGAGCCATCGTTGTCCACATTGGTTTAGAAAAACCTGGTGGTTTAGAGGTTCCCGGGTCATTGTTACAACTTAAGGACTTCGGGCGTTGACGATACATATAAAGTTCATCGGGGTTGGAATTAGATTTCTCTATTTTTATGCCCTTTCCCTTATTATTTTCTTTTGCCTTTTTAAATTCAGTTGGGGTAATTTCTATAACATCATCGGAATTCTCGTCGGAATCCGATTCATCGGAGAATTGGTAATCCTCCCAATATTTTGCTTCCTTGGCGGAAACACCATTGACCATAATTAACCTTGGTCGGTTGGTTGAGGATTTTCTTTTACTTAACCGTTTTATTATTTCCCCCACCGGTTCTATTTCTTCATCCGGTTCCGATTCTTCTTCCGGTTCCGATTCTTCTTCCGGTTCCGACTCTTCTTCCGGTTCCTCTTCGGGAACTTGTGAATCAGTCCACGAATCATTCCAATTTACATTTGACTCTTCATTATTATTAGGTGAGTCAATGGGACTTGTTCTAGAGGTAGACATCTATCACATAATATCAAACGCGTTAAGAGATTAATATATCACATAATATTCACATGTTAAAAATATATAGTTTCCAACAAAATTTGTTAAGCAATCATTTTTCAAGTAAACACGGTCGAAGTCCAGACTCACTAATGCATCCTAACAAACTCGATAAGACACACTAATGAAAAATTCTGGTTCTCTAAGACCAACGCTCGGATACCAACTGAGATGTCCCGTTCTTATTGATTAAAAACGTTCCATATTAATTGATTTCGTTGCGAGGTTTTGACCTCTATATGAGACGTTTTTCAAAGACTGCATTCATTTTTAAAACAAACCATAACCTTTATTTCATAAATAAAGGTTTAAAAAGCTTTACGTAGATTATCAAATAATGATAATCTAAAATATCCTGTTTACACACGACCATTACATAATGGTTTACAATACAAATATGTTACATCGAAATCAGTTTCTTGAATGCAGTTTTTACACAATATCATACAAACATGGACTCCAAATCTTGTCCTTATTTTAGTATGCAACAGCGGAAGCTCTTAATATTCACCTGAGAATAAACATGCTTTAAACGTCAACAAAAATGTTGGTGAGTTATAGGTTTAACCTATATATATCAAATCGTAACAATAGACCACAAGATTTCATATTTCAATACACATCCCATACATAGAGATAAAAATCATTCATATGGTGAACACCTGGTAACCGACATTAACAAGATGCATATATAAGAATATCCCCATCATTTCCGGGACACCCTTCGGATATGATATAAATTTCAAAGTACTAAAGCATCCGGTACTTTGGATGGGGTTTGTTAGGCCCAATAGATCTATCTTTAGGATTCGCGTCAATTAGGGTGTCTGTTCCCTAATTCTTAGATTACCAGACTTAATAAAAAGGGGCATATTCGATTTCGATAATTCAACCATAGAATGTAGTTTCACGTACTTGTGTCTATTTTGTAAATCATTTATAAAACCTGCATGTATTCTCATCCCAAAAATATTAGATTTTAAAAGTGGGACTATAACTCACTTTCACAGATTTTTACTTCGTCGGGAAGTAAGACTTGGCCACTGGTTGATTCACGAACCTATAACAATATATACATATATATCAAAGTATGTTCAAAATATATTTACAACACTTTTAATATATTTTGATGTTTTAAGTTTATTAAGTCAGCTGTCCTCGTTAGTAACCTACAACTAGTTGTCCACAGTTAGATGTACAGAAATAAATCGATAAATATTATCTTGAATCAATCCACGACCCAATGTATACGTATCTCAGTATTGATCACAACTCAAACTATATATATTTTGGAATCAACCTCAACCCTGTATAGCTAACTTCAACATTCACATATAGAGTGTCTATGGTTGTTCCGAAATATATATAGATGTGTCGACATGATAGGTCGAAACATTGTATACGTGTCTATGGTATCTCAAGATTACATAATATACAATACAAGTTGATTAAGTTATGGTTGGAATAGATTTGTTACCAATTTTCACGTAGCTAAAATGAGAAAAATTATCCAATCTTGTTTTACCCATAACTTCTTCATTTTAAATCCGTTTTGAGTGAATCAAATTGCTATGGTTTCATATTGAACTCTATTTTATGAATCTAAACAGAAAAGTATAGGTTTATAGTCGGAAAAATAAGTTACAAGTCGTTTTTGTAAAGGTAGTCATTTCAGTCGAAAGAACGACGTCTAGATGACCATTTTAGAAAACATACTTCCACTTTGAGTTTAATCATAATTTTTGGATATAGTTTCATGTTCATAATAAAAATCATTTTCTCAGAATAACAACTTTAAAATCAAAGTTTATCATAGTTTTTAATTAACTAACCCAAAACAGCCCGCGGTGTTACTACGACGGCGTAGATCCGGTTTTACGGTGTTTTTCGTGTTTCCAGGTTTTAAATCATTAAGTTAGCATATCATATAGATATAGAACATGTGTTTAGTTGATTTTAAAAGTCAAGTTAGAATAATTAACTTTTGTTTGCGAACAAGTTTAGAATTAACTAAACTATGTTCTAGTGATTACAAGTTTAAACCTTCGAATAAGATAGCTTTATATGTATGAATCGAATGATGTTATGAACATCATTACTACCTTAAGTTCCTTGGATAAACCTACTGGAAAAGAGAAAAATGGATCTAGCTTCAATGGATCCTTGGATGGCTCGAAGTTCTTGAAGCAGAATCATGACACGAAAACAAGTTCAAGTAAGATCATCACTTGAAATAAGATTGTTATAGTTATAGAAATTGAACCAAAGTTTGAATATGATTATTACCTTGTATTAGAATGATAACCTACTGTAAGAAACAAAGATTTCTTGAGGTTGGATGATCACCTTACAAGATTGGAAGTGAGCTAGCAAACTTGAAAGTATTCTTGATTTTATGAAACTAGAACTTTTGGAATTTATGAAGAACACTTAGAACTTGAAGATAGAACTTGAGAGAGATCAATTAGATGAAGAAAATTGAAGAATGAAAGTGTTTGTAGGTGTTTTTGGTCATTGGTGTATGGATTAGATATAAAGGATATGTAATTTTGTTTTCATGTAAATAAGTCATGAATGATTACTCATATTTTTGTAATTTTATGAGATATTTCATGCTAGTTGCCAAATGATGGTTCCCACATGTGTTAGGTGACTCAAATGGACTGCTAAGAGCTGATCATTGGAGTGTATATACCAATAGTACATACATCTAAAAGCTGTGTATTGTACGAGTACGAATACGGGTGCATACGAGTAGAATTGTTGATGAAACTGAACGAGGATGTAATTGTAAGCATTTTTGTTAAGTAGAAGTATTTTGATAAGTGTATTGAAGTCTTTCAAAAGTGTATAAATACATATTAAAACACTACATGTATATACATTTTAACTGAGTCGTTAAGTCATCGTTAGTCGTTACATGTAAGTGTTGTTTTGAAACCTTTAGATTAACGATCTTGTTAAATGTTGTTAACCCAATGTTTATAATATCAAATGAGATTTTAAATTATTATATTATCATGATATTATCATGTATGAATATCTCTTAATATGATATATATACATTAAATGTCTTTACAACGATAATCGTTACATATATGTCTCGTTTAAAAATTATTAAGTTAGTAGTCTTGTTTTTACATATGTAGTTCATTGTTAATATACTTAATGATATGTTTACTTATCATAGTATCATGTTAACTATATATATATCCATATATATGTCATCATATATTTTTTACAAGTTTTAACGTTCGTGAATCACCGGTCAACTTGGGTGGTCAATTGTCTATATGAAACATATTTCAATTAATCAAGTCTTAACAAGTTTGATTGCTTAACATGTTGGAAACATTTAATCATGTAAATATCAATCTCAATTAATATATATAAACATGGAAAAGTTCGGGTCACTACAGGTGGACAAGTCTCATTTACAACCTAGGGTGGTCAATCCCTAAGATACTAGCATACAAACCTTACTATAATCAAAGGTTCAGCGTAACAACAGTAAACGCACTAAAAAGTCATAACTACTCTAGCCTAGGTTTCTATCATGGCAATATACGAATACTCTAAGCTATCATGGTAATATCATAATGCATATTCAAACATGGATGATAATAACACATATTTAAATATAAAAGAAAAGCGTTTAGATTAAAACCTGAAAAGTGATTACAGATTCGCTCGAGATCGCTACAACTCCAGAAGTTCCTCCGTAAAAACTAACTAACTAACTTCTAACTAAAACTACTATTAAAAGTAGAATTGAGTGTGTCTTCAATGTGTGGAAGTTGAAGTGTGTTCAAATGGAGAATAAGGGCTCTTATTAATAGTGCTTTCTGGCCTGGCAAGCCGTCCATGGCAGGCCGTTTGATTTTGTGGTAGGCCGTTTGATTTTGTGGCTGGCCATCCAATTAGGCCGTTTGATTTGCTGTTGAGCCGTTTGATTTGAAGGCATCCCGTTTAATCATGCCGTTTTCTTAGCCGGCCATTTTCAATCAGGAAGGACGTCCACTATAGTGTGGCAGGCCATTTTTCTTCCTCTGGTCAGCCGTTTTTCTGGTTATTTTCTGATATTTTACCGTTTTCGGTCTAGATTCTTCGGTTAAATCTGTTTTTTCGATTCTTTTTGCATTGCCTTCGTAATTACTAAACCTACAAAATAAAGCAAATATTTGCCACTTTTGGCGATAAAGTTTGAATCTTTATGGTTTTTGGGCTAAATATCGGGGGTAAAAACGTGACTTTTTGAGCGATATCAGGATCACCTATCCAAGAGCCATCATTATTCACTCTCAACAAAGTAACTAATGAAGTCATGAGATACACTTCCTTTAACCTTCTCTGAAATACTAGTTTTATCTTTATCGCTTTATTTATTTATCTGTTTTCCTTAGAAAATAGAAAACCAAAATTACCCAAACTACTCCTCAGGATAATTAGGCTACTAAGTTTGCTATCCTGAAGGTTTGTTTATGTTGTCTTCTTAAACAAACAACCCTAGGTCATACTTTCCTTTCTCGCCCATAGACGGTCAGCAGCCTAACGACACCGCACTAAAATAAACTGTCCATTTTAGTCATATCATAAGTAGGAGTAGAGTTTTTGGAACCGCTGCTGGAGACTGGTATTAGACAATGTTGTTTCATATCAAACTTATTTACAAGCTTTGAGTGGTGTCTAATAAAGATAATTATACACGGACTTGGTTGTTGAATTTTTCGAATAGTCTCCAATTTATCGGAACCAAAAGGATCTTGCCTTTCCATAGTCGATTTGGCCACTTCGGTTTGTTAGACAGTTCGTGTGAAACTTTATTCACGACATACCAGGGAAATGGCAGTAAGAACCAAAACTGGGCTTAGTTAAACCCTTAGTAGATCCCATAATACCTTAGAGTGCCTTAGAATTCCTTAGCTAAACTAATTAGGCATATCTAGTGTACGATGAAAACCCGATCAAGACCACGATTGCTGATATTCATCCCTGATTTGGAACCAATACTATCTCAAGCATGTGAGGAAGAAAGCGTTAGAGCTCTCGTTAACTCGATGGTGTTATGAATTAGTCTTGCCGAAAACATCAAACCCTCGATTGAAGGTCGAGGAGGACCAATCAGATTTCTAGAGATTTAAGGACATTTGTTCGAGTTAAAACATTATATTATACAACTCATCCAAAATGGTTGTCAATTTCTTGGATTACCGAATGATGAACCTAACTCTCACCTTAATAAATTCATCTCTCTGTCAAACTCCTATAAACAGCAAGGAATATGCCAAGATATAGTCCAATTATACTTGTTCCGCTACTCCCTCACTCATCATGTGCAAACGTGATTTGAAGGACTAGAAAATGATTCCATTCCTTCATGGAAGGAAATGGCTACGAAGTTTCTAACTAAGTACTTCCCCCCTTCCAAACAAAGTTATGACACTCAATCACTAATCGTGAAGGTCTAGGACATTTTCAATCACTAAAAATCTTCTCTCATGAAAGCTAATCGTCAAGGTCTAGGACACTCAATCACTCAACCTAAAATTAGGGAACAATTCGAAATCAAGGGTTATATTCTTCATTTAATCAAGGATAACCAGTTTAGGGGTACTGAAAAAGAAGATGCTAATGATCATCTACATAAGTTTAAAGAAATATGTAATCTTTTCAAAATTCACGAAGTTAATGATGAAGTTATCTGCTTAAGGACATTTCCATGGTCTCTTAAAGATAATGCTAAAAATTGGTTAAGTTCTTTACCCGAGGGAGAAATCACTACCTAGGACACTATGGTTGAAAAATTCTTAACTAGGTTCTTCCCTGTTTCTAAAAACGTTACTCTTCAAACCGAATTTTCTAATTTTAAACAAAAGAATAATGAGACGTTATATGCTACTTGGGTTCAATTTGGGCAATTGCTATGGGTGTGTCGGTAACACGGGTTAATTGCTTTTCAAATTGTTACTATCTTCTACAAAGGGAGTGATATTGCGACTAGAAGGGAAATTGACACCACGGCTGGAGGTAACATTATGAGCAAAACTGCTGATGAAGCTCACATGGTAATTGATAAGTTAGCTACTCATTTGCACTAATGGCACCAAGATCTCGGAGTTTCTCATTCTATTAGTGCTATAGGCTATGATACGGAATATGTGTTAAAGGTAATGAACGCTGAGTTTCAGAACTTAAGTAGGAAAATGAAGAAGCTTACTAGGGAAATGCATGTGATGAAAGTAGGTAGTGAGAAATGTAATGGTCCACATTTAACAAAAGACTGTGTAATAGTTTGATTATGGAGCAACTTGAAAATGTTATTTATGCTGGTTAAAATTTTCAGAACGGAAATCCCAACTTTCGTCCATACAATAATTATCAAACTCCTTATCGGGATAATTTTAGAAATCTACCCGGTTTCTTTCCTACTAGAGCACCCTTCACTTCAAACCATCCTTCGACTAATCAACTAAAACCAAAATGAAGCCAATGATTAATCAAATCCCAATTATCCCAAGTTTAAAATAACCATAAAGCTTTGATCCAAAACCTTGAGCGTAACGTTACTAAGCTTTTTCAAATGGTTGAGGGAAAAGGTACATCTAGTTCTAAAAAGCCTAAGAAAGGTCATTTTATGAAGGTAAACTCAATTATTACTTTTTTCGATGAGTGGAAAGATGAAGATGAAGTTCTTGTTGAAGAAGAAGTTTTTGAAGCTAGTGAGAATGAGTGGTATAGTAAGTTTGAGGAAGAAGAGCTTGTAGGGAAAGATGAGCAAATGACTGAGTTTGGAAAGATTGTTGAGGAAATGGTTGAAAAAGAGCCATTAGGTAGAGATGAAGTTCGTAAGTTTGGAATGTCTAAAGGATATGATGTGATGTGGGAATATGAGATGACTGAGGAGGAGTTATGTAAGGAAGTAAATTAAATGAATGGAAGAGGTTTTGATTCTGAGAATAAGTTAGACACAAATAAGTTGGAAGTTAAGCCTGAGGTAATTGATATTTAATGAATCCAAAAAAAAATTTGATGAGGAAGAAGATGAAAATTTACCAAGGTTGTTAGAATTGTTGAAATATCATGATGCCTTAGATTATTTTCATTCTTATTAGTTTAGTATGTGTTTTTATCAGTTTCAAGATGCTAATAAGGAAGAAAAAGTTTCAGTTCGAAAAGATAAGGAAGTTGGGAAAGAAGTCTTGGAAGCTAATTCGTTTGATCGATTCAAGTAAAATTCTAACAAACTCGTATTTCTAAATTACCTATTATTCGTCCTGATCTAGGGAATTCCATATCCCTTGTATTATTCGAGGTCCAATTCCTATCCTTGCTTTAGCTGATTGTGACTCAAGTGTAAATGTAATGCAATTCAAATTATACTATCGTTTAGGATTGCCACCTCTTGAACCAATCAAAGCTGTTATTTCTTATGTTGATAGTAAGATACACCGTCCTTTGGTATTGTTAAAAACGTTGAAGTAAAAGTAGGATTCACTTGTTTTCTTGTTCATTTTATTGTGATGAACATGGAAGAAGATCCTATTGCTCCTCTCCTTTTGGGTACACCTTTGTTATCCACTGCTCGTGCTACTATAGATTATCTGATAACACAATTGTCATCTGTCAGGAAAATTATTGTGAGATCATTCCAATTGTGCCAAGAAAACTCTCCATAGGAAGCTCAACTGAATGATTGGAGATAAGTGTAGGAAAGAATATGAGTGTGTTAATGATATCGGCTAAAAAGTCACGTTTTCACCCCGGTATTAAGACCCAAAAACAATAAGGTTCCGAGCTTTATCACCAAAATGCCCGCTTTGTCAATTGAAATTGAAGATCAAGTGATTACGAAGACAGTGGAAAAAGAATCAAGATAATCGGAGCTAAAACGAAGATTCTAGAGCGAAAACGGTGAAAGACAAGAAGCCAAGCTACGATCAAGGAAATCAAGTTACGATCCAGTCAAATCAGCAAGCCAAACGGCTTGCCAAATGGCCTACCATAAGAAAAAATGGCCTGCCAAATGGCCCAGGTTAACGGGCATCAAAAACGGTCCAGCAGTGCAAACGGCCCCTGCAAACGGCTTGCCAAACGGCCTACCAGGCATTTGCAGGAAAGTCCCACTTCTATTTAAAGTCTTTTTGTCATTCATTTTTACACACACTTCAATTCACTTTTTTCTCTCTTTTTCTACAATATTAGTCATACTTTCAAGGTCTTCGACTGCGTGTCGGAAACGTAGTACCCGGAGAAGAACGTCGAAGATTATATTAGGAGTGGTCTGGAGTTTGAAGTTGTCACTTTTGTATTCGGAACTTGTTTAATCTACTGGTACTTCTATCCTTTGTCTTTATATAATGTCTTCCATTATTATGCCTTGTGATATTGTTGCCATTATTTACAAGTAGTTATCTTTAGTGTATGCTATTATGTAGTCAGTTATAATGCCGAAACAATATTATGGTTTGTGTATATTGTCGAAATGTTTTTCGATTATGTTTTAAACTCAATCGCTTTTCCAACTAATAGAACGTAGTCATCGGCTCTATTATTGGGAAGTTACGAACCCCGATTCAGAGTACACTATCTGTGTCTCCCCTTGGTAAGAGAAGTCTATTGGATACAATGTAAGTTTGACTGAGGCACACCGGTTGTAGTAAGTCCACCGAGCCTTGGATTCCAACTGAGGACTCTTTCGTAGTGAAACATCTAACTAGACCCCTAGTAGATTGTCGATCCTAGACCATGCTAGTGTACTCACCAAGCATATAAACATCGTACGTGCACGCTAAAGCACAACGGTTGTTGTAAGCTGTACCTCTGCTAAGTAAGACCATGGAACCCGGTCAGTGCTGATTAGTACACTTCACCATAACACGGTCTCAAGCATTACACCCCGCTTGAGGGATTCTTTATTAATTAAGGAAATTTTTGTTTAAACACATAAAGGATTGGACAGTTAGGATAACCGAACGTGTTCATGGAAGTCAAATCTGACTCGGCCATTGTGTTCTTTATGGTTGAACTCTTTTAAGGGCCTAACTATCTTTTAAACCCAATCATTAACGAAAGCATCGAAACACATCATGTCTTTCGGATATGGCAAACCTTGTATTCTATTATGCTTAAGAAAGTTTAGTCCTTTGTGGAATGTTAATACGTCACCCAACCGAGTCGCTCAATTGGATGAGCCGTCTGAACGTGTATGCCTGTAGTCAGACTGCATGGGAGGGACATTGTTGTCTATTCACAATCTTCAAGCCTAATGCATTACCCAGTGACATGTCTTATGACAGGGGCGTTTAGGACCAATGTAATGAATACAAGGTCACTACCTATTCATGAACCAGCATTCCATAATCTCGGCAAAGTAATTGATAAAATCATAGTATGCGCTTGTTTTAACCTTATCTGAATTATAAATTTTATCGCATTTACTTTACTTTATCTTATAAACTAGAAAACCCAAAAATTAGGTAACGAACCACTACTCCTTCACTTTAGGATTATCTTAAGCTTTAATTATAGGTTCGATTATACTGATATCCTAAAAATACGACCCTGGGTCATACTTCCCTTACTCATAATAAGGAGTAGTACGATTTAGGCCCCGCTAAATATAAATTTAAAACTATTGCTCTCTCTCTCTTGATAAGGCGTTTCTGACACCTTGCGACCTGACGACACCGCATAAATAAAACCGTCCGTTTTGGTCATATCAGTTAACTTCTTGGATTATTATCATAGCAAGAAAAAACTTACTGTAAAAGAGGTCATGTTAGAATTCATCAAGGAATAATATAAGGTTAGCGAAGGAATAAGAAAACAGATCAGTGGGTTGCAGTTGGGTTATAAAAAAGCATCTCATAAGAATAATATGGATACTATGAAAGTAATGAAGGATATTAAGTTGCTTAAGAAGAAAGAGGATGAGGAAGGAAGTGTAGCTGGTAAGCACTTTCAGCTTAAGGCGTAAGAGATTTGGAAGAAGAGTCGCGCAACTGACTTTATAATCAAAACTACCTATCCATTTATTTGTTTTCTTTAGGAATATGTGTTTAAGTGATAGTTCAATGTTAAAGTGTTTATGTTTATGAATAGTTATGTTCCTATGTGTTTGAATTTCATTAATAAAATTATGGTTTGTTTTTGTATATTGTGTTATCGACATTTTTGTTCAGTTCGTATCTCTTAAAGTTATAACTTCAAGCAAAACTTCTGCAAGTATCCTGCAATCCTAAATCAAGTGATTTTATACTACTCTCTTTACTTATAAAGTCTTTTTTATCTTTAAAATTGCATAATCTTAAGTGTGAGGAAGGAAGTGAAATATTCACTTAAAGTTAAAATACCAAGATAGAATTTTGGAATAAATCTTTAAATTTTTGTTTAATCACATGAATAAAATGGATAAATTTTAAAATTTTTGCCCTAAGTAAACTTTCACTTTTGTAAAATAAAGACTTTGAAAGATATCATATTTTTGAAAACCTTAATAATAGTGTAAATGATAAAGAAGTATTTGGGATTTTTAATTTTCTTTACACCGATTTTAATATCGGTTACAAGGGTCATTAGCACTTGAATATACATACAATTTTAAAGTTCTAACAAAACTTCAATTAGTTACCCTTAAAAATCTTAGCCTTTAGATGATAAGAAAATAAAAACCCTAATTCTCATTCCTACCTTTATTTTTTAGGTTATTAATATTAAATTTTAATCTCACTTTCTCTTGTTTAGTTTTTGTTCTAATAGTTATTTTTACAAAGAAATAATCGGTTTAAATTAGACTTTCAATTATAATTAGCTATTATATTTTGGTGTTTGTAGTTTTTCAACTAAGTTCCGACCCAAAGTGGTTTCTAATGTTCCACAACGATTTCATGATTTACTCATTGATATTTAAAGTGCATAATAATAATAATAATAATAATAATAATAATAATAATAATAATAATAATAATAATAATAATAATAATAATAATAATAATAATAATAATAATAATAATAATAATAATAATAATAATAATAATAATAATAATAATCACCATCATATCATCCATTATATCATGTTGATCATTCCTTAAAGATCATAAAACATGATACTTAGCGCTATTCATTGGAATAATATTACACTCATATATAAGATGAAAAAAATGATGAAAAATGAATATGTCAAATATTGTTAAAGGATTGCAAACTTATAGCCACTACCATATGGCATAATAAACATGGACTACTAAATAAAAGATCGTTCTCATTGCACGTAAATGTTACATTCTTCAAATAATTTCTACCATTTACCAATTAATCTCAGCTTAATCCTTATGCACTTTAATATTAATATAGACAAGGGTATGGGTTGGGCTAAGTTGAAAAGTTAAAGTGGAAAATACACAAATATAGATACAATTATAGCTATAATTAACGCTCCGATTTAAACTTAAGACTTAATTGTAAGATTTTTTAGATTTATCTTTGTACGAACCAGTGTCAATTTACGATTACTAAACCTTATTAAGTTTTGATTGATTTAATATTCCTAACCGTTTTTAACCTAATTTTGTCGTGTCATGACTACCCTGATAACCCAAGTCCGTAAATCACCCAATTCATATTTCTTTTGAAACATTACTAAAGAAAAATTAGAAAGTTAATGATCTCTTTGAAAGAATAAAAAAAATTCTTATGAATCAAAGTCTAAATCATCTCTTAAATTTAAAAGTAAAATGTTACTTACTTGAGGATAAGTAAGTTTTAAGTGTGGGGAATTTGATAACGCCCAAATTATACATATTTTTCAAACAATTTAAGGCGTTATCTTGGTATTTAAACATCAAATTTAATACTTTTTTATATAAAAATTAATAATTCTTGTAAAAAGGTATTTTGATGTGTTTGTTTAAAAAATGGGATTAAACATGAGAAAAAAAATAGGAAAGAGTAGAAAAATGGCCATAGCCGTCGGCTGAAAGACACCAGAGCTTCCAGCTAGATCAAGAATTCCATAATGTACCAGAAAATCAAGCCAAAAACCGAAGAGCTTGGATCTCAAGTAAAATACACCAGAGTCGCAGAATAAGATACTCAAAGCCGCCGTTTGGAAATGTTGTTACTTGTTCGTAAATCCCAAGTCAGAGATAAATGAAGAAACAAAATTTGAATCGGATTCCAAAAGCTGAAGCCACCGGTTAGACTACTTAGAACTGTCGGCTAGAGAAACATAAGGACGGTTATTTGTGCTTGAAAAATACATTAAACATGCAGATGGGATAACCGATTCCCAGAGCCATCGGTTAAACCTATTGGAGCCGCCGGTTCTGGCATATTTTGGAGTCTCATAAATAGTCGATGAATTTTCTAGTTTTTAATGTACATTCAGTTTTAGGGTTTAGCTACGAAAAGTTACGAATTTTTAGTGTTTTAAGCATTCTTTAAAGTTGTAATCAAAGTCTTTTCAATCTAATTTATGTTTCTTTCATTTATTTAAAGTACTTTTACTTTTATATTCTCACATCTCTTTAGATATGTTTCCATTATTGTTGATTCGTTTATGTTCATCTACCATTAAGAACAAAATGTTCATAGTGGTTATTTGGACGAAAATTGTAATATCTGGGTTTCAAGATGAAGGCGCCGGCTATGATGTTCTTAGCCATCGGCTGGATCTCATAGGGCCACTGGCTTCGTGCTTCAAATTATGCAGTTTCTGGTTTTTCCATAACTGTATAATTATGTTTATGTGATTGCTGTTTTATCAGTTTATTGCTACCATGTTGCGGATTTTTATTTGCATGTTTAATGATTAGGTTATAAGAACTAGCTTTAACTAGTAACTAATTCTAAGTATTCTTTTACTCGATTCATCTAACTTTTATCATTAATCACATCAAATAAAGTATTTTGATTGCATGGAATTTAGCTAAGGATCATGACTAGTAATTAATTAGATAAACATTAATTATGCTCATATAATAAATTCACTATTGTTAGGCTTAATCGAAGAATCCTAGTTTATGTCGATTCAATTGTCGATTTCATGAAAACTCAGTTAGGATTGATTTTCAGCTAGTAACTTGATCTGATTAAGTTTATTAGCTTATGTATTTGTCAGACTAATTGAATATTGCCTTAGGGTGCATTTGATAAAACTGAATGATTTAGCGCTGAATGGTTCATAATCTGAATCGTTCAGAGTCTCTGAATGAATTTAGTCTCGAATGACAATAAGCTGTTTGATAATAATTTTGAATAAACAATATAAATCAATTAAATCAACTTGTTATCGTTTAACATTAACAAAAACTTCAATATACTTATTTGATAAGTGTTCTGAATACGATTTAAGAAAAATATTACATAAAATCTAGCCTCTTAATGGTTAAGAGAGTGTTTTAACTCTGAATGGTTCAACACTGTTTAAGATGACATTTATCATGTGATTATTTGAATATTATAAGTTATGATATTAACTTTGAACACCTACTTAGTTAATAAGTACTTTAGTTCCTACTTTGTGAACTTTATGTAATATTTAGTTTAACATTATTTAAGGGAGAATAATTGGTCTATATTTATTATTTTGCGAATTATCAATATGAGTAATGAAATGATCTAATAATAAATCCCTCATAATTAATAAAGTCCAAGTAACCACTTCCTTTTAATATATTTAAGTAAATTCAAATCAATGCATATTCTATCTTTCCTAAGATAGTCTTATCATAATTAAATAAAGATAATCTATAATAAAAATATTAATTACTTCTAATTCTTCCTTAAGAGTTAGACTAAAAAGAACTTATATTCGCTACTCGTAGTCTCTTTTGACGAATCCGTAACTTACTGATTACTATACTACTTTGATCGGGTTTTGTTGCTCGTAACGGTGTTACAAGTGAAAAATAAATTAAGAAAATATAACTTTAAAACTTGAAAACAAATTAAGCACTGCATAGCGCATACTTTTGCACATCAATTAGCTGAAAATGATTATCCTTACGTTGACCTAAAACTGCTCCCACTGCATAATTACTAGCATCACACATGAGTTTGAATGGTTTTGACCAATCAGGTGTCACAATGATAGGTGCGTTTGTGAGTTTATCTTATAGAATGAAAACGCTCTCAGAAAGTCGTCAACAAAATTAAACGATGTCTTTCTCCAAGAGTTTATTCACAGGACGATCAATTTTAGAGAAATATTTTTATAAAACGTTGATGCGTGTTTTCTACAACTATTTAAATTAAACAAAACCTAATAATTAACTCCGCACAAATGAGAAAGTATATCAATTGTATGTAGCTAGCACATGTAAGTTCAGGTTTATCCACATGGAGTAGTTGAATTTAAGAATTTAAAACTAGTAATTATTGTAAGTAAATATTAAGGGAGTTTGATTTTAAAACTAAATAAACTAAGAAACACAATTTAAACAAATATGAATTCAATGAGATAAGGGTATTCACTTAGATTCAATTCCCTATGATCTGGATTGCTTTTATTAAGATTAACTAATTAGTAAGATAAGCTGGTGTCCCTCATTTAGATACTAATTATCAATAAAGTGTAAATTAATAACGCTGGTTTCCCTCACGTTTTTTGAGAACATAATCAATCAAACTAACTACTCAAGATGGTGATTCAAATGAAGGATAGATTGATGTCCCTTTTTAGCTTCACAATTACCTAAGTCTAATTACATTAGTTTCCTGCATGTAATTCAACCAATCAAGATCATGTTTCAACAACCTAGGCAAGATTATTAATTTAATACTTTCGTTGCTTTAATCAATATACTTAAAACTAATTAGATCAATCAATGGGAGTAATTAATAATCTTGGATCAATAGCAATCAATTTTAACTTGACATAAAGATGAATCATTTAAGTGAATACTATGAATAGCTAGACATAGTCATGATATAAGCACATAAACACAAAGATACATCAAAATTTATCATGACATAAATCAAAGATAAGAAAACATAGTTACCAATGATTAAATCTTGATACAATGATAATCCAAGTGTTAGAATACCTTAAAATAAACTTGAAAAGCTGTAAAAACCGTAACTCTAGCTCTAAAATTCGTAAGATATCAACTAGATACAAAGTGTAAAAATCCTATTTAGAAGGAGTAATTCATAACTTCCGGTCGACATGGAACTCGCGACTGCGAGTTTGCACCTCGCGATCACGAGGTTGGCTTTTGAGGAAACTGCGACCGTAACTTTCGACATCGTGCCCGCGAGACTACATTCTAATTTTTCCAACTTCTGTTTAAAAATTACGCTTGTAATCAAGAATCTTGCACCCGGAATTAGGAAGCTCGCGACGGTGATTGGGAATCTCGTAATCGCGAGATGCAGCAGATACAGAAGATCGTAGTTTCTGCTTGTCTTTTCGCCTAAACTTTTCCATTTGATATTGAAACTTGCCAATATCGTCCAAAATAGAAATACGAAAACTTAGTGAGCTGAATACATTTTTCCTAACATTACTTCAATCCAAGGTCTTCAATTCTTTATAAAATAACGCATTAAAAAATTGATATCACGAATAAAAAAACGTATAAATGAGGCGATATCAAATGTCTATAGAAGCCTGCATGCCACAAAAAACTATGAATATATTTTATATTAGTATGTGGAGGAAGCTTAGCAATAACATCAAATTTGGCTCTATCAACCTCAAACCCCGAACTGGATATTTATGACCAAGAACAATACATTTTTTTTTACCATAAAGTAACATTTTTTCCAATTCAGAACAAGATTATTCTTCTCACATTGAGCAAGAATTTTGGCAATATTAGACAAGCATGAATCGAATGAAGTTCGAAAGACGTAAAAAACATTCATATAGACCTTAATAAATTCTTCCAACATGTAGTGAAAGATAGTTGTCATACATTTCTAAAAAGTGTCTGGAACTTTACACAACCCAAACGGCATTATGTTGTATGCAAAAGTGCTGAAAGGACAAGTGAAAGTAGTTTTATCCTGATCCTTAAGGTCATAGATTTTTAAAATATCTTGAGAATCCGTCCAGGAAACAGTAAAATTCCTTTCAGGCTAATCATTCAATCATTTGATCTATAAACGGAAGATGGAAATGATCTTTTCGAGTAGTGTCGTTTAAACGAAGATAATCTATATATACTCGCCAACCGGTAATGATCCAAGTAGGCAGTAACTCAATATTTTCATTAAGAATAACAGTAGTGTCACCCGTCTTGGGCACACACTGAACTAGGCTAACCCACTGACTATCAAAGATTGGATATATCATTCCGGCATCTAATAATTTTAATACTTCTTTTTTAACAACTTCGAACATACTAGGATTTAATTGCCATTGTCTATGAATTACGGGTTTTGAATATCCATCTAATAGGATTTTATGAGTACAGAGTCTGGGATCAATACCCGAAATATCTGTTGTTATCCATGCTATGGCTTTCTTATGAGTTTATAGAACGATGAGAATTTTACTTTTCTTGTTTTCAGATAACTTAGAAGAAATAATTACAGGAAGTTTAGAGTTATCTTTTAAAAATTCATATTCCAAATGAGAAGGAAGTTCTTTTAATTCCAACTTGGGAGGAGCCTCAAGGGAATGTTTAATTCGAAGATCATTTATTATAGGTTATGGTTTGTCATCATTCATTAGGTCATCAAATTCATCATTGAGATTTTCATCATTTATATCCGAGGTGTATTCTGAGGTTTCTATTGATAGAAGTTCCATTAGTTCATCCTCAACACATGAATCCACAATCTCAATGAAAACGCAGGTCATGTCAAGTGTAAATGTATTAAGTTTATCTAATCCTGGTTTTTCCTGATTACTAAGAGTAATTCTATCACCATCTATTCCGAGACTATATGTATTATCTATCATTTGAAATTCAAAAGCAGCAGCACGTAAAAATAGGCGACCTAAATTTATTGGAATCTTTTCATTTTTTTTTCCATTTCTAATACCACAAAATTAGCAAGAAATAAAACTTTCAATTTTGACGGGAATGTCCTCTGCTATTCCAAAAGGATAATTAAAGGACTATTGTCATGACCCGGATTTTTCCATGATTATATATTGAACAATATTAATATTTACCTGCTTAAATGTTTTCAACATATTAAGCAATCAAACTTTTTAAGACTTGATTAATTGAAACGAATTTTATGTAAACGTGTGACCACCCAACTTGTCCGATGATTCACGAACGTTATAACTTGTAAATAACATGATAATATATATATGAACTTATATATATATTTAACATGATGAAATGATAATTAAGTATCTCATTAAGTATATTAACAATGAATTATATACATAAAATGAGACTACTAACTTAAGGATTTCGAAACGATATATATACGTAACGATTATCGTTGTAATAACGTCTTAATATTTATATATCGTATTAAGATATATTAACACATTATGTTATCATGATAATATAACAATTTAACATCTCATTATATATAATAACAATGGGAATAATTACATTTAACAAGTTCGTTAACTTAAAGGTTTCGAAACAACACTTACATGTAATGACTAACGATGATTTAACGACTCAGTTAAAATATGTGTATATATATATATATATATATATATATATATATATATATATATATATATATATATATATATAGTGTATTAAGATGTATTAATACACATTTGAAGGACTTCAATACATATATCAAAACACTCTTACTTAATAAAAATAATCACAATTTTATTCCCATTTGTTTTCATCAAGAATTCTACTCGTATTCGCTCGGTATTTACACTCGTATTATACCCAGTTTCTAGATGTATTTACTATTGGTATATACCAATAAAAATCTACTCCTTAGCATCCTTAAATGATTAAGGAACATTTAGAACCAACCATTTGTCAAGTAGCATGAATTATTTAGCAAGAAAACAAAATTAGGAATCTTTTCTTTCTTTATAAACTAAAAACATTTTTATGCATACACACCATTTCTTCATTCCATTTTCTCATACTTACACTCCCAATTCTCTCTCAAAATACTCCTAACTTCATACTTGATCATCTCCAAGTATTTTTCCCATCATTTAGCTTCAATTACAAGCTTTAATCATCATAAAAACAACCTAGAATCAAAAAGTTGGAAGATTACTTCTAATCTTTTTAATCCAATCCAACAACTCATCAAAGATCAAGAACTTACATCTAATCTCAGTAACTTTTCATTCTTAATCAAGGTAATAATCATATCCAAGCTTTAGTTTAATTCCTATAAACATAACTACCTTAAATTAAGTAGTAATCTTACTTGAACTTGTTTTCGTGTCATGATTCTGCTTCAAGAACTTCCAAGCCATCAAAGATCCTTTGAAGCTCAAGTTATTTTCTCATCATTTACAGTAGCTTTATCTACTATACTTGAGGTAGTAATGATGTTCATAAAATTATTCGATTCATATATATATATATATATAACTACCTTATTCGAAGATTTAAACTTGTAATCACTAGAACATAGTTTAGTTAATTCTAAACTTGTTCGCAAACAAAGTTAATCCTTTTAACATAACTTTTAAAATCCACTAAACATATGTTCTATATCTATATGATATGCTAACTTAATGATTTAAAACCTATAAACACGAAGAACACCGTAAAACCGGACATACGCCGTCAAAGTAAAACCGGGGGCTGTTTTGGGTTGGATAATTAAAAACTATGATAAACTTTGATTTAAAAGTTGTTATTCTGAGAAAATGATATTTCTTATGAACATGAAACTATATCCAAAAATCATGATTAAACTCAAAGTGGAAGTATATTTTTCAAAATGGTCATCAAGATGTCGTTTTTCGACGAAAATGACTACCTCTTTCAAATATGACTTGTAACCTGTAACTCCGACTATAAACCACTAATTTTTCAGTTTAGTTCTAAATACTACAGTTCATTATGAAACCATATCAATTTGATTCACTTTAAACGGAGTTGTAATGAATATTTGGTGAGCAAGACAAAATCTGCTAAAATTAACGTTGTATGGACGAAATTTATATTGTAAAAAACTATATTAACCATATCCTTGCTAACTTTTCCTATATATATTTGGACATGTTATCATTATTATAACAAAATATTATAATCTTAGTTAATTCCAAGATTGTATATATATAATAATCTTGATACATTCCATTACAATAAGTATACAATACGTTTTGATAAATCCTAAGACAATAAGTATACAATACGTTTTGATAAATTCTAAGACAATACGTATACAATACGTCTCAGGGTTGTGATAATGTTAAAAACGAACATATATTTCATAGCATTATTCCTCAAGAAAGACAAGCTTTTAGTTGCAATTGTTCTATTTACATGTGATATTCGTTTAAATAATAAAAGGTGAAGACAAAAGATAGATTCGACGAATTGAATACGCAAACGACCAAAAAGCTCAAAAGTACAAAATACAATCAAAGAGGTTCCAATTATTGATAAGAAACGTCTCGAAATTACAAGAGTACAAGATTCAAAACGCAAAGTACAAGATATTAAATTGTACGCAAGGACGTTCGAAAATCCGGAACCGGGACCAGAGTTAACTCTCAACGCTCGACGCAACGGACTAAAAATTACAAGTTAATTATGTATATAAATATAATATAATATATAATTAATTATATAAATTATATATATATTATATTTATATTAAAACCGTCGGCATACTAGGATCCAAATTTGTGTGAGCTGGGTTTACGAACTCCGCGAGTTGCGGAGTTTGTAATGCAAAAGGACCGTGAATCGCGGAGAGACCCTGGACAAAACTGCCTATAAAAGCCAACGCATTTTGATCGTTTTTAATCATCTTTTTCCTTCTTCATCATACGTAAATTATATATATATATATATATATATATATATATATATATATATATATATATATATATATATATATATTTATATTTTAATTTTAATTTTAAATCCTAATAATAAAGGTATGTTAGCGAATGTTGTAAGGGTGTAAGTCAAAATTCTGTCCGTGTAACGCTACGCTATTTTTAATCATTGTAAGTTATGTTCAACCTTTTTACATTAATGTCTCGTAGCTAAGTTATTATTATGCTTATTTAATCCGAAGTAATCATGATGTTGGGCTAAAAATATTAAAATTAGGTAATTGGGCTTTGTACCATAATTGGGGTTTGGACAAAAGAACGACACTTGTGGAAATTAGACTATAGGCTATTAATGGGCTTTATATTTGTTTAACTAAAGGATAGTTTGTTAATTTTAATATAAAGATTTACAATTGGACTTCCATATAAATAACCATATATACTCGATCGGACACGATGGGCGGGGTATTTATATGTACGAATAATCGTTCATTTAATCAGACACGGGAATGGATTAATAGTCACTAGAATTATTAAAACAGGGGTGAAATTATGTACAAGGACACTTGGCATAATTGATAACAAAGTATTAAATCCTTGGTTTACACACAGTCGATATCCTGGTGTAATTATTAAACAAAGTAATAAAATCTTGTTACAGTTTAAGTCCCCAATTAGTTGGAATATTTAACTTCAGGTATAAGGATAATTTGACGAGGACACTCGTACTTTATATTTATGATTGATGGACTGTTATGGAAAAAAGCCAGACAGACATATTAAATAATCCAGGACAAAGGACAATTAACCCATGGGCATAAAACTAAAATCAACACGTCAAACATCATGATTACGGAAGTTTAAATAAGCATAATTGTTTTATTTCATATTTAATTTTCCTTTATTTTATATTTAATTGCACTTCTAATTATCGCACTTTTATTTATTGTTATTGTATTTAATTGCACTTTTAATTATCGTATTTTTAATTATCGCAATTTTATTTTATCGCACTTTTATTTATCGCAATTTCATTATCGTTATTTACTTTACGCTTTAAATTAAGTTATATTTATTTTTAATATTTTACATTAGGTTTTAACTGCGACTAAAGTTTTAAAATCGACAAACCGGTCATTAAACGGTAAAAACCCCCCTTTATAATAATAATATTACTTATATATATATTTGTATTTTTATAAATTAAAACTAATATAGCGTTAAGCTTTGTTTAAAGATTCCCTGTGGAATGAAATGGACTTATTAAAAACTACACTACTGTACGATTAGGTACACTGCCTATAAGTGTTGTAGCAAGGTTTAAGTATATCCATTCTATAAATAAATAAATATCTTGTGTAAAATTGTGTCGTATTTAATAGTTTTTCCTAGTAAAATATAAGCTATTTCATATACACCTCTGCGCACATCAAGTATTTTTGGCGCCGCTACCAGGGAACGCCGAAGCGAAACGCCACATAAAAAAAATTTTCTTATTAAGTTTTAATTAGTTTTTGTAAAATATATACTTTTTAAATATAAAAAAAATAATATAAAAAATTAAAAAAAACCGAAAAAAATATATATATAAATCTATTTTTTTAGATTTTTATTTATAAAATTATAAAGTATTTTATTTCTATCTTAGTTTTTTTTAAAATATAAGTTTTATTTAAATTATATAAATATATTAATTAAATTAAAAACAGAAAAATAAAAAAAATATAAAAAAACAAAAACAAAAACCTGTCGAACAAAACCCACACCTGATTTGAATTTTCATCCACCGCGACTCGCGGAGTTTTCTGGTACGTGGCACCGCAACTCGCGGAGCCACCCTGACACGCCACACAGAAACCCTAAACTGCATTAAATACGGAGTAATTATTATTATTATTATTTAATTAAAAACCCTAATTAGGTTTTGTTATTTAATTAATTTAGTTTAGTTTTAATTATTTTATATATTTAGTTTAATTAGTTTAATTAAATTTTAAAATTAATAGTTTTATAAAATAAATAATATAAAAATAATATTTTTATAAAAATTGTAATTTTTACAACTTTTAGTATATTTTTATATTTTGTTCCTTTTTATTTGTTTTAGAGTAATATTTGTGTTTTTCCCTCGTATTTAGTTTTAATCCATAGTTTTTGCCATAGTTATTTTTATTTCTAGATTTTTAGGCATTGCCGTAAAATCCCTTAAGTGCTTTTTCTTTAAACTAAGATCTAGGTGCTTTAGAATTTTACGACGCCTTTTTAAGTTTTAGTACCTTTTTAAGATATTGCCATTTGGGATATAGTTTTACTTGTAAGCCTTAATATTTTTAGATGCAACTTTTAGTTTTTAGTTTTTAGTTTCTTTTTAAGTTTCAACGCACTATTTTCTTATTTTTATTTTTTGACGCCTTTTACTTATGTATCAATTATCACTCCAATTAGTAATCTCAATTTGCAATTTTAATTTTAAGTTAGTGATAGTAATAAGGTTGGGTTAGTCGAGTGTTTTAAAGTTTCATAAGTCATTTTTTTTTCTTTCTTATTTTTAGACGCCTTTTATTTTTTATTTTTCAACCCTTTTCTTTTTTGACCTTTTTCGACGCGCTCTTTTTCTTTCTTATTTCTCACCATTCTAGTTTTTAGGACTTAGAATTTTATTCTACTTCTTATCTAAATTTCTTAAAATTACAAAAATTTATTTTAAGTGGTTAAATTGATAGACATCAAAATTTTCTGGTTCGTAGTAATAGTTGGATTTGTACGTGGACCGGGTTATTAGAGCCAAACAGTACTCAATTATATTGAGACCAAACGAATCCTGCCCCTCTGCTGCATCTTTTGGCTATTCGAAACGTGGGCAAAATCAGAAAAGTCTATTAATTGGATAACTTATATAATTTTTCTTTCCTTTTAAAAACTAATAGGATATTCAGTGAATGCACCGAGCAAGACATTCACCACCTTTTGTACGTTCACCACCTGTAACCAGATCAAGACATCTAGCAAATATTGTCGCCGTTGATTTTTCTTTAGAATCGTCATCCAGTCGACCAAGTACTCCAATTCAAATTTCCAATAATCCATTTTTTGAACCCGACCTCACAATTGAGAATCCGGAGAATATTCAGGGACGATTCATAGATCCTGAACCATTAATTTTTCCTCCGGAACCACCAATCATTCAAACAGAGATTGTTGAGGAACGAACTATTAAATCAGAATCCTCTAGTGATTCAGATTCAACAAATTCAATTATGGAGAATCTGGAACCTTTAAGTATGGAAGACCGAATGAGAGCTAAACGCACTGGCCAAGGTCACGCAATTACTCATCCAGACATTAATGCGCCAGATTATGAAATCAAAGGATAAATTCTACATATGGTGACTAATCAATGCCAATTTAGTGGTGCGCCGAAGGAAGATCCAAATGAACATCTTCGTACCTTTAATAGGATCTGCACACTATTTAAAATCCGAGAAGTTGAGGATGAACAGATATATCTCATGTTATTTCCCTGGACTTTAAAGGGAGAAGCCAAAGATTGGTTGGAATCGTTACCTGAAGGGGCGATTGATACATGGGATGTTTTAGTTGAAAAATTTCTTAAACAATTCTTTCCGGCATCTAAAGCCGTAAGACTTCAAGGAGAAATTATTACGTTCACACAAAAACCAAATGAAACTCTATATGAGGCGTGGACAAGATTTGGAAAGTTATTGAGAGGATGTCCGCAACATGGTTTAGACACCTGTCAAATAGTACAAATATTCTACCAAGGATGCGACATCACTACAAGGGAAGACATAGATATAGCAGCTGGTGGTTCCATTATGAAGAAAATAGAAACTGATGCTTACAAAATTATTGATAACACTGCTTCCCATTCACATGAGTGGCACCAAGAAAAAGATATCGTTAGATCATCTAAAGCAGCTAGAGCCGATTCTAGCCATGACTTAGATTCCATTTCCGCAAAGATAGATGCTGTCGAGAGACGAATGGAAAAGATGACTAAAGATATACACTCAATACGAATTAGTTGTGAGCAGTGTGGAGGACCACATTTGACAAAAGATTGTCTCAGTATTGAACTAACAATGGAACAAAGAGAGAATATTTCATACATAAACCAAAGGCCTGGAAATAATTATCAGAATAATTATCAATCGCCAAGACCGATTTACAATCAAAACCAGAATTATAATCGAAATGTTCCATACAACAACCAACAAGGTCCTAGCAATCAACAAGTATCCAATAATACTTACAATCAGCAAAGACCTAATTTTCAAAACAAACCACAACAAACCGATGAAAAAAAGCCGAATTTAGAAGATATGATGATGAAGATAGTTGTAACTCAAGCGCAGTTTTTCACATCTCATAAACAAACTAATGAACAAAATTCTTAAGCATTTAGAAATCAACAAGCTTCTATTCAAAATTTGGAACAAGAAGTAAGTAACCTAGCAAGGTTAATAGGTGAAAGAAAATCGGGAAGTTTACCTAGTGATACAAATGCTAACCCCCGGAATGAAACAGCTAAAGCCATTACCACAAGAAGTGGTATTACACTTAAACCACCTTAAATACCTGTAAATCTTAATGAAGATATTCCTACTCCACAAGAACCAAAACCTGAACAAGATAAGGAAAAAGAACCGGTAGTTGAAAAGGTTAATGAAGATAACACAGTTAAAGCTAAACCTTATGTTAAACCATACCAACCACCACTTCCTTACCCGAGTAAAATGAGAAAAGAGAAACTTGAAGCCGAGCAATCCAAATTCTTGGATATGTTTAAACAGATAAATGTAAATCTTCCTTTCATTGATGTGATTTCAGAAATGCCTAGATATGCTAATTTCTTAAAAGATCTGATCATGAATAGAAAGAAAATGGAAGAACTCTCGACTGTTACTATGAATGCTAATTGTTCAGCAGTGCTGTTGAATAAGATACCAGAAAAACTATCTGATCCAGGAAGTTTCACAATTCCATGTTTTCTGGATAGTCTTAGTTCAATAGAAGCATTGGCAGACTTAGGTGCTAGTATAAATTTAATGCCGTATTCACTATACGCTAAACTAGACCGTGGAGAATTGAAACCAACAAGAATAAGTATACAACTAGCCGATCGATCAATAAAATATCCTATAGGGATAATGGAGAACATGCTAGTTAAAGTTGGTACTTTAGTATTTCCAGTAGATTTTGTTGTTCTGGACATGGAAGAAGATTCTCAAGTTCCTCTCATATTAGGAAGACCATTCTTAAACACGGCTAAAGCAATGATATACGTGTTTGGTAAGAAATTGACCCTAAGTATAGAGGACGAGAGTGTTACCTTTTCAGTTGATAGAGCAATGCAACAACCGCAATCTGCAGATGATACATGCTATTATATTCAAACTATAGATTCACATGCAGAATTGTTAGAAGAATTTCCAGAATTACAAGGAACAGGAGAATGTTCTTTAGGAGAAGGAACTGAACCAATTAATGAAGCTGAAATGTTAGCTACACTAATAGCTAATGGATATGAACCAACAACAGAAGAAATTCAAATGCTAAAAGAAGAAGACAGATATCGATATAAATCATCGATAGAAGAACCTCCGACATTAGAGTTAAAGCCACTTCCAAACCATTTGGAATACGCTTATTTACATGGTGAATCTGAATTACCTGTAATATATCGTCTTCTCTTACTGAAAATGAAAAATCTCAACTCATTTCTGTATTGAAAGCTCATAAACCAGCCATTGCATGGAAGATTCATGATATTAAAGGAATAAGTCCTTCGTATTGCACACATAAAATCCTTATGGAAGAAGGTCATAAAACGTATGTGCAACACCAACGGAGACTAAATCCTAATATGCAAGATGTTGTTAAGAAAGAAATTATTAAACTGCTAGATGCAGGTTTAATTTATCCAATTTCTGATAGTCCATGGATAAGCCTAGTTCAATGCGTGCCTAAGAAGGGTGGCATGACTGTCATTACAAATGAGAAAAATGAGCTTATTCCTACTAGGACTGTAACATGATGGCGTGTATGTATTGATTATAGAAAATTAAATGACGCCACCAGAAAAGATCACTTTCCCTTACCTTTTATTGATCAAATGTTGGAAAGGTTAGCCGGAAACAGTTACTATTGTTTTCTTGATGGTTTTTCCGGATACTTTCAAATTCCAATAGCACCCGAGGACCAAGAAAAAACCACATTCACGTGCCCTTATGGTAGTTTTGCTTACAAACGCTTGCCATTTGGACTTTGCAACACCCCTGCAACCTTTCAAAGGTGCATGATGGCGATTTTTCACGACATGATAGAAGAATGCATGGAAGTTTTCATGGATGACTTTTCAGTCTTCGGTGATACATTTGAATCATGTTTAGTTAATCTTGAACGAATACTTATTAGATGCGAACAATCAAATCTAGTACTTAATTGGGAGAAATGCCATTTCATGGTTAAAGAAGGCATCGTTCTTGGTCATAAAATTTCAAAGGAATGAATTGAAGTGGATAGAGCTAAAGTAGATGTAATTCCTAAACTTCCACATCCCACCAATGTTAGAGGAGTTAGGAGTTTTCTAGGGCATGCCGGTTTTTACCGACGTTTTATAAAATATTTTTCTAAAATTGCCACTCCTTTGAATAAACTCCTAGAAAAAGATGCTCCATTCATCTTTTTAGATGAATGTATCAAATCTTTTAATATTCTTAAAGAAAAACTCACTAATGCGCCAATCATGATAACACCAAATTGGAATCTACCGTTTGAACTAATGTGCGATGCAAGTGATTTTGCAATGGGAGCCGTTTTAGGTCAAAGGATTGAAAAATGATTTCAACCTATATATTATGCTAGTAAGACGTTACAAGGAGCACAAACAAATTACACAACTACTGAAAAAGAACTCCTTGTTATTGTCTTTGCTTTTGACAAATTTCGTTCATATCTCGTTCTAGCTAAAACGGTGGTCTATACCGACCATTCTGCTCTTAGATACCTATTTTCGAAACAAGATGCTAAACCAAGATTAATCCGTTGGATCTTACTCTTACAAGAGTTCGATATTGAAATTCGAGATAAAAGAGGAGCAGAAAATCTCGCCGCTGATCATCTTTCTCGTCTTGAAAATCCCGAATTAGAAGTTCTAAATGAATCGGCCATACAAGACAACTTTCCTGATGAATATCTATGGAAGATAGATTATAATGAAATTCCATGGTTTACAGACTATGCAAACTACTTAGTATGTGGATTCCTTGAAAAAGGATTGTCGTACCAAAAACGAAAGATATTCTTCAGTGATATAAAACACTATTTCTGGGAAGATCCACATTTGTTTAAAAGTTGTCCAGATGGAATAATACGCAGATGTGTATTCGGAGATGAAGCTAGTAAAATTTTAAACCATTGTCACACATGACCAACAGGAGGGCATTATGGGCCTCAACTAACAGCAAGAAAAGTTTATGATGCTGGATTCTATTGGCCTACAATTTACAAAGATGCACACCTTCTTTGCAAATCCTGTGATGCATGTCAAAGGGCCGGAAAAATAAGTCAACGTGATCAAATGCCACAAAATGTCATTCAAGTATGTGAAGTATTTGACATTTGGGGTATTGACTTTATGGGTCCATTTCCAAAATCTCATAATAATTTATACATTCTCGTAGCCATTGATTATGTATCTAAATGGGCGGAAGCACAAGCTCTCCCAACTAACGATGCACGAGTTGTAGTCAACTTTTTAAAACGTCTTTTTGCAAGGTTTGGAACACCGAAAGCTTTAATAAGTGATCGGGGAACTCATTTTTGTAATAATCAACTTGAGAAAGTTCTTAAAAGATATGGATTAACTCATAAAATCTCCACCGCATATCATCCACAAACAAGTGAACAAGTTGAAAATACCAACCGAGCTTTAAAACGTATTCTAGAGAAAACCGTAGGATCAAATCTGAAGGAATGGTCCATTAAATTGGAGGATGCACTCTGGGCTTTTAGAACAGCCTACAAAACTCCAATTAGAACCACACCTTTCAAACTCGTTTACGGAAAAGCATGTCATCTTCCAGTAGAAATTGAACACAAAGCATTTTGGGCTTTAAAGACATGTAATCTTGATTTACATGAAGCTGGACGTCTACGGTTAAGTCAATTAAACGAATTAGAAGAATTAAGACATGAAGCATACGAAAATTCGTTAATCTATAAAGAAAGAACGAAGAAATGGCATGATAAAAGAATCAGAAGTTCAAAAGAATTTAAAGAAGGCGACAGAGTTCTTCTTTTCAATTCACGATTCAAGCTATTTCCTGGAAAATTGAAATCAAGATGGTCTGGACCATTCATAGTCAAAAGAGTTTTCCCATACGGAACAGTAAAATTAATAAATTCAAATGCGATTGAATTTAAGGTTAATGGTCACAGAGTTACACATTACATAGATAGTCCAATGGAAGTTGACAACGAAGTTAATCACAATTTCGACACCACGGCTAACTAAGTGTGGGGAGAATCAAGTCTTTAAAGGATAATATGTATTTCTGTTAGAGTTAGATTTTCTATTTTCGTGTAGTTCTCGAAAATGGAACCCGAATGGTCTTTCCCTAGCAGTCCCTAAAGAACTAGTCTTCTCCCCCCATTCTGAATTTTTATTTTTTTTAGGTTTTTACGAAATGAAGACTTCCTGTGAACTAAACCATGGTCTAATGCTACACGCCTTGATCACTAAACGTAATAATGACACACTTCCGAGTGAAATAGTATCATTAATCAGAGGTAAATTGGACGGAGTAAGAAAAGAATCCAGATGCGAAGATAATAAGTTACAATTTGGTAAAGGAAAATCAAAATCCGCAGCGAAAAGAAGAGCACGACACCTTGAAAGATGTCACAAATGCGGAAAATGGTCACACGAAGGTAAATGTTCAAATAATCAAACTTATTCAAACACCGAATTTGTTACTTTATGCAGAGATGGACTTTTCATATGTTTAGAAGAAAAAACATTAAATGCTCGAGGTTACGCCTATGTAGCCATGGAAAATCAATTAGTCCGACTATCTTATGAGTGGGCTAGAGCATATCACTAAGAAATCTCTTTCACAGGTAAGTTTGTACAGTTTTTATTTTTATTTTTATTTTTAACCTTTTGATAATAAACACTAATTTGTTCGCTATAAAGTATTAAATTGGTATTCGATGAAATTAGGTCTTGCGACCGAAATTATTGATATCATACAAAAATTTATTACATCACTGTGAAATTTAACGTTTATTCTTAAGGTATAAATATCTTTAATCAATCAACTCAAAATATTTCAAAAATTCGTCATGAGTTAAATTAGGTCATGTAACCAAAATTACTTTACCGAAAAGAGGGGCGCATATTTTTGATAATATTTGATTGATTAAAGTGGGATAAAAGTCAAAAAGATTTTGAATTTTATTTTTACCATGTTTTTAAAAAATTAATAAATTAATATTAAATACATATTGTAAACTTTTAAAATTATAAATATTTGGAAAATTAATATTTTTAATATAAGTTTATATGTATAAAAACAAAAATATAATTTAAGTTTGGTGTGAATTTATAATATGAATTTTTAATTAAGTTTGGTGTGAATTTTTTTAATTTTATGCATTTTAAATTTAAGTTTGGTGTGAATTTAAAAACAAAAATTTACTTTATTTCGCTAAGTTAAAAATATGATTTTTAAAATTCGTCGTAAGTTGAAGACTAGGTCGTTGAGCCGAAATTGCTTTACCCGAGGGAGGGACGAGAACTTTTATTATTATTATTTTTAATCTTATTAATTTAAAGTATGCCAAAAACATTAAAAAACCCAAAAATCTTTGCTTTTAAAACCGAACTTTGAATTGACAAATTTTAAAATTTTGTCGAGGGACGGACTAGGACATCGATCCGAAACGATCTCGTTCTAAATAACAAGGGAAACAAATTTTTAAAATTAATTAATATTTGTTTTATAAGTTAAAGATTTAAAAAAAAATAAAAAATAAAAAAATAAACACCGCGACTCGCGGACTTTAAAGGGGAGAAACACCGCGACTCGCGGAGTTTGTAAAATACAGAAAAAAATATAATTGAACGAACAGATCAGTCCCCAACACACACAACTCAATTTACTGCGAAAAAACCCGAAAAAACACTCCCAAAATCGAAAATTTTCACCAAAAATCATCACATTTTTTACTAAAATCATGTTGAGAAGGATGCTATCAAGGAATTACTCAAGGAAAACGGTAAATTTCTACACCTAAACACCATTTAATCCGAAAATTAGTGTTCTTGAGCAATTTTATACCCAATTTGATTTTGATGCTTTTTAGTGTAATTATGCTTAAATTGTTTATGTATTATGCTTGTATAACCTAGATTGATGCTATTTAACATGATTAGAAGCCTTAAACTTCAAATTTTGAGTAATCTAGGGTTTGTGTTCTTGAGCAAAATTGGGGCTTTTTGATATAAACAGGTTATGGCCGATTTTTGTCATGAATTATTGCTAAATTAAGTAGTGTAACATGTTTAGGTAGTTAAATGATCCAAACTTTGAGCCTAAACATGATTTTTGAGAATTAAAATGGACTTTTTCAAGTCTAAAATTCATGAACTTGATTTTTGAGAGATAATGCCATTTGAAACTTGTTTAATTACTAATAATGATTATTTTGACATGTTATTTGAGTTGAATGCTTATGAACTTGGTGAACATTTTCGTATATGCTTATTTGAAAAAGTGTAGATTTCATAAAAATATGAAAATGAGCATAAGTTTGATATAAATTGAACATGTCATTGTAATTATTTTGATTGATGATTTTGCTGACACTAATGCATATTTGGATGCACAAAAATTGTGTTTGATGTGTTTTGCAGACTGAAAGGGGTGAATCTTCATCCCAAGCTCGCATTGCTCCTCCTGAGAATGCGGAACAACAGGATGTTGATAACTATTACAAACAAGATATACCTCATCCAGTTATGACATTTTCAGATATGCACGTGGAAGATTTGCACCCAAACTTGAGATTAGACAGACGTTTGATAGATTATCCAAAATACAAAAGGAGCTTGCACACTCTTCATTCTAAAGCTGTTGAAGTACCTAGGGTAATAGAATGGGAACCGTTAGAAGCTGTAGGATTAGGCGAACGGATTAGAGAATTACTTACATAGAGGTATGGTAATTCTACTTTTAACGATTGGGTACAATTATTCAACATGCATAGACCTGTATATAAAGTATGGTGTGAAGAATTATTGTGTAGTATAGAAATAAATGATCGGGTAGCTAGTTTAACCGATCGAACTTTTATTAGATTTTTGTTAGGAGGTTCGATGCCCCACATGTCTCTACTAGACATGGCTCAGGCCTTACATATATATACGCCTGAGGAGCTAGCATCTGCTGATTGTCGAGGGTTGATATTAAATGGTAGAAAGATTGATGAAAATTTTGATACGCATGGTGTATGGAGTCAAATGACTAGCCATCACCGATTTAAAGGGGGAAATTACTCTTATTTGGATATAGATAGAGCTGAGTTAAGAGTAATTCACAGGTTTCTAGCGAACTCGATTACACAGCGAGGTAAAAATAAGGAAAAGGTAAATGAGCAAGATTTATTTTACCACATATGTATTCGAGACCCACAAAGCGCTGTACGTATACCTTATTGCGTGGGTTATTATTTATCAGCTATGGTTAGGGGGATGAGACCGCACAGTATAATAGGAGGTGGTATATTTATTACATTAATTGCTGAGTATCTCGATGTGGATATAAGTCGGGGGGGGGGGGATTATTAATCGAAGAACCAGAACCCCACGATACAATTGGTTTAAATGTATATCATGGTGCTAAGGTTTTGAAGAGGCGAAATAATGCCGCAGTACAATATAATGGAAGACATCCACAGGTTGAGAGAAATCAGCAGCCAGGTAATGTTGGAGGGGGAAATGAAATGACAGAAATGCAAAGGTTTATAGCTTCACAAGAGTATGAAAATGCTAGACATCGAGCATTTGAAGATTGGCAAGTTCATCAAAACCACATCATAGCTCATTGCCAATATATAGGTAGACACTATATTCCTACTCCAAAGCCCGTATTCCCTCCCTGGTCTATAGAGATCCAACCACCGTATCCTACTTATAACCCAGCTGAAGCATTTTATAACACATACGGTTATGCATGGAACCCCTACTGGTATCAGTAACAACCCTAGTTTATTTAGTTTTATTTATTTTATTTTTGTAATATTACTACATTTAGCACTTATGTTGATATTGTAATAGTTTTTATAATTTTCTAACTTTTATTATTAGATTTTAATAATTTTTGAATGTGGGGTAATATACCAAACTTCAAAAATATGTATATATGTTTGCAGTTTATCTTATGTACACAACAGGGTAAAACAACGCATTTTCAAAGACTGACATTAAGTTCAGCAAAAGCAACTAATTTTGACGACAAGATGCAAAATATATGTGAAATAACAACAAGACGGAATGAACAAATGATGTGCACCATTTATCATTCAACAAACAAACGCCAATATGTTTGGAAAATTTGGTAAAATTTAATCATTTTTCTACGCTAATCACCCTCAATAATTTAAATTGTTACCAATTTCTTGCAAATGAGGGCATTGCAAGATCTTAA
Organism: Rutidosis leptorrhynchoides; assembly: GCF_046630445.1. Taxonomy (NCBI): domain Eukaryota; kingdom Viridiplantae; phylum Streptophyta; class Magnoliopsida; order Asterales; family Asteraceae; genus Rutidosis; species Rutidosis leptorrhynchoides. The sequence continues at coordinate 430,318,179 of NC_092333.1, read as the reverse complement.
GTGTGGGAAGGGGTTAAATTCTTTCGGATTTTTAAAATTTTTATCTTAAACACTTAGTTACTATTAAAAATACTAGTAAAGCAGTAGTTGTATTAGAATCTAGTGCTCTCTGATAACAAGGAACAGCCCTAGTCTTATATACTGACTACCCACTTCTAGTAAAATTTTTCAAAATTTTCAACTAAATGAATTCAAAATCATGTTTATACATATTTATGAACGATGAAAACTAGGTGTTAACACCGAAATTGTCGTTATCTCGGAAAGGACATAAATTGAGAAACAACCCAAAATATTAGAATTCATTTAAAATGGAATAGAGGAGAATAAAAAAGGCAAAGAAAGGAAAATAAAAACCAAGTGTGGGAAATTTTTACCAAGTTATTCAAAACATATATCACATATTTTTGTACAAATAATTGAAAATACTTTTGTTTTGGACTAAAATAATCAGTTTTACCCGGTTTATGGTAATACTTTTGAAAGAACGATGGATCTACACGATGAATCAATTCCATCATTAAAAGGAAGTAAAGTCTTTCGAAAAAGAAACGCGCTTCTTGATTTAGGTCATGAAGTTGTTGTCCAGACCAGCTGTAGGTTGATGAAAAATCTAGAAAAGTCATCTCTAAAATCAGCAGGAAATCCACGGACCTCGGCATCAAACACGGTCGCCAAGTGGTCAGATTTATCCTAACCATGAGAAGGATTTATCTTGTAAAATGGGGAGGACGCCGTGCAAATTAGCTGGATAAGACTAATGAATCAGATCTCCAGAAAGGATAATCTCCTTAAAAGATCAAAAATCAGCTTTTAAGACTGATATTACTCAATCCTTGAGATTGACCTTAAAGATTGAGAATTCAAACTCATGAAATTCAATGATATCTAAACTCGAGCTTGAACGAGAAAATATTTTGATCAAATTAAAATCGATTTGTTTTCTGAAAACCCATTTTCAATGCGTTCATTACCATTGAACGTAAAATCCTAGGAATTCACCTAGAATTCATTAGGTCACCTGAACCAAATCGGGTATCAACCGTAAGAACGGTGGTTGCATAGCATGGTCAAAGACAGGACCTTGTGCCAGACCAAAAAATTATAAGGGTGAGCTTTACTATTGCTCCTACAAAGGATAGTAATAGCATCCGACACGTTTTAGACCATGAACAAAAGCATGTCAGGGGACATTGCCTTAACAGTTGCTTGTTCAACGCTTTCCTTTACAACCGGACGGTAGTTTACCGAAAGGTAATATACGGAGCAAGTATACTGGACGTGTTGCTTTCCCAATACAAGGTTAGCAAGTGGGTGACGTAAAACCGCAAGTTTTGAGCTAAAATTTTCAAATCTAAAACCCACCAAACCCACAAAAACAATTTGCAAACACCGGTGAAGGGTTATTCCAGAAAACTTATCTAGGGTAAAAACTAGATTAGATTTTCAAAAGATCAAATGTTTTCATAAAGATCCAATTTCCTTAATGGATCTAAATTTTTATAGTCATGGGGGACTGTAAACCACATCGTTACTACCATTGTTTATACCCCCGTAAAGAAATCACTGATGTACAAAGTGTGAAGAATAAAGAAGTGATTCTAGTATTTCAAGACTATATTGCTTAAGGACAAGCAACGCTCAAGTGTGGGAATATTTGATAATGTTAAAAACGAACATATATTTCAAAGCATTATTCCTCAAGAAAGACAAGCTTTTAGTTGCAATTGTTCTATTTACAAGTGATATTCTTTTAAATAATAAAAGGTGAAGACAAAAGATAGATTCGACGAATTAAAGACGCAAACGACCAAAAAGCTCAAAAGTACAAAATACAATCAAAGAGGTTCCAATTATTGATAAGAAACGTCTCGAAATTACAAGAGTACAAGATTCAAAACGCAAAGTACAAGATATTAAATTGTACGCAAGGACGTTCGAAAATTCGGAACCGGGACCAGAGTCAACTCTCAACGCTCGACGCAATGGACTAAAAATTACAAGTTAACTATGTATATAAATATAATATAATATATAATTAATTATATAAATAATATATATATTAAAACCGTCGGTAGACTAGGATCCAAATTTGTGTGAGCTGGGTTTACGAACTCCGCGAGTTGCGGAGTTTGTAATGCAAAAGGACCGCGAGTCGCGGAGAGACCCTGGACAAAACTGCCTATAAAAGCCAACGCATTTTGATCGTTTTTAATCATCTTTTTCCTTCTTCATCATACGTCAATTATATATATATATATATATATATTTATATTTTAATTTTAATTTTAATTTTAAATCCTAATAATAAGGGTATGTTAGCGAATGTTGTAAGGGTGTAAGTCGAAATTCTGTCCGTGTAACGCTACGCTATTTTTAATCATTGTAAGTTATGTTCAACCTTTTTACATTAATGTCTCGTAGCTAAGTTATTATTATGCTTATTTAATCTGAAGTAATCATGATGTTGGGCTAAAAATATTAAAATTGGGTAATTGGGCTTTGTACCATAATTGGGGTTGGACAAAAGAACGACACTTGTGAAAATTAGACTATGGGCTATTAATGGGCTTTATATTTGTTTAACTAAATGATAGTTTGTTAATTTTAATATAAAGATTTACAATTGGACGTCCATATAAATAACCATATACACTCGATCGGACACGATGGGCGGGGTATTTATATGTACGAATAATCGTTCATTTAACCGGACACGGGAATGGATTAAAAGTCACTAGAATTATTAAAACAGGGGTGAAATTATGTACAAGGACACTTGGCATAATTGATAACAAAGTATTAAAACCTTGGGTTACACACAGTCGATATCCTGGTGTAATTATTAAACAAAGTAATAAAACCTTGTTACAGTTTAAGTCCCCAATTAGTTGGAATATTTAACTTCGGGTATAAGGATAATTTGACGAGGACACTCGCACTTTATATTTATGATTGATGGACTGTTATGGACAAAAACCAGACGGACATATTAAATAATCCAGGACAAAGGGCAATTAACCCATGGGCATAAAATTAAAATCAACACGTCAAATATCATGATTACGGAAGTTTAAATAAGCATAATTATTTTATTTCATATTTAATTTTCCTTTATTTTATATTTAATTGCACTTCTAATTATCGCACTTTTATTTATTGTTATTGTATTTAATTGCACTTTTAATTATCGTATTTTTAATTATCGCAATTTTATTTTATCGCACTTTTATTTATCGCAATTTCATTATCGTTATTTACTTTACGCTTTAAATTAAGTTATATTTATTTTTAATATTTTACATTACTAAAGTTTTAAAATCGACAAACCGGTCATTAAATGGTAAAAACCCCCCTTTATAATAATAATATTACTTATATATATATATTTGTATTTTTATAAATTAAAACTAATATATCGTTAAGCTTTGTTTAAAGATTCCCTGTGGAACGAACCGGACTTACTAAAAACTACACTACTGTACGATTAGGTACACTGCCTATAAGTGTTGTAGCAAGGTTTAAGTATATCCATTCTATAAATAAATAAATATCTTGTGTAAAATTGTATCGTATTTAATAGTTTTTCCTAGTAAAATATAAGCTATTTCATATACACCTCTGCGCACATCAGGTTGATGCAAAGACAATACGTATACAATATGTCGTGGGATAATTCTAAGATTATATATAAACCGATTATTGGACTGTTGGACATTTCGGACTATTTTGGACTACTAACAAAGGACTACTAACATAAAAATGTTAAAAATTAATATATAAGTATTCTATGAACTTGTTTTATTTTATTCACATGTCGTATTATTATCTGAATCATTATTATTGTTATAGGTTCGTGAATCCAAGGACGACGGCCATATTTTTAATAAGCTGAAAACTTATTATTAATATACTTTTACTACTGTGAGTATATAGTCCCATTTTTAAACTCTAAAAATATTTTGGGATGAGAATACATGCATTTTATGTTTTACGCCATAGACAGAAGTACTTAAAATATATTCTACGTTGAGTTGTACCACTTTGCATATCTTCCCTAATAGCTTGGTAACTAACATTTACATGTTGTAAGAACATTTAAGCGCGAATCCTATTGATAGATTTATCAGACCCCAACCGGGCTAGTCACTCTAGTATCGTAAACGGTTGCATAGTACTTCGTTTTTACTACACTTGGTACAGTGTTGGGAGATTTCATAATAAAGGGAATATGCTACATTTATGGTTAAGTATGATTACCGAAGCGCTCAATAACTTATAGAATATCTTTATTGAAATATTTATAACTATGAAATCTTGTGGTCTATATTTATATCGATGCTAGCTTTAAACTTATATATCTCACCAACCTTTGTGTTGACTGTTTAAGCATGGTTATTAAGTCTTCCGCTGTTGCATTATCTGAGCAAGCTGTGCATGGAGTCTCATGCTTTTGTTTAAATGAAGTGTTGCATTAAATAAAACCTTTGTCATGTATTATATTCGACTGTTATGTCACGTGTGTAGTATTTGGAAACCGATATATTATGGGGATTATTTCTTAAATAATGGCCCACTTGTTTAAAACATGCATTATGTATAATAAGGGTGTGTTTTTTTATGAAACGAATGCAATATTTTCTCAAAAGTATCATATAGAGGTCAAATACCTCGCTATGGGACCAATGAATAACGTATCGCGTTTATAATAATATGTACGAGTCGTTTCAGTTGGCATCAGAGCAGAGGTCTTAGCGAACCAGAAATTTCATTAGTGTGTCTGACCGGTATTTCTTAGGATGCATTAGTGAGTCTGGACTTTGACCGAACTTGTTTTTTTGAAAATCATTACTTATCATTTTTGGTCGGAAGTTAAATATTATAACATGTAAATATTATGTGGTATATTACTAATGTGGTAGTTAATGTGTGATAGATGTCTACTTCTAACACCAATCTCATTATCACATTCAGCGACTCCGAAGTTGGATATCCAGCAAAAGTACAAATCATCGACTTATCTGATAATGACGATGACCCGAAGGAAGGTGTATCAATCATCTATATAACTGATGACGATGATGACCTGGAGTCGGATGCATTTTTGGAAGACTCACAATTCCCAGAGGAACCTATAATCGACAACCCAGAAATTCCAAAAGCAGAAACTAATAAAACAATTATTGTACCAAGTGCTCTCGATACTACCACACCTAGTAAACCATGTCTTACCAATACTACAAAAATCTCATCTACTGAACCCCAACCAAAACCTAGACTTACCGCTAAAATACGCACTCTGACAGTAGGGAAGTGAAAATTCTATGATTTCCCAAACTTTTTTGAATTCCCAAGGAAGCCTCGTCGTTTCTAATCTGTTTTTGCAGCTATTCGACTTCACGCCTTATATAATAATATATCATGTGCTATATTTCATCTTACATATGTTTTATGTAAATAGTGGTATTGAATTATTGTAAAATATTGTACCAAAGAATAAGCGTGAAGTATTAATGAATTAAGTTTTTCATGATAGAATATTGTCATGATTGTAGTAGTTAATTTGTGTACTAGCTATTAAGTATGAACTTTAACGGGTAGGTACTACCCGAGCTACAATTATAAAACGCTAATAAGAAGAAAATGCTTATATAAAAATTGGTTCATATTATTAATATGCCACGATGTACCATTAATTACTTGCAACATCTATAATATTCTATGTGATTAATTATCTTATATGTTTATTGAACAAACATGGCTCGATTAAATCGAATGACGGAACAAGAAATTGAGGAGTTTATCAACCAACACGTAAACAACTGAATGCTTTGGGTCGAAGCGGCAAGAGCAGCAGCAAACAACACAAACCCTCATGTTGAATGCTCATATAAAGCATTTCAAGGTTGCAAACCTTCATCATTCAAGGGAACAGAAGGACCAGTCGGTTTAACCTGATGGTTCGAAAAACTGGAGTCCGTATTTAAAATCAGTGGTTGTGCCGAAGGGGATCGGACAAAGTATGCTTCATGCACATTACAGGTGAAATGTCCCGTTCATATTGATTATAAACGTTCCATATTAATTGATTTCGTCTCGAGGTTTTGACCTCTATATGAGACGTTTTTCAAAGACTGCATTCATTTTTAAAACAACTATAACCTTTATTTTATCTATAAAGTTTTAAAAAGCATTGGATTATCAAATAATGATAATCTAAAATATACCGTTTACACACGACCATTACATAATGGTTTACAATAAGAATATACTACATCAAAAATAAGTTTCTTGAATGCAGTTTTTACATAATATCATACAAGCATGGACTCCAAATCTTGTCCTTATTTTAGTATGCAACAGCGGAAGCTCTTAATAATCACCTGAGAATAAACATGCTTAAAACGTCAACAAAAATGTTGGTGAGTTATAGGTTTAACCTATATATTATCAAATCATAATAATAGACCACAAGATTTCATATTTCAATATACATCCCATACATAGAGATAAAAATCATTCATATGGTGAACACCTGGTAACCGACATTAACAAGATGCATATAAGAATATCCCCTATCATTCCGGGAAATCCTTCGGACATGATAAAAATAACATCGAAGTACTAAAGCATCCGGTACTTTGGATGGGGTTCATTAAGCCCAATAGATCTATCTTTAGGATTCGCGTCAATTAGTAGATCGGTTTACTAATTCTTAGGTTACCAAGCAAAAGGGGCATATTCGGCTTCGATCATTCACCCATATAATGTAATTTCATTTACTTGTGTCTATTTCGTAAAACATTTATAAAACTGCATGTATTCTCATCCCAAAATATTAGATTTTAAAAGTGGGACTATAACTCACTTTCACAGATTTTTACTTCGTCGGGAAGTAAGATTTGGCCACTGGTCGATTCACGAACCTATACAAATATGTACATATATATCAAAGTATGATCAAAATATATTTACAACATTTTTTATTACGTTTTAATGATTTGAGTTTGTTAAGTCAGCAGTTCTCGTTAGTAACCTACAACTAGTTATCCACAGTTAGATGTACAGAAATAAATAAATATAAATTATCTTAGATCAATCCTCAACCCAGTGTATACAAGCCTCAGGCTAGACCACAACTCAAACTATATATATTATTTTGGAATCAACCTTAACCCTGTATAGCTAACTCCAACATTACTGCATATAGAGTGTCTATGGTTGTTCCAAAATATATTATATAGATGGGTCGATATGATATGTCAAAATATTGTATACGTGTCTATGGTATCCCAAGATTACATAATATATATTAGAATACATGAATAATACAATATAAGTTAGCTAGGATATGATTTGTATAGAATTGTTACAATATTTCCCGTAGCTACAACAATCAAAAATATCCAATCTTGTTTTACCCATAACTTCTTCGTTTTAAATCCGTTTTGAGTGAATCAAATTGCTATGGTTTCATATTGAACTCTATTTTATGAATCTAAATAGAAAAAGTATTGGTTTATAATCGTAAATATAAGTTACAAGTCATTTTTGTAAGAGGTAGTCATTTAAGTCGAAAGAACGACGTCTTGATGACCATTTTGAAAAACATACTTCCACTTTGAGTTTAACCATGATTTTTGGATATAGTTTCATGTTCATAAGAAAAATCATTTTCCCAGAAGAACAACTTTTAAATCAAAGTTTATCATAGTTTTTAATTATCAAACCCAAAACAGCCCGCGGTGTTACTACGACGGCGTATATCCGGTTTTACGGTGTTTTTCGTGTTTCCAGGTTTTAAATCATTAAGTTAGCATATCATATAGATATAGAATATGTGTTTATTTGATTTTAAAAGTCAAGTTAGAAGTATTAACTTTTGTTTGCGAACAAGTTTAGAATTAACTAAACTATGTTCTAGTGATTACGAGTTTAAACCTTCGAATAAGATAGTTTTATATATATGAATCGAATGATGTTATGAACATCATTACTACCTCAAGTTTAGTAGGTAAACCTACTGGAAGTGACAAGAAATGATCTAGCTTCAAAGGATCTTGAATGGCTTGAAAGTTCTTGAAGTACGATCATGACACAAAAACAAGTTCAAGTAAGACTTTTACTCGAATTAAGATAGTTTATAGTTATAGAAATTGAATCAAAGTTTGAATATGAATATTTCCTTGAATAAGAAAGATAACCTACTATAAATAACAAAGGTTTCTTGATCTTAGATGATTACTTGGAATGGATTAGAAAGCTTGGATGTAAACTAGTAAACTTGAAAGGATTTTCGAAGTGTTCTTGAAGTGTTCTTCCTAAGATGATTATAGCTTGATTCTTGAAGTAATTTTTGATGAAGATGATGATTATCTACTGGAAAAATTCGTTCATAAGTGTGTGTGTGTGTTGAGAGAGAATTAGAAAGAGAATTGGAAGTGAAATGGAGTGAATGATGAGTGGTAAGTGGTGAGTGGTGAGTGGGGTTAAAAGGAGTTCTAGTTAGTTGACTAGTTCATGGTAGAAGTTAAAATTGATTAGTCATACATGACATAATCAAGAGTGGAATCCCATGCTAGTTCCTATTGGTATATACCCACAGTAAGTACGTCTAGAAGCTGTGTATAATACGGGTATGAATACGACTAGAATTCTTGATGGAAAAAGAATGGGAATGTAACTGTACCCATTTTCGTTAAGTATGAGTGTTTTGATATATGTCTTAAAGTCTTCCAAAAGTATATTAATACATCTAAATACACTACATGTATATACATTTTAACTGAGTCATTAAGTCATCGTTAGTCGTTACTTGTATGTGTTGTTTTGAAACCTTTAAGTTAACGATCTCATTTAATGTTGTTAACCCATTGTTTATTATATCTAATGAGATGTTAAATTATTATCTTATCATGATATTATGATATATTAATATATCTTAATATGATATATATACATTTAAATGTCGTTACAACGATAATCGTTACATATATGTCTCGTTTTGAAATTCTTAAGTTAGTAGTCTTGTTTTTACATATGTAGTTCATTGTTAACATATTTAATGATATATATAATTATCATTTTATCATGTTAAATATAGTGTATAAATATCTTAATATGATACATATGTATTTAGTAAGACGTTGTAATAACGATAATCGTTATATATATCGTTTCGAGTTTCTTAACTTAGTAGTCTCATTTTTATGTATATAACTCATTTTTAATATACTTATGGAGAAACTTACTTATCATAATCTCATGTTAACTATATGTATATTCATATATATATCATCATGTCGTTTTTACAAGTTTTAACGTTCGTGAATCGCCGGTCAACTTGGGTGGTCAATTTGTCTACATGAAACTCATTTCAAATAATCAAGTCTTAACAATTTGATTGCTTAACATGTTGGAAATACTTAATCATGTAAAAATCAATTTCATTTAATATATATAAACATGGAAAAGTTCGGGTCACTACAGTACCTACCCGTTAAATAAATTTCGTCCCGAAATTTTATGCAGTTGGAGGTGTTGTCGTATCTTCTGGAAATAAGTGCGGGTATTTCTTCTTCATCTGATTTTCTCATTCCCAGGTGAACTCAAGTCCTCTATGAGCATTCCATCGAACTTAACAATTGGTATTTTGTTTTGCTTAAGTCTTTTAACCTCACGATCCATTATTTCGACGGGTTCTTCGATGAATTGAAGTTTTTCGTTAATTTAGATTTCGTCTAACGGAATAGTGAGATCTTCTTTAGCAAAACATTTCTTCATATTTTAGACGTGGAAAGTGTTATGTACAGCCACAAGTTGTTGAGGTAACTCAAGTAGGTAAGCTACTGGTCCGACACGCTCAATAATCTTGAATGGTCCAATATACCTTGGTTTTAATTTCCCTCGTTTACCAAATCGAACAACGCCTTTCCAAGGTGCAACCTTAAGCATGACCATCTTTCCAATTTCAAATTCTATATCTTTTCTTTTAATGTCGGCGTAGCTTTTTTGTCGACTTTGGCCGGTTTTCAACCGTTGTTGAATTTGGATAATCTTCTCGGTACTTTCTTGTATTATCTCCGGACCCGTAATCTGTCTATCCCCCAGTTCACTCCAACAAGTCAGAGACCTGCACTTTCTACCATAAAGTGCTTCAAATGGCGCCATCTCAATGCTTGAATGGTAGCTGTTGTTGTAGAAAAATTCTGCTAACGGTAGATGTCGATCCCAACTGTTTCTGAAATCAATAACACATGCTCGTAGCATGTCTTCAAGCGTTTGTATCGTCCTTTCACTCTGCCCATCAGTTTGTGGATGATAGGCAGTACTCATGTCTAGACGAGTTCCTAATGCTTGCTGTAATGTCTGCCAGAATCTTGAAATAAATCTGCCATCCCTATCAGAGATAATAGAGATTGGTATTCCATGTCTGGAGACGACTTCCTTCAAATACAGTCGTGCTAACTTCTCCATCTTGTTATCTTCTCTTATTGGTAGGAAGTGTGCTGATTTGGTGAGACGATCAACTATTACCCAAATAGTATCAAAACCACTTGCAGTCCTTGGCAATTTAGTGATGAAATCCATGGTAATGTTTTCCCATTTCCTTTCCGGGATTTCTGGTTGTTGAAGTAGACCTGATGGTTTCTGATGCTCAACTTTGACCTTAGAACACGTCAAACATTCTCCTACATATTTAGCAACGTCGGCTTTCATACCTGGCCACCAAAAATGTTTCTTGAGATCCTTGTACATCTTCCCCGTTCCAGGATATATTGAGTATCTGGTTTTATGAGCTTCTCTAAGTACCATTTCTCTCATATCTCCAAATTTTGGTACCCAAATTCTTTCAGCCCTATACCGGGTTCCGTCTTCCCGAATATTAAGATGTTTCTCCGATCCTTTGGGTATTTCATCCTTTAAGTTTCCCTCTTTTAAAACTCCTTGTTGTGCCTCCTTTATTTGAGTAGTAAGGTTAGTGTGAATCATTATATTCATAGATTTTACACGAATGGGTTCTCTGTCCTTTCTGCTCAAGGCGTCGGCTACCACATTTTCCTTCCCTGGGTGGTAACGAATCTCAAAGTCGTAATTATTCAACAATTCAATCCACCTGCGCTGCCTCATGTTCAGTTGTTTCTGATTAAATATGTGTTGAAGACTTTTGTGGTCGGTATATATAATACTTTTGACCCCATATAAGTAGTGCCTCCAAGTCTTTAATGCAAAAACAACCGCGCCTAATTCCAAATCATGCGTCGTATAATTCTGCTAGTGAATCTTCAATTGTCTAGACGCATAAGCAATTACTTTCGTTCGTTGCATTAATACACAACCGAGACCTTGCTTTGAGGCGTCACAATATATCACAAAATCATCATTCCCTTCAGGTAATGACAATATAGGTGCCGTAGTTAACTTTTTCTTTCACAATTGAAACGCTTTCTCTTGTTCATCCTTCCATTCAAATTTCCTCCCTTTATGCGTTAATGCAGTTAAGGGTTTTGCTATTCTGGAAAAGTCTTGGATGAACCTTCTGTAGTAACCAGCTCGTCCTAAAAACTGGCGTATGTGTTTCAGAGTTTTTGGGGTTTCCCACTTTTAAACGGTTTCAATCTTTGCTGGATCCACCTGAATACCTTCTTTGTTCACTATGTGACCGAGGAATTGAACTTCTTCCAACCAAAATGCACACTTTGAAAACTTAGCGTACAGTTTTTCTTTTCTCAGCAACTCTAGCACTTTTCTCAAATATTCTTCGTGCTCTTGATCATTCTTCGAGTAAATAAGTATGTCATCGATGAAAACAATGACAGACTTGTCAAGATATGGCCCTCACACTCGGTTCATGAGGTCCATGAACACAGCTGGTGCGTTAGTCAATCCAAATGGCATAACCATAAACTCGTAATGACCGTAACGCGTCCTAAAAGTAGTCTTTGGAATATCATCCTCCTTCACCCGCATTTGATGATATCCAGAACGTAAATCGATCTTCGAATAAACCGACGAGAATTGTAGTTGATCAAATAAGTCGTCGATTCTCGGTAATGGGTAACGGTTCTTAATGATAAGTTTGTTCAACTCTCAGTAGTCGATACACAACCTGAACGTACCATCTTTCTTCTTGAAAAATAGAACAGGAGCTCCCTATGGTGATGTACTTGGTCGAATGAAACCACGCTCTAAAAGTTCCTGTAGCTGACTTTGTAATTCTTTCATTTCGCTGGGTGTGAGTCAGTATGGAGCACGAGCTATTGGTGCAGCTCCTGGTACAAGGTCTATTTGAAATTCAACGGATCGATGTGGGGGTAATCCCGGTAATTCTTTTGGAAATACATCGGGAAATTCTTTTGCGACGGGAACATCAATGAAGTTCTTTTCTTCAGGTTTAACTTCCTCGATGTGTGCTAGAATGACGTAACAACCTTTTCTTATTAGTTTTTGCACCTTCAAACTACTAATAAGATTTAATTTCGCGTTGTTCTTTTCTCCGTACACCATTAAAGGTTTTCCTTTTTCACGCATAATGCGAATCGCATTTTTGTAACAAACGACCTCTGCTCTCACCTTTTTCAACCAGTCCATGCCAATTATTACATCAAAACTTCCTAAATCGACTGGTATTAAATCAATTTTAAATGTTTCATCCCCCAGTTTAATTTCTCTCTCCCGACATATATTATCTGCTGAAATTAATTTACCGTTTGCTAATTCGAGTAAAAATTTACTATCCAAAGGCGTCAATTGGCAACTTAAATTAGCATAAAATTCTCTACTCATATAGCGTCTATCCGCACCCGAATCAAATAAAACATAAGCAGATTTATCGTCAATAAGAAACGTACCTGTAACAAGCTCCGGGTCTTCCTGTGCTTCTGCTGCATTAATATTGAAAACTCTTCCACGGCCCTGCCCATTAGTATTCCCCTGATTCGGGCAATTTCTAATAATGTGGCCCGATTTTCCACATTTATAACAAACAGCGTTGGTATTACTTGCTCCGACACTATTCGTTTCGGAATTACTTGTTCTGACATTATTTGTTCCTTTAGTTCTGTTAAACTTTGGTCCGTAGATGTGACGACCCCATCAAAACACTTAACGGATTCGTCAGTTGGTCCCACAGCTTGATCGGACTTAAATGAATTAAATAAACAAAGTTGCATTATTTTATATCAAAAGTTTCCCAAAAAGGAAACAAACCAAAATATGTAGTTTCAAAACAACCAACCATAGTAATAAACCAAAAGTTGACACAAAACCTTGCCAACAAACCCACAAGTTTAAATTATCCAAAAATAGAATGCAAGCTTAAGTTTCATAAATTATTTCATAAAATCTGCGCAAATGCATGCAGACTCCTCTAAACACAGCGGAAGCATCACAAAACTCAAGTACCTGTGAAAACATGCAAGTAAACTGTCAACACAAAGGTTGAGTGAATTATAGGTTTAAATAATAAGTAAACTTTAGACCACAAGATTTAAAAATGTTAGAAACATTAAACATTATTCCATTATCAACACAAAATGTTAGAAACATTATTCCATTATCAACCGAAAGTCAACCTTGGTCAAACATAGTCAACATTAATTTGAAAAGTGTACATTATAATAATAACATAAGTTATAATGTTTATTAAAGTTAAAAGTGTATAATTAAGTCATAACATAAGTTTAATTAAATAAAATGAATTATTAAAGTTAATATAAGTTGAAGTGATATAATTAATATATCATAAGTATTTAATTAATTAATTAAATATTAATCATAATATAAGTATTATTAATTAATAGTAAATTTTTAAATCATATCATAAGTATTATTAATTAATAATGAATTATTAACCATATCATAAGTTTCTAATTATAATTATTAAATCATAAGTATTTAATAATTAAATTGTAATTAAATAATAATTAAGTCTTATAATAATTAAATAATTATTTAATCTTTATTATAAGTCTTATAATAATATTCTCATAAAATAAATTTAATACTTATCATAAGTATTTTCCAATAATAATAAAAGTATTATTAATCGTAAGTTAAATTAAAATGTTAATTAAATCATAAATAATAATTAAATGATATAATAAATATTTATATCATAAGTCTTAAATAATAATAATTACTTCTTTTATCATAATTAATTAATTAATAATGAAATTCATTATTTTTATCATAAGTTTTAGAATTAATCATAAGTTTTAATTCGAAAGTTCCTCGGGTCGTATCTTGAGCCCCGGGTGTCGATTTCTGGCAAGCCTTATATGCATCTCCGCCTATTCAAACCACCCAACACGATGGTGCACTCAATAACACACCAAGAACAGTCCACAAGTCGTGGTAATCAGCCATGACACCACTTGGACCTTCAATTTACTCAAAATCGTGTTTTAGTCATAACGGGTGAACCGTGGCTCGGATTTAGGTGACCCGAACATGAAAGTTCGTCCCACCATCAGTCCTAACATACTAACACACCCTAATGACTCCAAGGAAGGTCACAAAGTCGGACCAAACCTGGTTCATTTCAATATCACAATTCAATCTTTACAAAATACTAATTTGATCATAACTAGGGCTCCGGGAATTGAAACGACATGAATCCGGAGTCTAAAATTAATGTCTTGATGAGTGGAACTCATCTAGATAGTTTATTTTAACTTTTATATCAGTCACAAACCCAGAATACACGAAATAGCTGCTGTCCAGAATTTTATAAACCGAAAACATGCAATTATGAGTACATCTATGCATACAAACATCATTACAATAATCCACAAACATCATACTACTAAATAATCATCAAAATACAGAAAATAAATGAAAAACTGAAAATTCTAGGGTTAGGGTTTATACCCTAATCGAGAAACGATTGATGTTATTGCGTAGAGAACGGAACGAGGAACGCGTTGGTGTTAATTAATTGATGATCCAAGCAAGCTTTTTGTTGAAGAATGATGATGAAGGTGGTGAGCTAGGCGATGGCCAAAGGAGAGGGGAGAGGGAGAGGAGAGCAAAAATAGAAGATTAGGTTTTGATAAATATTGGAATTGAAATAATGAACCAAAAATAAAAATCAAGGGAGTATTACTCCCTCCCCTTGGAGTTTCGGCCGAATGAGGGGTGGGGTGGGCCCCACTTGGCCCATCTCACTTAATTGTTAAGTTACTTATGGCCCGAAAGCCCGAACGAGTCCCAAAACGCGAAAACGCACTTACGCGATTAAAAATTCGGAAAGATAACAAACGCGCGACGAAAAATAAATATAAATACACTATATAATAATATGATCTTAAAATATCATATTTAAAATATTTAGGATTTAAAAATCCCGAAAACGCGTCCGTTGGTTTTAAAACCGAAAAGATTCGCCGAATGGAAATCCGCGAGACGTAGAAACGTATAAATTAAAATATGAATACAAATATTCACATAACACATAATAATTAATATATATATATATATATTATTACAAAAATAATAATATAGGTCATAGAAATGACGTGGCACACTAACAGTTAACGACCGTTAAATAATTAACTGAAAAAGATAACGGAAAAAGTAGGGTCGTGACAGTACCTTCCCGTTACGGAAATTTTGTCCCGAAATTTAAGTAGGCGCAGGGGTTGCCTCGGCATCTGAGAACAAATGCGGGTATTTTTGCTTCATCTGGTCTTCACACTCCCAAGTGAACTCGGGACCGCATCTAGCGTTCCATCTGACCCGAACAATAGGAATTCTGCTCTTTTTAAGAGTCTTAACCTCTCAGTCCATGATTTCAACAGGCTCCTCAATAAAATGCAATTGCTTATCAACTTGAAGTTCCTCCAAAGGAATAGTCTGATCAAATTCAGCCAAGCACTTCTTTAAATTCGAAATATGAAAAACATCGTGAACAGCACTGAGTTCTTGTGGCAATTTCAAACGATAAGCCACCGGTCCAACTCTTTCAATGATCTCAAAAGTGCCCACGAAACGAGGACTTAACTTTCCCCTTTTACCAAAACGGATTACGCCCTTCCAAGGCGAAAGTTTTAACATAACACGATCACCAACTTGAAATTCAACATCTTTCCTTCCCTTATCGGCATAACTCTTTTGCCGACTTCTAGCAGTTCTCAACCTTTCTTTAATTTGTACAATCTTCTCAGTAGTCTCGTGAATAATCTCTGGACCTATAAGTTGAGCATCCCCAACCTCATTCCAACAAATAGGAGACCTACATTTCCTACCGTACAAAGCTTTCAACGGTGCGGCTTTAATACTTGCGTGGTAACTGTTGTTATAAGAAAACTCAGCTAGCGGCAAATATTTATCCCACCCATTTCCAAAATCGATGACGCACGCTCGCAACATATCTTCTAATGTCTGAATGGTCCTTTCACTTTGACCATCCGTTTGAGGATGATAAGCGGTGCTCATATCCAACCTAGTACCCAAGGCTTTCTGTAGAGATCGCCAAAACCTCGACACAAATCGACTGTCTCGGTCGGAAATAATGGACACGGGGACACCATGCCTAGAAACAATCTCTTTCAAATACAAACGGGTGAGTTTCTCCATCGAATCCATTTTCCTAATCGGCAAAAAGTGAGCCGACTTAGTGAGTCGATCTACAATCACCCAAATCGCATCATAGCCACCCGAAACTCTTGGTAACTTAGTAATAAAATCCATAGTGATACCTTCCCACTTCCACTCGGGAATTTCTGGTTGCACCAAAAGTCCAGATGGTTTTTGATGTTCAGCTTTGACCTTAGCACAGGTCAAACACTTAGTCACATACTTAGCTACATCACCTTTCAAATTATGCCACGAATACAGCTCCTTAAGATCCTAATACATCTTTCCTGAACCAGGATGAATAGAGTATCTAGACTTATGAGCCTCATCCAAAACAAGTTGTCGAAGACCTCCAAATTTCGGAACCCATAGACGTCCTGCAAAATACCTAGTACCATCAGCTCGTACTTCAAACTTCTTAGCTACCTTTTCTACATTCTCCTTCACGAAATTCTCCTCCTTTAAGGCTTCTTGTTGTGCCTCAAGAATCTGCCTAACGAGGTTTGATCTAACTGTCATATTCAAGGCCCTAACCCTGCGAGGTTCAGTCCTTTTTTTACGACTCAATGCATCAGCCACAACATTAGCCTTACCCGAGTGATACAAAAGGTCACAATTATAATCATTCAACGTCTCAATCCATCTTCGTTGTCTCATGTTCAACTGTTTCTGATCGAGGATATGTTGAAGACTCTTGTGATCGGTGTACGCAGTACTCTTAACACCATAAAGATAGTGTCTCCAAATTTTAAGCGCAAAAACAACAGCCCCCAACTCTAAATCATGAGTTGTATAGTTCTGTTCGTGAATCTTCAACTGTCGTGACGCATACGCAATAACCTTCTTTCGTTGCATCAAAACGCAACCATAGCCTTGTCGCGATGCATCACAATTGTAACGACCCTGGAATTTTCAACGTATATTTATTAATAATTATTATTATTAATACGTGTGATTAAACGAACGTATGTTATTACATTTACATGTTACCATGATTGCCCGTACTTGACTTTTAAGTGCCCGAAACGTCTTTGTGACACCCGGAACTTTCACGAATAATATTTTTAGATATTATTTACATTCATGATTAAATTTATTGATCATTTTAATTAACTAAGGCTATTAGTTAGTTACTTGGGCTTTAATTGGTTTAACTTGTGATTTATTTGAACTTGGGCTTTGTTAGTGTAATGGACTCATGTTATTGGACTTCCAAGCCCACCCTACACTACTAGTGGACTTAGTTAGCCCATACTACATGTAAGTATTACTTTCAAACTTAACTAAATGGATTAAACACTTAAGGAATCTAGTTACCATTTACTTACTCATCCTTCCCATGCAAATACATCTAATAACCAACTTTTGAACCTTTAACATGCAATGGACTTGTGGACTAATCCCTTCCCCCCTTGGAACTCTAAAAACCGTCGGCCTTATTGAAAGGGTGGGGGAGTTTTGTTTCATTTTATGCATTACTTACTCACTCTCATTCAAAACACACTTCAAACTTACTTTCATTTTCTCTCCTTTCTCTCTAACTTTTGTAAGTAACTTGAAGCATTCTTCTCTCCTTTTTCTTAAACAAAACTGATTTCTAGCACCCTTAATTCATCATCATTCTTTGATTATTATAATCTTTTGTTACTTGTGTTGATTACTAGTTGTTATTATCTTTATTTACTTGCATGTTTTCAAGAATCAAACTTCTTAGTTTAATTCTTCTTTTATCTTGAATCTTCAAGAACATACAAGACATAAACTCTCTAGTTTATGATCTCCACTAAATACTTGTTCAAAGTTTATAAAGTTCATGGTTGAAAGACATACTTGAAGTTCATGAAGTAAACTTTAAAGTTTACTTTCTAAAGATCAAACTTTGGTTTGAATCTTTAAAGTATGAACAACCATGAACCTTTTCTTGTTTACTTAGTTACTTCTTCATTATTATGCACTTTAATTTCATGTAGTTAGTTTATATGGTCAAGTACTACAAGTTAGTCTTGATCTCATATCTCTTGAACAAATTAAGCTAACTTTGAAAGTTCAAGAATACACAAATAAGTTTTCTTTAAATATAACTTTGGGTCTAGACTTTTGAGTCTTGGATCTTCAAGATCAAACTAAGAACTATGTTCTACTACTTATGATCTTGATTAGTTAGTTTACTTTCAAGTTTGTAACTTGTTATTAGCTTTAAAGTCCATGTATGTGTTAGATCTAAGACTTTGATGCAACTTTGGTTCATCAAACTTCATACAACTCTTAAGTGAGTTGTGCTTCATGTCTTAGACTTGCACATGGGTTATGATGGTCAAGACTTGGTTAAGATGATGTAGATACATCAATGAGTTGTACACTTGAAGCTATATGCATCAAGGATGAGAACCATGATGAACATCAAGCACCAAGACCACCGGAACCCTTTTAAACTCACTGCTTCTGTCCAAAACCTACTGACCTGATGATTCTGGAACAGACCAGTAGACCTGGGCTGTTCTAACCTTGATTTTTAGATAGAACTTTTTGAGTAGATAACTTTTCAAATAGGACTCGTCTTAATCCGAGTTACGGTTTAGGATTTATGGCCCTCCGATCGTTACTATGTCCTTTAACGTTGTGCAGAAATTTCTGACCTACTCGCACTTAGACCGTCGCCACGGTCCAACCAAGACGAGTTTGCTTCTGTAAATTTTACCACACTTAAGGGACTCATAGACAGAGCCATGGCCACTGGTCTCACCTTAATTCAGTAAGGGTAGAGGCCGTGGTGACTGACTGAAGTCAGACTTTGTTTTAAACTACTTTCATAAACGAAACCTACCTTACGCCTTTTGTTTAATGATGAATGATGATGACCCTTAAGACCTTAATTACATAATTTTAAACCTATTAAGACGATTTACTGACTTAGTACTATTTGACTTAGGTTGAGGACTTCGGACCATTTACTTGCACACCTTTCCCGACTACTACTTTACCGCTACATATCATTGTGAGTTATAGCATTCCCTTTTTTTACTTTAATTATTTTGGGACTGAGAATACATGCGCTTTTTATATTTTACATACTAGGCACGAGTACTTAAACTTATATATGTGTGGGTTATACAATGGCATAAACATTCTCTTTAGCTCGGTAACGTTTAATCATTGGTTTTTGAACCGTGAACGCGAATCTTAGATATGGATCCATAGGGTTTGACATCCCCACTCGGGCTAGTCGCGCTAGCAGTCAACGAGTGTTTAATACTTCGTAAACATACGCACTCGCCAAGTGTACTTTCAGGGGGTATTTTAAACGTTAAGTTAGTTACCAAGTGCCCACGGTTAACATATACTTTATCATACTGTTTTGAAACGCTCTTTGTAGCACTGAAATCTCGTGGCCTACCTTACATACTGTTATACTTAAACTATAGCTCACCAACCGTTGTGTTGACATTTTTAAGCATGTATTTCTCAGGTGCTTGAGGTTGCTTCCGCTGTGTACTAGTCGTGCTGTAGAACCCGCTGCTTAGAGTTGTCCACGCATGAACTACTTTACTTTGCATTCAAACATTCGTACTTTTGAACTATGACTTGTAACGACCATTGTGGTCACATACACTTATTATTTGCTTCTACTTAGTGAAGCATGCTTTTGAAATGTAAAACATTTGATGTCGGTTATGACATCACCTTTTTATCATGAATGCAACTTCTTTAATTACAGCATATAGTACTTAACCTTGTAATGATCCTGTTGTTGACGATTCGTACACGATGGTTTTGTACGGGGCATCACATTTGGTATCAGAGCATTGGTTGTAGGGAATTAGGTTGCATTAGTGAGTCTAAGACCGACCCGATTAGGATTCACTAATAGGACTAATCTACAACTTGCTAGTTTACTTGTTTCCGCTGAATTTACTGCATGCTACTGCTTACTTTTTCCGCTATATGCCGTATGCTACTACATGATTTCACTACTGCATGATGCTACTTGCTTTCGATTGCATGCTACTTTCATACGAATTACTGTTATTGCCATGCTAGTTACCGTTATACATGATTTAAACTGTTGGCCTATTATTTGCTTGCTTTATGACATACTGACATGGAAAATTTATTTTTCCTTGTTCAGATGTCGGATGTTCCACCTGCTGGCATTTCGGGCAGTACAGACTCGGACCCCGTCGCCCTACCTACTGCTACACCTGCTACTGCTACTGCCGATACACCGGCCCCGGCACCCTCTAGTGATCCCGGCGCTTCCACTTCCGGAGCTGGTACTAGTGCACCTGCCCCAGTGTCTGCTCCTGGACCCTCGGGGTCACAGCCCCGCATTGGTGGTATTGAGATCCCCGCGGAGTTCGGGGAAGGGCCGTTTCGTAACCACGTGCGCACGCCTTGCTGACGCACTCCCGACGGATGTTTAGTCATGATTCCGCCAGGCAGACACAGACAGATGTTGGCCGCCTTCGGACGCTTCGGATTACCAGCTCAGCCACCAGTGTCACCACCACACGATTCGGATGACTCATCATCCACCGATTCTTCATCATCAGACGACTCCAGCGATGATGAGGATCCTGCTGATAGACCTATTCAGGCACCCTCCACCCCGCCGAAGAAGCGGTACCATTCCGACGGCACCGTCATTCCAGGGGTGAATGGAGGTCGTGCTTTTACTGACGCTTTTGGCCATCGTCGTAGGGTTACTGCTCATAAACGAGTTGTGCCATACCCTGCCGACCCACAGATACGTAAGGTTCCCCGTTACGTATTGACTATTCCTGGAACCGTACCACCTAGATTTAGATACGGACCGCTTACATCTAGGGACGTACCATCTACATCCGGAGCCGGAACATCTACATCAGCACCACCCGCCCCACCTGCACCGCCTGCCCCACCAGCTCCCTCTAACGAGGAACTGATGAGGAAGATTGAGACTCTCCGAGCTCGAGTCACTGAGCTCGAGGAGCAGTTGGCTCGAGGAGCAGTTCACCCGCCTTCACCGTAGGACCTTGTATTTAGATTTCATGATGTAATCTAGATATAGTTTCATGTATTTCATATGTATTGTACGAACTTATTCAGATGTATGAAACTTATTATTATTAATGAATGGAACCTTGCGTTATTTAATTCTTGCACGATGTTCTATTTACATTGCTGTACGATGATTCTGTGGTATTTGTACCTAGATGCATTATTTAATAACATGTGATGTTTTGATTCCATGTTGGTTACTATGTACTATATTACTACATATCGAATGCTGGATTTTGACTTGGGTCAAAATTTTTGTTTAGAATATCATGGCTAACGGAAGATCCACACCTACCGCCGCCCAGATTGAGGACATGATCAATGAACGGGTCACTGCAGCCCTAGCAGAAAGAAATCTCGAAGCTCCACTGCCACCACCACCGGTTATTCCACCCATTCGAAATGGGTGTACATACAAGGAATTCTAGAGCTGCAAACCGCATAACTTCAGCGGCACCGAGGGACCAGTTGGTCTCACCAGATGGTTCGAGAAACTTGAATCAGTATTCCGAGTTAACAACTGTTCGGAGGACAATAAGACCAAGTTTGCATCTTGCACGCTATCTGACGGCACGCTAACGTGGTGGAACACGTTAGCTCAAGCGAAAGGTATCGATGAGGCGTATGCTACGCCATGGGAGGAATTCAAGGCGGCTATGATTGATGAGTATTGTCCAAGAACCGAAATTCAGAAGATGGAAATTGAATTCATGCAGTTGAAGGCCGTAGGGAACGACCTTAACAGTTATAATCGTAGGTTTTTGGAGTTAGCATTAATGTGTCCGACCATGGTTACCCCTGAATTCAAGCGCATGGAGAAATACTTCTCGGGACTTCCTAAGTCCATCAAAGGAAATGTCACCTCATCCAAACCACCGAATGTTCCCGAAGCAATGCGCATGGCGCATACTCTCATGAATCAGATCCTTATTGATGAGCTGGAGAAGGCTAAGTTTGAAGCTGGTAGTAGCGAAAAGAGGAAATGGGATAACAACCACAACAACCACAACAACAATAACAATAACAGGGGTAGAAACTATGATCAAAACCCGGCGAAGCGACATGAAGGGTTCAGGCAAAACAACAACAACCCCAACCCCAACAACAACAACTCCAACCCGAACTACAAGGGCACGCTACCACAATGCAAGAGGTGCTACAAGCACCACACCGGGTATTGTAATGTTGTTTGTGAGAAGTGCAAGAAGAGCGGGCACATCGATAGAGACTGCAAGACTACCACGATGACAGGGAGGCCGAACACCAACGGGCCGAAAAAGTGTTAAGAATGCGGGCAGACGGGCCATTTCAGAAACGAGTGCCCGAACAAACGAAAGGATGGCGGACCACCGCGTTGTAGAGCTTTTAATGTTAATGCAAGGGATGCACGCGATAACCCCGACTTGGTGACAGGTATATTCACAATCAACAATCTTTTAGCTTCTATCTTGTTTGATACTGGTGCGGATAGAAGTTATGTATGTAGACATTTTTGCGATAAGATTAATTGGTCATTAGTCCCGTTAAAAGAGAGTATGCTTGTCGAGGTCGCCAATGGAAAACTTGAAAAGGTTGACCATATTAGTCGTGGAGCTATTATCAACATAGCTGGTGCAGATTTCGAAATTGATTTGATACCTATCAAACTGGGAAGTTTTGACGTGATCGTCGGTATGGATTGGTTGAGCAAGATAAAGGCCGATGTTATCTGTGGAGATAAAGCACTTCGCATACCACAAGGAGATGGCGAACCACTGGTTATCTATGGAGAGAGATGTACCTCGAAGTTGAACCTCATTAGTTGCGTGAAAGCGCAAAAGATTATGAAGAAGGGACGCTTTGCTGTCCTAGCACATGTGAAAGCGGTAGAAACTGAGGTGAAGAGCGTGAACGACATTCGAATTGTGAACGAATTTTCCGATGTCTTCCTAGAGGAATTGCCTGGATTACCACCGCCGAGAGCCGTAGAATTTCAGATTAATTTAGTGCCAGGAGCTGCACCTGTAGCTCGCGCACCTTATAGACTCGCACCTTCCGAGATGCAAGAATTACAGAGTCAACTACAAGAGCTGTTAGATCGAGGGTTTATCCAACCAAGTTTCTCGCCTTGGGGCGCACCTGTTCTGTTTGTGAAGAAGAAGGATGGATCCTTTCGTATGTGTATCGACTACCGTGAGCTCAACAAATTGACAATCAAGAATTGGTATCCTCTTCCGCGAATTGATGCTCTTTTTGATCAACTACAAGTATCGAGCGTTTATTCAAAGATTGATTTGCGATCCGGCTATCACCAGTTGAGGGTGAAGGAAAGTGACGTGATGAAGACTGCATTCAAAACTCGTTATGGTCATTATGAGTTCCTCGTGATGCCATTCGGTTTGACAAATGCACCTGCCGTGTTCATGGACCTCATGAATCGTGTCTGCAAGCCTTACTTGGACAAGTTTGTTATCGTCTTCATAGATGATATCCTCATCTACTCTAAGAGCTAAGAAGAACATGAGCAACACCTCCGACTAGTACTTGAACTCTTGAGACAAGAACAACTTTATGCCAAATTCTCCAAGTGTGAATTTTGGTTGAAGGAAGTACAGTTTCTGGGTCATGTTGTGAGCTACCAGGGTATCAAAGTTGATCCCGCCAAGATTGAAGCCATCAGCAAGTGGGAGACCCCCACTACTCCGATGCATATTCGCCAATTCCTAGGTCTCGCCGGTTACTATCGAAGATTCATCGAAGGATTTTCTCTGATTGCGCGTCCTTTGACCGTGCTGACTCACAAGGGCAAGAAGTTCATTTGGAAACCCACACACGAATCAGCATTCCAAACTTTGAAGAAGAAGTTAACCACCGCACCTATCCTATCACTTCCTGAAGGCAGTGACGACTTTGTTGTTTATTGCGATGTTTCGAAGAGTGGTTTTGGTTGTGTACTGATGCAACGATCAAAGGTTATTTCCTATGCCTCCCGCCAATTGAAGATTCACGAGTGGAACTACACTACACATGATCTTGAACTTGGAGCCGTTGTCTTTGCACTCAAATTGTGGAGACATTATTTGTATGGAACTAAGAGCACTATCTTCACCGATCACAAGAGTCTCCAGCACATCTTCGATCAGAAGCAACTGAATATGAGACAGCGTCGATGGATCGAGACGCTCAACGACTACGATTGTGAACTCCGTTATCACCCTGGCAAGGCCAATGTTGTAGCTGACGCTTTAAGCCGAAAGGAGAGGACGACACCTCTTCGTGTTAGGGCTATGAACATCACCATTCATTCGAACCTCAACAAACAGATCAGAGTCGCCCAAGTTGAGGCTCTCAAAGAGGAGAACATATCTCACGAACATTTAAACATACTTGTCTCTCGATTCGAGGTTAGGGAGTCTGGACTCCGATGTTATGCCGGAAGAATTTGGGTACCTCTTTATGGAGATCTACTGAACCTGATACTTGATGAAGCACACAAGTCAAGATATTCGATTCATCCTGGATCGGGTAAAATGTACCACGACCTTAAAGAACAGTATTGGTGGCCGAATCTTAAGAAGGACGTTGCAACTTATGTTGGGAAGTGTTTGACTTGTTCGAAAGTTAAGGCCGAACATCAGAGGCCTTCTGGGTTACTTCAACAGCCAAAAATCCCACAATGGAAGTGGGAAAGGATCACAATGGATTTCATTACTAAGCTGCCGAAGACGGTGGGCGGATACGATACTATTTGGGTTATTGTTGACCGCCTTACCAAATCTGCACACTTCCTAGCGATGAAGGAAACTGATACAATGGAAAGACTTGCTCAGCTGTACATCAAAGAGGTTGTATCTCGTCATGGTGTACCTTTATCGATCATCTCCGATCGCGATCCCCGTTTTGCTTCTAGATTTTGGCGTTCCTTACAAGAAGCCATGGGAACTCGTCTCGACATGAGTACTGCTTATCACCCTCAGACTGACGGGCAAAGTGAACGCACGATTCAGACCTTGGAGGACATGTTGCGTGCATGAGTCATTGATTTTGGAAAGGCCTGGGAAAGACATTTGCCACTCGCTGAATTCTCGTACAACAACAGTTATCACTCTAGCATTAATGCTGCACCTTTTGAAGCATTGTATGGCCGTAAGTGCCGATCTCCTATTTGTTGGGCTGAAGTTGGCGAAACCACGGAGAAGATTGCTCAGATTCAAGCTAGACTTAAGACTGCCCGTGATCGCCAAAAGAGTTATGCCGATCTTAAACGTAAAGACTTTGAATTCAACGTTGGTGATCGTGTAATGTTGAAGGTTGCACTTTGGAAGGGTGTGATTCGTTTTGGAAAATGTGGAAAGTTAAACCCACGATACATTGGTCCTTTTGAAATCCTGGAACGTATTGGACCCGTTGCATATCGTTTGGATCTACCAGCATAATTGAGCTCAGTTCATCCTACCTTCCATGTGTCAAACTTGAAGAAGTGTCTTGCTGCACCTGAACTTATCATACCACTTGAGGAGCTTACGATTGACGACAAATTCCACTTTGTGGAAGAACCAGTTGAGATTATGGATCGTGAGATCAAAACTTTGAAACGCAACAAGATTCCGATCGTTCGAGTATGATGGAATGCCAAACGAGGACCTGAGTTTACTTGGGAACGAGAGGATCAAATGATGCGGAAGTATCCTCACCTTTTCCCGACTCCTCCATCTACCTCAGCTTAAATTTCGGGACGAAATTTTCTTTAACAGGTGGGTAATGTAACGACCCTGGAATTTCCAACGTTTATTTATTAATAATTATTATTATTAATACGTGTGATTAAACGAACGTATGTTATTACATTTACATGTTACCATGATTGCCCGTACTTGACTTTTAAGTGCCTGAAACGTCTTTGTGACACCTGGAACTTTCACGAATAATATTTTTAGATATTATTTACATTCATGATTAAATTTATTGATCATTTTAATTAACTAAGGCTATTAGTTAGTTACTTGGGCTTTAATTGGTTTAACTTGTGATTTATTTGAACTTGGGCTTTGTTAGTGTAATGGACTCATGTTATTGGACTTCCAAGCCCACCCTACACTACTAGTGGACTTAGTTAGCCCATACTACATGTAAGTATTACTTTCAAACTTAACTAAATGGATTAAACACTTAAGGAATCTAGTTACCATTTACTTACTCATCCTTCCCATGCAAATACATCTAATAACCAACTTTTGAACCTTTAACATGCAATGGACTTGTGGACTAATCCCTTCCCCCTTTGGAACCCCAAAAACCATCGGCCTTATTGCAAGGGTGGGGGAGTTTTGTTTCATTTTATGCATTACTTACTCACTCTCATTCTCTCATTCAAAACACACTTCAAACTTACTTTCATTTTCTCTCCTTTCTCTCTAACTTTTGTAAGTAACTTGAAGCATTCTTCTCTCCTTTTTCTTAAACAAAACCGATTTCTAGCACCCTTAATTCATCATCATTCTTTGATTGTTATAATCTTTTGTTACTTGTGTTGATTACTAGTTGTTATTATCTTTATTTACTTGCATGTTTTCAAGAATCAAACTTCTTAGTTTAATTCTTCTTTTATCTTGAATCTTCAAGAACATACAAGACATAAACTCTCTAGTTTATGATCTCCACTAAATACTTGTTCAAAGTTTATAAAGTTCATGGTTGAAAGACATACTTGAAGTTCATGAAGTAAACTTTAAAGTTTACTTTCTAAAGATCAAACTTTGGTTTGAATCTTTAAAGTATGAACAACCATGAACCTTTTCTTATTTACTTAGTTACTTCTTCATTATTATGCACTTTAATTTCATGTAGTTAGTTTATATGGTCAAGTACTACAAGTTAGTCTTGATCTCATATCTCTTGAACAAATTAAGCTAACTTTGAAAGTTCAAGAACACACAAATAAGTTTTCTTTAAATATAACTTTGGGTCTAGACTTTTGAGTCTTGGATCTTCAAGATCAAACTAAGAACTATGTTCTACTACTACGATCTTGATTAGTTAGTTTACTTTCAAGTTTGTAACTTGTTATTAGCTTTAAAGTCCATGTATGTGTTACATCTAAGACTTTGATGCAACTTTGGTTCATCAAACTTCATACAACTCTTAAGTGAGTTGTTCTTCATGTCTTAGACTTGCACATGGGTTATGATGGTCAAGACTTGGTTAAGATGATGTAGATACATCAATGAGTTGTACACTTGAAGCTATATGCATCAAGGATGAGAACCATGATGAACATCAAGCACCAAGACCACCGGAACCCTTTTAAACTCACTGCTTCTGTCCAAAACCTACTGACCTGCTGCTTCTGGAACATACCAATAGACCTGGGCTGTTCTAACCTTGATTTTTAGATATAACTTTTCTAGTAGATAACTTTTCATATAGGACTCATCTTAATCCGAGTTACGGTTTAGGATTTATGGCCCTCCGATCGTTACTATGTCCTTTAACGTTGTGCAGAAATTTCTGACCTACTCGCACTTAGACCGTCGCCACGGTCAAACCAAGACGAGTTTGCTTCTGTAAATTTTACCACACTTAAGGGACTCATAGAAGGAGCCATGGCCACTGGTCTCACCTTAATTCAGTAAGGGTAGAGGCCGTGGTGACTGACTGAAATCAGACTTTGTTTTAAACTACTTTCATAAACAAAACCTACCTTACGCCTTTTGTTTAATGATGAATGATGATGACCCTTAAGACCTTAATTACATACTTTTAAACCTATTAAGATGATTTACTGACTTAGTACTATTTGACTTAGGTTGAGGACTTCGGACCATTTACTTGCACACCTTTCCCGACTACTACTTTACCGCTACATATCATTGTGAGTTATAGCATTCCCTTTTTTTACTTTAATTATTTTGGGACTGAGAATACATGCGCTTTTTACGTTTTACATACTAGGCACGAGTAATTAAACTTATATATGTGTGGGTTATACAACGGCATAAACATTCCCTTTAGCTCGGTAACGTTTAATCATTGGTTTTTGAACCGTGAACGCGAATCTTAAATATGGATCCATAGTGTTTGACATCCCCACTCGGGCTAGTCGCGCTAGCAGTCAACGAGTGTTTAATACTTCGTAAACATACGCACTCGCCAAGTGTACTTTCAGGGGGTATTTTAAACGTTAAGTTAGTTACCAAGTGCCCACGGTTAACATATACATTATCATACTGTTTTGAAACGCTCTTTGTAGCACTGAAATCTCGTGGCCTACCTTACATACTGTTATACTTAAACTATAGCTCACCAACTGTTGTGTTGACATTTTTAAGCATGTATTTCTCAGGTGCTTGAGGTTGCTTCCGCTGTGTACTAGTCGTGCTGTAGAACCCGCTGCTTAGAGTTGTCCACGCATGAACTACTTTACTTTGCATTCAAACATTCGTACTTTTGAACTATGACTTGTAACGACCATTGTGGTCACATACACTTATTATTTGCTTCTACTTAGTGAAGCATGCTTTTGAAATGTAAAACATTTGATGTCGGTTATGACATCACCTTTTTATCATGAATGCAACTTCTTTAATTACAGCATATAGTACTTAACCTTGTAATGATCCTATTGTTGACGATTCGTACACGATGGTTTTGTACGGGGCATCACAACAATAAACAACAAAATCGTCATTACCCTCCGGTAGTGACAAAATCGGAGCAGTAGTCAACTTCTTCTTCAAAATCTGAAAAGCATCCTCTTGTTCATCCTTCCACTCATACTTCTTCCCCTTATGCGTTAAAGCAGTTAGAGGTTTCGCAATACGAGAGAAATCCTGAATGAACCTTCGATAGTAACCTGCCAACCCTAAGAACTGACGAATCTGAGTAGGAGTTTTCGGGGTTTCCCACTTTTCAATCGCCTCAATTTTAGCAGGATCAACTTGTATTCCCTATTTACTAACAATATGACCAAGGAACTGAACTTCTCTTAACCAAAAAGCACACTTAGAGAACTTAGCGTACAACTCTTCTTTCTTTAACAAATCAAGCACTAACCTCAAGTGTTCTTCGTGCTCTTCATCACTCTTAGAATAGATAAGGATGTCGTCGATGAAAACAATAACTAACTTGTCCAGATAGGGTCTACACACACGGTTCATGAGGTCCATGAACACAGCAGGTGCATTTGTCAATCCGAACGGCATAACAAGAAATTCAAAGTGACCGTAACGGGTGCGAAAAGCAGTTTTTGAAACATCAGATTCTTTAACACGCAACTGATGATAGCCAGAACGAAGATCACTTTTTGAATAAACAGAAGAACCCTGAAGCTGATCCAACAGATCATCAATTCTCGGTAGAGGATAACGATTTTTAACAGTGAGCTTATTCAGTTCACGATAATTAATGCATAAATGGAAAGAACCATCCTTCTTCTTAACAAACAGAATGGGAGCTCCCCAAGGGGACGAACTAGGACGAATAAAACTTTTGTCTAACAACTCACGGAGTTGACTCGAAAATTCTTGAAGTTCGGAAGGCGCAAGACGATAAGGAGCACGTGCTACAGGAGCAGCGCCGGGAACAAGATCAATTTGAAATTCTACCGCGCGTTGCGGTGAAAGGCCAGGTAATTCATCGGGAAACACCTCGGGAAAATCCCTAACAATGTGAACGTCATCAACGTTCTTCACTTCCTTACTAGGATAACATGAGCAAGAATAGCATGACAGCCTTTGCGGAGATGTTTACGAACTTTCATACAGCTAATAAGATTTAACTGTGTGCATTTCTTATCTCCAAAGACCATCAGTGGCTCTCCAATCACATCGGTAATACGAATAGCCTTATCATAACACACGATCTCAGCACGGTTCGCAGATAACCAATCCATACCAATAACAATATCAAAACTACCAAGTTCAATCGGTATCAAGTCTATCTCAAAATCCCTACCACCTAGATTAATGTTACATTCACGATGTATAGTCTTAGCAGTAAGTTCTTTACCATTAGCTACTTCAACAACATAAGTATTATCTAAGGGAGTTAACGACGTTTTGATTCTCGGACTTAATTTACTCGACACGAAACTTAAATCAGCCCCTGAATCAAATAGTACATAAACTGATAAATCGTTGACTGAGAACGTACCAGTAACAAGCTTAGGATCTTCCTCTGTATCCTTAGCATTAATGTTGAACGCTCGGCCGCGTGCAGTTTCAGCAGTCTTCTTGTTGGGACAAGCATCTCGGAAATGCCCCGGCTTCCCACACTCATAACAAACCCTTTGATTACCTCCATTATTCAATTTCCCATTACCACTACCGTTACCACCTCTATTACCAACATTATTATTATTACCACCAGCCGCGGGAGTAGCAGAACCCGACAAAAGCACTGTACAATCTTTAGCAATGTGCCCTTGCTTGGAGCACCTCTTACAAGTAACTGTGTAGTAACCATCATGAGCTTTATAGCAACGAGGACACACACGCTGATTTCTGTTGTTAGCACCTGAGGTATCATGTTTCTTCTGCTGATTTTGGTTTTGATTGCGGTTGTTATCCCACTTTCGTTTCCCATTATCAGCCTTCTTGACAACCTCCTCACTAGTTTCAGCAACTGTAGTCTTGCTTCTTCTCAACACCTTGTCATTAAGTTTGTGGGCCATAGACATAGCCGCCTCAATAGTCTGGGGTTCACTAGACTCAACCCCGTGTTCAATCTTCTCGGACAAACCATCAATGTAAGCCTCAATTTTGCGGTCCTCATCCGCATAAACCCTAGGACACAGCAAAGTTAACTCGAAAAACCTTCGTTCATGGGCATCTAACTCGGTGCCATGCATTTTCAAATTCTTGAGCTCAACCTCTAGCTTCTTAAGCTCACCCCGAGGTCTATAGCGGGTGATCAATCTTTCCTTAAAATCATTCCAGGCCAAACCATAAGCTACATCGCTTCCTAAACTACTAACCAGATTGTTCCACCATGTTAAGGCACTATCCTTGAGAGTGCAACTAGCAAAACTAACTTTGTCCTCTTCACGGACCCGACTGACCCTGAAAATAGATTCGATCTTCTCGAACCAACGAGTAAGCCCTATTGGTCCTTCCGTACCACTGAATTCTTGGGGTCGACCAGCCATAAAAGTCTTGTGGGAGCATCCCACATGGTTGTTGTTCACATTGGTGTTAACATTAGCATTTGCTGCCATAGCAGCAGCTATTCCTTCATTGATCAGGCGTTGCATACGCGCTTCAGTGGACTCTCTTGGAGGCATGATCTTCAAAATAGAATAACACATCCGTTAGTACCAAGAATAATACTAGTGTCATAAAGGAATAGATCAAAACACGAAAAGATTAACCATCATAAATAATAGTTAACAAACACTATGAGTAATAACATGACAGTTATGATTGTTATAGAAATAACCATCACATGCATACATATTTTATGATAACATCATACAACATACATAGCACCTAACATACATGAACATATATTACGCATAATATAACATGCCAAGAGCCACAACATCAGAAATAAAACATGATAATGATAATAGATATCATAAAAATAACCATCCATACATAATGAAAAATATCCCATAACAAAATCTTAATAAAATCCTCGGCAAAACGCAGTACATAACCCAAAATGTATGTATAAAAAGGACATTAAGTCTGACGAAATAGATAATCAATATGAATAATCACATCACATTCGCTTAGAGCGGGTGTGATAAGCTGGTCCAGCATGAGTCTCAGCAGGATCCTCATACTTACGCAACTTCCCTTTCACAACATCCAACTCTTCCTTCAACCCACGGACAGTGCTCTCGAGAGCCTCGAACTTAGCATTAACTTCTCGATCACGCTTACGGTTCGCATCCTCAACCCTATGCTTGAAAGTGATAAAGTTACCCATGTCGGCACGGATCTCGTCCATAACTTCATTATGTGGCAAAGTGCGCAAACAATCACTAAGGGCGTTAATACGTGTCACCTCATTATAAGCCCGGTTCATATGAGTAATGGTAGAAAAATAGTAATGAACAGGATCATCGATCTCTGGTTGATTAGCACGACATCTAGCAGGAGACGGTGGAGCAGGAGCAGCAACAGAGTTATCGCTCGAAGTCGACATCTGCGAACAGCAAAACCGCAAACCACATACCAAAAAGATATGAAAACTAATAATATAACTTATACGAAATGAAATGCATAATAATGCTATAGCAAAAAGGTCGGGCTGTAGACTAGACTCTAATGCACCCTAATAACCACGGGTTGACCACATTAAGACCACCTAGTTCCCTACAACCAACGCTCTGATACCACATGTGACGACCCCGTCAAAACACATAACGGATCCGTCAGTTGGTCCCACAGCTTGATCGGACTTAAATGAATTAAATAAACAAAGTTGCATTCTTTTATATCAAAAGTTTCCCAAAAAGGAAACAAAACAAAATATGTAGTTTCAAAACAACCAACCATAGTAATAAACCAAAAGTTGACACAAAACCTTGCCAACAAACCCACAAGTTTAAATTATCCAAAAATAGAATGCAAGCTTAAGTTTCATAAATTGTTTCATAAAATCTGCCCAAATGCATGCAGACTCCTCTAAACACAGCGGAAGCATCACAAAACTCAAGTACCTGTGAAAACATGCAAGTAAACTGTCAACACAAAGGTTGAGTGAATTATAGGTTTAAATAATAAGTAAACTTTAGACCACAAGATTTAAAAATGTTAGAAAACATTAAACATTATTCCATTATCAATGAGCCACCTGGTAACCACTTAACCCTTTATTTACCCTTGCCAAACACAATAAAAATATACACTTGGACAGTGTATTTACAACAAATTACGAAGTACTAAACATTCCGATTATAAATTGCTAGCGCGACTAGCTCGAAATGGGGTTGTCAAACCCGATAGATCTATCCGTAGGATTCGCGTTCACCGGTAGAAACCAATGATTATAGTTACCAGACTAGGGAATATTTTTGTCCAACTCACAATGAATAATTAAATTTAACTGTTACTTGTGTCTAAACGTAAATAAAAATGCATGTAATCACATCCCAAAAAATATACTTTAAAAAGTATGTAAAAACGAGACTATAACTCACCTTAAAAGCAACTGAAGAAACCACACAAACAAGTGAACAGCAAATAGAGTAAAGTGATCAGGAACGATCACAACACCGACCTATAAATAAAGCAGGTCGATATAAATAACTAACTTAGGTCAAGTCTTAGTATAATAGCTATTGTACATTTTGCAAGTAGACATAGAACAATACTCGGCAAGCATCGGTTTGACTGGAACAGCGTACGGATACATACTTTCTATTTATAGAAAGTTTCTATTTTTAGCAGGTTTCCATTTTTGGAAAATTTCTATTTTTGGAAAGTTTCTATTTTTGGAAAGTTTCCAAATTTAGAAAGTTCTATTTTTAGAAAGTTTTTAAGTTAGGAAAGTTTCCTTATTTAGAAAGCCAACAAAAGTCAACTAAAAGTCAAAGTCAACCGAAAGTCAACTCAAAAGTCAACCTTGGTCAAACATAGTCAACATTAATTTGAAAAGTGTACATTATAATAATAACATAAGTTATAATGTTTATTAAAGTTAAAAGTGTATAATTAAGTCATAACATAAGTTTAATTAAATAAAATGAATTATTAAAGTTAATATAAGTTGAAGTGATATAATTAATATATCATAAGTATTTAATTAATTAATTAAATATTAATCATAATATAAGTATTATTAATTAATAATAAATTTTTAAATCATATCATAAGTATTATTAATTAATAATGAATTATTAACCATATCATAAGTTTCTAATTATAATTATTAAATCATAAGTATTTAATAATTAAATCGTAATTAAATAATAATTAAGTCTTATAATAATTAAATAATTATTTAATCTTTATTATAAGTCTTATAATAATATTCTCATAAAATAAATTTAATACTTATCATAAGTATTTTCCAATAATAATAAAAGTATTATTAATCGTAAGTTAAATTAAAATGTTAATTAAATCATAAATAATAATTAAATGATATAATAAATATTTATATCATAAGTCTTAAATAATAATAATTACTTCTTTTATCATAAGTAATTAATTAATAATGAAATTCATTATTTTTATCATAAGTTTTAGAATTAATCATAAGTTTTAATTCAAAAGTTCCTCGGGTCGTATCTTGAGCCCCGGGTGTCGATTTCTGGCGAGCCTTATATGCATCTCCGCCTATTCAAACCACCCGACATGATGGTGCACTCAAGAACACACCAAGAACAGTCCACAAGTCGTGGTAATCAGCCATGACACCACTTGGACCTTCAATTTACTCAAAACCGTGTTTTAGTCATAACGGGTGAACCGTGGCTCGGATTTAGGTGACCCGAACATGAAAGTTCATCCCACCATCAGTCCTAACATACTAACACACCCTAATGACTCCAAGGAAGGTGAAAAAGTCGGACCAAACCTGGTTCATGTCAATATCACAATTCAATCTTTACAAAATACTAATTTGATCATAACTAGGGCTCCGGGAATCGAAACGACATGAATCTGGAGTCTAAAATTAATGTCTTGATGAAAGGAACTCATCTAGATAGTTTATTTTAACTTTTATATCAGTCACAAACCCAGAATACACGAAATAGCTGCTGTCCAGAATTTTATAAACCGAAAACATGCAATTATGAGTACATCTATGCATACGAACATCATTACAATAATCCACAAACATCATACTACTAAATAATCATCAAAATACAGAAAATAAATGAAAAATTGAAAATTCTAGGGTTAGGGTTTATACCCTAATCGAGAAACGATTGATGCTATCGCGTAGAGAACGGAACGAGGAACGCGTTGAAGTTAATTAATTGATGATCCAAGCAAGCTTTTTGTTGAAGAATGATGATGATGGTGGTGAGCTAGGCGATGGCCAAAGGAGAGGGGAGAGGGAGAGGAGAGCAAAAATAGAAGATTAGGTTTTGATAAATATTGGAATTGAAATAATGAACCAAAAATAAAAATCAAGGGAGTATTACTCCCTCCCCTTGGAGTTTCGGCCGAATGAGGGGTGGGGTGGGCCCCACTTGGCCCGAACGAGTCCCGAAACGTGAAAACGCACTTACGCGATTAAAAATTCGGAAAGATAACAAACGCGTGACGAAAAATAAATATAAATACACTATATAATAATATGATCTTAAAATATCATATTTAAAATATTTAGGATTTAAAAATCCCGAAAACGCGTCCGTTGGTTTTAAAACCGAAAAGATTCGCCGAATGGAAATCCGCGAGACGTAGAAACGTATAAATTAAAATATGAATACAAATATTCACATAACACATAATAATTTATATATATATATATATATATATATATATATATATATATATATATATATATATATATATATATATATATATATATATATATATATATATATATATATATATATATATATATATATATATATTATTACAAAAATAATAATATAGGTCATAGAAATGACGTGGCACACTAACAGTTAACGGCCGTTAAATAATTAACTGAAAAAGATAACGGAAAAAGTAGGGTCGTGACAGTACCTTCCCGTTACAGAAATATTGTCCCGAAATTTAAGCAGGCG
Source organism: Rutidosis leptorrhynchoides (assembly GCF_046630445.1). Lineage (NCBI taxonomy): Eukaryota > Viridiplantae > Streptophyta > Magnoliopsida > Asterales > Asteraceae > Rutidosis > Rutidosis leptorrhynchoides. The sequence continues at coordinate 430,281,893 of NC_092333.1, read as the reverse complement.
CAAGGGTTGCCTCGGCATCTGAGAACAAATGCGGGTATTTTTGCTTCATCTGGTCTTCACGCTCCCAAGTGAACTCGGGACCGCGTCTAGCGTTCCATCTGACCCGAACAATAGGAATTCTGCTCTGTTTAAGAGTCTTAACCTCTCGGTCCATGATTTCAATAGGCTCCTCAATAAAATGCAATTGCTTATCAACTTGAAGTTCCTCCAAAGGAATAGTCTGATCAAATTCAGCCAAGCACTTCTTTAAATTCGAAATATGGAAAACATCGTGAACAGCACTGAGTTCTTGTGTCAATTTCCAACGATAAGCCACCGGTCCAACTCTTTCAATGATCTCAAAAGGTCCCACGAAACGAGGACTTAACTTTCCCCTTTTACCAAAACAGATTACGCCCTTCCAAGGCGAAACTTTTAACATAACACGATCACCAACTTGAAATTCAACATCTTTCCTTCCCTTATCGGCATAACTCTTTTGCCGACTTCTAGCAGCTCTCAACCTTTCTTTAATTTGTACAATCTTCTCAGTAGTCTCGTAAATAATCTCTGGACCTGTAAGTTGAGCATCCCCAACCTCATTCCAAAAAATAGGAGACCTACATTTCCTACCGTACAAAGCTTCAAACGGTGCGGCTTTAATACTTGCGTGGTAACTGTTGTTATAAGTAAACTCAGTTAGCGGCAAATATTTATCCCACCCATTTCCAAAATCGATGACGCACGCTCGCATCATATCTTCTAATGTCTGAATGGTCCTTTCACTTTGACCATCCGTTTGAGGATGATAAGCGGTGCTCATATCCAACCTAGTACCCAAGGCTTCCTGTAAAGATCGCCAAAACCTCGATACAAATCGACTGTCTCGGTCGGAAATAATGGACACGGGGACACGGAAATAATGGACAAGGCTAAATATGTATATAGGACTTTTTATACATAGCTGATATTGTATGTATATAGTAATAAATATAAAATATATAAATATTGACAAATCAAATATAAATTCTATGGATAATTATTATTATATTGTTGTATGATATAAATTAAATTCTCAAAATATGTTGTATGTATATATGTATGTATATATATATATATATATATATATATATATATATATATATATATATATATATATATATATATATATATATATATATATATATATATATATATATATACATATATATATATATATACATTCATATATATATATATATATATATATATATATATATCTTAAAGAGGGCATATGTAATATTATTATATTAAATCTAATTACAAGTTGAATATAATTATTATATTAATGTTATTATATTACTTTCATTAACAATTTTGATATATGTATTATTAATAGATTAGTTTAATATGTAGTATATATATATATATATATATATATATATATATATATATACGGAATTCGATATGTACAAATTATTATATCAATATTATTATAGTAATGTTAATATCAATATACAATTATTTAATGTAACAACCCAAACCAACCCTCGACCAAACCACGCGAAAATACAAAATAAAAAAAAAATTCTGTGCAGCATACCCGCGCCCCGCCAAAGTGGACTGTTTGGAAAGTTTTTAAATGCGAAAAAGATTGACTAGTTCCCGACACTTTTAGACGAAACGCTTTTTACCATACATCTAAATATGTAAAACTAACCTGTTTCAAACATAAAATCAATGTTTTACAAGCGAGGCCCACACGGCCTAAATTACAAGTTTAGTACAAGTTAAGAGTTTCGACCACCAAAAAGTTTAAGTTCCAAACTACGCAATGAGCATGGTGTTTGGGATTAAACTACCCAACTATCGGTCAAACTCCAAGAGCTACTAAAGCCAAAAGCGTCCCCTAGCATCAAGCGGGATCTTTAGTCCAAAACGATGCCCTTACCCTTGTCCAAAACCGAACCTATAAAATGGTAAACAACGAGAGGGTAAGCAAAGCATAGTGAATGCAATAATTATACGAATACATATATAATTATACCTACTTGCATACACTTACACACCAACCCGCAAACACGCTAGCATACACATTTAGCTTATCGTCACGATAACAAGCTATAAATCTCCAATACCACAAGCTAGCATAACAACCGCATATGAATATAACTCGAATAATATAATATGCTTACAACACAAATAACCATGGTTAACCAATAGTACAAGGGAACGACGCTCGCGAAAATGCCATCGGTGTTCACAACATCCGTTAGGGCACTTAACACCTCGCACCACTAACCCCTAGGGTGGCACCTTAACACCTCGGCACATCACCCCGAGTGGCATCTTAACACCTCGATGCATCACTCATTAATTTACGGAGTGGCGTCTTAACACCTCGACACTACACTCCTAGGTGGCATCTTAACACCTCGATGCTACACCCGAGTGGCATCTTAACACCTCGATGCTACACTCTTCACGTGAAACATGGTGTCTTAGCACCTCGACACTACACATTTCACGCTACAACAAATAGACACATTATATACATACGCATATAATTATTCCACTCACCTCAAAGTCTTGTGAAAAGATACCCGAGCTTGCAAGACCTCAAAGTAACGTACCTATCATATAATACACATCATCAAACGCAAACTCAAGTCGGTCAACCAAACCCTTTTCACCATTCTAAGCCATTTTGACCCAAGGTGCAATTTCAACCCATTTGCACCCTTAACCCTAAATTGGGTCAACACACACCAAAACCCTAATCATTCGTCAAGATGGGTTTAAAACACATTTAGGTCGCAAGGCTAACTCGTTTTCATGCTTGCTAGGCCACTTAGCTTATTAAAGACTCATTTGACCCATTTCAAGGTCAACACACCCATTTGGGTCATCCATACCCAATAACACCCATTTACATATTATTAAAGTGTTCTAGCAACTAACTAACCAAATTTAAGACTCAAAAGTCCAATTAACACATTCAAACCCTAGGTTAGTCATCAATGAGCCTTCATAACCCATATTCACCCAAAATCCCCAAAATACTAACAAAATGGGTCTTTGGTTCATCACTAGCCCAAACCCTAACCCTTAAAGCAATTAAAGTAAGAAATCGGGTTTTATAACTTACCAACACAATCACCACGTAGCTATCGACTAGATGAACGACTTTATAACTTGCACCAAGACCCGATTCAACCTCTTTCACCCTTTAATGGAGCTTTCTCTCTCAAGGATTGTACTCTCTATCTAGAGTTTAATTGGAGAAGATAAGGTTATTGGGAATGGAGTGAATGAAGCTCCAAAATTGATCCAAGGCATTAAATTCGTGCTCTAATGTGTTTTGACCAAAATGCCCTCAAAATATCTATTTTAAAAGAAGAGGAGAATCTATCGCAGACAGATGGCGCGGCGTGCCACCTAGCCGCGCGGCGCGCGACCTCCAAGTTCAGCATCTTTTCTCTTTTTAATTATGTGCAACCAAAACCCCAAAACTTGAGTAACTTATATACACACATGTACACTACAATTATTCGGGTCTTACAACTCTCCCCCACTTATTCGGATTGCGTCCTCGCAATCCAAGCCGCATGACATGAGGGAAGATAAACCAACACGAACTCTTCGGGTTCCCAAGTGAACTCGGAACCTTTACTTCGCCGCCATTGAACCTTGAAAGTTCTCACCTCTTTATTCCTCAACATTTTCACCTTCTCGTCAAGGATAGCAATCGGTTCCTCGACATATTCTAACTTGTTGTTTAACTCGATCTCGTCTAAAGGCATCCATGAGGAATCATCCGCAAGACACTTACGGAGGTGGGAAACATGAATTGTATTATGGATCCCCGCAAGCTCTTCGGGTAATTCCAATCGATATGCAACTTCACCAACACGAGCTAAAACCTTGAAAGGCAAAATAAACCGAGGAGCTAACTTTCCCCGTTTTCGAAATCGAATAATACCCTTCCATGGCGAAACCTTAAGCATAACCATATCGCCTTCTTGGAACTCAATCAATCGCTTACGTCTATCGGCATACGACTTTTGCCTATCTTGAGCCTTCTTCAAATGTTCCCGAATCAAATCGATCTTGCTAATTGTCTCTAAAACCAAATCGGTACTCCCGATCTCTCTTTGACCCACTTCTCCCCAACAAACGGGAGTTCGACACCTACGCCCATAAAGCATTTCGTAAGGTGGCATCCCGATACTAGTATGATAACTATTATTGTACGAGAATTCCACCAAAGGCAAATGCTCATCCCAACTACCACCGAAGTCAATGATACATGCCCGTAACATATCTTCCAAAGTTCGATTCGTACGTTCGGTTTGACCGTCCGTTTGAGGATGATACGCCGTACTCAACTTCAATTGCGTACCCATATCTTCATGAAACTTTTCCCAAAACCGAGATGTAAAACGGGTATCTCGATCCGAAATAATAGATATAGGAACCCCATGTCGCAAGACCACTTCCTTGATAAACAACTTAGCCAAGGCCTCCGACGATATCGCTTATTTAATGGGAAGAAACAAAGCGCTTTTTGTCAATCGGTCAACTATAACCCAAATCGAATCGAATTGGGTTCTTGCCGTTTTAGGTAACTTTGTAATGAAATCCATGGTAATGTGCTCCCATTTCCATTTCGGGATTTCTAACGGTTGCAACTTACCATACGGCTTTTGGTGTTCGGCTTTTACTTGTAAACACGTGACACATTGCTCAACATACTTCACAACATCACGTTTCATACCCGGCCACCAATAATCTTTCTTCAAGTCATGATACATTTTCGTCGTGCCCGGATGAATGGAATATTTTGACTTATGTGCTTCATCAAGTAGCACCCGTCGGTAATCACCCATCTTAGGCACCCACACCCTTCCTTGAAAAGACAACAAACCACGCGGGCCCATAGTAATGAACTCCGATTGGCCCACAATTCGTTCCACATGCTTATTGTGAACGTAAGCCTCTATTTGAATCTCGCCAAGCTTCTCAAGAAAATCGTTGGAAATAATCAAACGTAACGACCCCACTTTTATCGCCGGATGTTGACTCTTTCGACTCAACGCATCCGCGACAACATTCGCCTTACCCGGATGGTAAAGTATTTCACAATCGTAGTCTTTCACCACATCCATCCACCTACGTTGGCGATAATTCAAATCTCGTTAATTAAAGAGATGTTTCAAACTCTTATGATCCGAATAAATCGTACACTTGACACCATACAAGTAATGGCGCCAAATTTTCAACGCATGCACAACCGCCGCCAACGCAAGATCATGAGTCGGATATCTCGTTTCGTGTTCCTTTAATTGTCGAGAGGCATAAGCGATGACTTTACCTCTTTGCATCAGAACACACCCGAGCCCATTTAGCGAAGCATCACAATAAACCGTCATATCTTCCACACCTTCCGGTAATACTAACACCGGAGCTTGACACAACTTCTCTTTTAACAATTGAAAAGCAATTTCTTGCTCGTTCTCCCAATTAAACTTAGCATTCTTTCTCGTCAACTTCGTTAATGGAGAAGCAATCTTAGAAAAGTCTTGGATAAACCGACGATAATAACCGGCCAATCCGAGGAAACTTCGGATTTCCGTAGGCGTAGTCGGTCGTCCCCAAATCTTCACCGTCTCTATCTTCCCCGGATCTACTTGAATACCGTCTTTGTTCACAATATGACCAAGGAATTGGACTTCCCTTAGCCAAAATTCACATTTGGAGAACTTAGCATACAACTTCTCCTTTCGTAAGGTCTTCAATACTTCACGCAAATGACGTTCATGTTCATTCATACTTTTCGAATAGACTAGTATGTCGTCGATGAACACTATTACCGACTTGTCCAACATAGGTTGGCACACTCGGTTCATAAGATTCATGAATGCCGCCGGTGCATCCGTAAGACCAAAAGGCATCACCACAAACTCAAAATGCCCATACCGTGTTCTAAAAGCCGTTTTCTCAATGTCTTCCTTACGGACCCGCATTTGGTGATAGCCGGACCGTAGGTCGATCTTAGAGAAATACGTTGCACCTTGAAGTTGATCAAATAAATCGTCAATCCTAGGTAATGGATAACGATTCTTGATCGTCACTTTATTCAACTCACGGTAATCAATGCACATACGCATACTACCATCTTTCTTCTTCACAAATAACACCGGAGCGCCCCACGGTGAAGCACTCGGTCGAATAAAACCCTTCTCGAGCAATTCTTGAATTTGATTTAACAACTCTTGCATCTCCGTTGGCGCTAAACGATAAGGAGTTTTAGCAATGGGGGTAGCCCCCGGAACCAACTCGATGCGAAATTCAACTTGTCTTTCCGCCGGAACACCCGGTAACTCATCCGGAAAAACATATTCAAACTCATTAACCACCGGAATTTCACGAATAGGTGGTGGCTCATTACGAGTATCAACAACATGAGCAAGGAAAGCCATGCCACCGGTAACAACATGACGACGTGCCTGTGCAAAAGTGCATATCGCCACCGGTCTCCTCCACCTATCACCATGAATAATCAACTCTCCCCCCACTTGGGGTCTTCACACGAATAAACTTATCATGGCATGCAATATCGGCTCTATAACGATCGAGCCAATCCATACCAACGACAATATCAAAGTCGCCCAAGGTCATTGGAATAAGATCAATTTTAAAGGTTTCGGCAACAAAAACAACATCACAATTTTTACACACATCGACCACTAGCACCGTCTTGCTGTTCGCTATTTCGACTTCTACCGGACGACTTAACTTAGCTAACGGTCTATCAAGTTTAGGCACAAATCTAGGAGACACAAACGACAAATTTGCACCGCTATCAAAAAGAATCCTTGCCTGATTAGAATTAACCATGAAAGTACCTGAGACAACTTCGTTTGATTGTTTGGCTTCATCATTAGTCATCAAGTAGTTGCGACCCCTAGCCGTACCCGCCGCCTTCTCTAACCGCTTCACATTATCATTTCGCAAATCGGGACACTCCGGCTTCTTATGCCCCTCTTTGCCGCAATTAAAACAAGTGACTTTGTTTTCGGAAGATGATTTCGGACACTCACGAGCCATATGACCCGGTTGCCCACAATTGTAGCACGTATAAGAAAACCCGCCGGTAGTGCCCTTCTTTGCACTATTGACACTTTCGGCCCCCCTCTTGCTCCTGCTCTTCTTGCTTGAGGCGTTAGAGTAACTAAAACCTTCAAATTTTCTTTTGGAAAACATGAAGTCACTCTTTCTTGGAACCTCCGGCTCAAAACCCCGAGCCAACTCGAACAATTCATCAAAAGACTTAGCCATACCCCGACTAATCTTCCCCTTGTACTCATCATTCAAAGTACGGTAGAAATCCTTCATGAGCTTATGATCATCACCCACGTATTTCGGGCAAAAACGAGTCTTTGCCAAGAATGTAGACTTGAGTGTAACCAAGTCCATTGACCCTTGTTGCAAATGGTGCAACTCGTCCCGGATTCTATCGAGATCGGATGAAGTTCGGTATTCTCTGAAAAATTCTTTCTTGAACTCCTCCCATGTCAAGCCCATACATTGTTCTTCACCATACAAGTTGATTTTATCGTCCCACCACAACTTAGCTTCTTCGCGTAACATGAGAGAACCATACCTCGTCTTCTTTTCGGGAGGACATTCCACGGTACGGAAAGCTCCCTCAATATCGGAGATCCAACATGTACTTTTTAAAGGATCCCGCACCCCATTAAACATCGGGGGTTGAGCATCCTTGAAGTTCTTGTAGTGGAAGTCCCGCCTTCCTTCACCTCCTTCACCGCGAGGATAGATATTCCTAGCGTCAAGGGTCTCTTCGATAGTGGCCTTCATTCGTTCATTAATTAGATCGGTTATTTGCTCATCAATCGAATCTTGAAAGACCTTTCGAACGTCCGCAAGAAAATCCGCTTTTAACTTCTTAAAGACATCCTCGACCTTGGTTGAGAACTCGGCGTCCCCGCTTGTACTTCCGTTATCATGTTCGGGATCGTTTCTCGTCTTCATTCTATAAAACGAATTAGGTTAAACCACCAAACGGAAGGACAAATTATATATATATACACATACACCACACTACTCCATCTCGCTCAACAATCGTCGTACATTACTTGTTTGACACGATTTGCGCCCGTAACAATGGTAGCTAATCATTGTTACGCGAGCACGTCGCATTAACTTACTAGTACAACATCCATCTCGCTCGATGCTCACTAAACATACATAACAAATAGCGCATGATTAGTTTACATAAACCTATGCACAAACCAATCCCGATCCGACCCAAAGTCCTACAAGTCTCGCATAGCGCACACACAAAAAGTCTAAGTCTAGGCGCCTATCTCAAGTCACCTAAATCCCTTAGACTATGCTCTGATACCACTTGTAACAACCCAAACCAACCCTCGACCAAACCACGCGAAAATACAAAATAAAAAAAAAATTCTGTGCAGCATACCCGCGCGGCGCGCCAGGAAGGGGCGCGGCGCGCCAAAGTGGACTGTCCGGAAAGTTTTTAAATGCGAAAAAGATTGACTAGTTCCCTACACTTTTAGACGAAACGCTTTTTACCATACATCCAAATATGTAAAACTAACCTGTTTCAAACATAAAATCAATGTTTTACAAGCAGGGCCCACACGGCCCAAATTACAAGTTTAGTACAAGTTAAGAGTTTCGACCACCAAAAAGTTTAAGTTCCAAACTACGCAATGAGCATGGTGTTTGGGATTAAACTACCCAACTATCGGTCAAACTCCAAGAGCTACTAAAGCCAAAAGCGTCCCCTAGCATCAAGTGGGATCTCTAGTCCAAAACGATGCCCTTACCCTTGTCCAAAACTGAACCTATAAAATGGTAAACAAAGAGAGGGTAAGCAAAGCTTAGTGAATGCAATAATTATACGAATACATATATAATTATACCTACTTGCATACACTTACACACCAACCCGCAAACACGCTAGCATACACATTTAGCTTATCGTCACGATAACAAGCTATAAATCTCCAATACCACAAACTAGTATAACAACCGCATATGAATATAACTCGAATAATATAATATGCTTACAACACAAATAACCATGGTTAACCAATAGTACAAGGGAACGACGCTTGCGAAAACGCCATCGGTGTTCACAACATCTGTTAGGACACTTAACACCTCGCACCACTAACCCCTAGGGTGGCACCTTAACACCTCGGCACATCACCCTGAGTGGCATCTTAACACCTCGATGCATCACTCATTAATTTATGGAGTGGCGTCTTAACACCTCGACACTACACTCCTAGGTGGCATCTTAACACCTCGATGCTACACCCGAGTGGCATCTTAACACCTCGATGCTACACTCTTCACGTGAAACATGGTGTCTTAGCACCTCGACACTACACATTTCACGCTACAACAAATAGAGACATTATATACATACGCATATAATTATTCCACTCACCTCAAAGTCTTGTGAAAAGATACCCGAGCTTGCAAGACCTCAAAGTAACGTACCCATCATATAATACACATCATCAAACGCAAACTCAAGTTGGTCAACCAAATCCTTTTCACCATTCTAAGCCATTTTGACCCAAGGTGCAATTTCAACTCATTTGCACCCTTAACCCTAAATTGGGTCAACACACACCAAAACCCTAATCATTCGTCAAGATGGGTTTAAAACATATTTAGGTCGCAAGGCTAACTCGTTTTCATACTTGCTAGGCCACTTAGGTCATTAAAGACTCATTTGACCCATTTCAAGGTCAACACACCCATTTGGGTCATCCATACCCAATAACACCCATTTACATATTATTAAAGTGTTCTAGCAACTCACTAACCAAATTTAAGACTCAAAAGTCCAATTAACACATTCAAACCCTAGGTTAGTCATCAATGAGCCTTCATAACCCATATTCACCCAAAATCCCCAAAATACTAACAAAATGGGTCTTTGGTTCATCACTAGCCCAAACCCTAACCCTTAAAGCAATTAAAGTAAGAAATTGGGTTTTATAACTTACCAACACAATCACCACGTAGCTATCGACTAGATGAACGACTTTATAACTTGCACCAACACCCGATTCAACCTCTTTCACCCTTTAATGGAGCTTTCTCTCTCAAGGATTGCACTCTCTCTCTAGAGTTTAATTGGAGAAGATAAGGTTGTTGGGAATGGAGTGAATGAAGCTCCAAAACTGATCCAAGGCATTAAATTCGGGCTCCAATGTGTTTTGACCAAAATGCCCTCAAAATATCTATTTTAAAAGAAGAGGAGAATCTGTCGCAGACAGATGGCGTGGCGCGCCACCTAGCCGCGCGGCGCGCGACCTCCCAGTTCAGCATCTTTTCTCTTTTTAATTATATGCGACCAAAACCCCAAAACTTGAGTAACTTATATACACACATGTACACTACAATTATTCGGGTCTTACATTTAATATAATAGATAACTTAATACATTTAATTTATCATTAAAATTAGTAAGTAAAATTATAATTTTAAGTTATTATGATTATTTGTTATTATTTTCTTTATCAACATTATTATTGTTATACAATTATGATAATTGTTAGTTGTATCATTAAGAGTTATTATTACTAATATATATTATCATTATTATTGTTATTATAAAAATAATACAATTTAGTAACATTATCATTAATAATATCATTATAAACATTATTATAACTATTAGTAATATTATTCTAAATATTAATATTATTAAGATAATTATTGTTAATAATATTGTTATATTATTAATTCAGTATTTTTATTAAGTGATATTTAATAAGATTATTATTATTAATATCAATTTTTATATAAAATAAATCTAGAAAAAAATCCAAATCTGTTACACATAACTATCATCCTGTAATAGAATCTGCTTTATATATATAAATTAGTACGAATCGTTCTAACAAATTCCAGTATCAAACAAATACAGTTAATGATCGATGGTATTTTTCTTCTGACAGAATATTAAGCTGTCGAGCCAATCAAATCATAAACTCTGTTTCAATTATTCGAATAAAATTCTTATGATATACATATAACGTATTACGCATCTGTTAAGGGGAATCAAAACCCAGAAACATTATAACAGAATATGAACGCCCCTGTTCTTCACTTTTTTTAGCCAAGTCTCAATTTAGAATCAATTTCAAAATGTAATAATGAGGAAGCTTTTGTAATCTCATACTAAAACTATCTGTAAAGCTACAGATCCTAATTCTTTTTATCGAGAACGAATTTAGGAGTCAAAGTTCTTGGAAAAAAAGTTAAACGTTTCGTTTTAGAATAAATTCAAATTGTGTGTTATGATTTGAGTTAAATTGATAATTTGTAAAGCTTCTAAGAGTAATTTTAAACATCTTTCGTGTTCAAAGTTTTGTCTAAAAACCTCTGGAAATCAAAAATCAATTTTCGTGTTCATATTATTCAAACGGGTACTGTTACAGCTCTTTTTAATTTTTTTTTTGTTTAAGTTCAACTCAAATCGTTTATGTGTTAAGTATTAATCTTAAAATTAGTTGATAACCTGTTAAATAGTTAGGATTGATCCCTGGTAGCTTTCCACTTCTGGTCGACTTGAATGGAGGAGAAGGGATAGTAAACTAGTCGGGTTAAAACACTACGGGTCGGTTATAAAACAGAAATACTGGATTGGATCAGCTGGTTAAGTATGTGTGCGTGTTAGCGGGAGGTCTCAGGTTCAATCCTGGCTTTGGGCAGTTTTCTTTTTAAAGGATTCATAAGGTAGTTTTTATATTCTAAGCTTGTTATCATTATTATTATTATTATTATTCTTATTATTGTTATTATTTTTATTATCTATTTATTATAATTACAAGTATTAATATTATTAGTTATTATTATTAACTAAATTAGTATCATCATTTAGTATTATCATAACTAACATTATTATTTATAATATTACTAATCGCGTTATTTTTACTAGTAATGTTATTTGGATTTCAAGAATACTAAACAGGTTAATTATTAATAAAAGGTATTATGATAAGGATTAGGAGATTGATTATAATTATATGAATACATGTAGATTATGATTATGAATACAAAATAATATTAAAAGAAACTATAGTCATTAGTTGATAGATTAAACACGAAAGTTATGATTATTATAACTATGAATATACAGGTTTTAATAATGTTGTTAAGATTAAAAATATAAAAATTTTGGATATAAATATTATTATGACAATTATTAAAAATCTTAACTGAAGTATGTTTTAAAAGGATTATTAGAATTAATATTACTATAGTTATTTTAATACCTTTAACTTAATGAAAATAATATATAAAATGAATATATTTAGTTTATTAAGGGAACCTATAAGTTATTAATATAAAAATGATATCACAAATATATATATATATATATATATATATATATATATATATATATATATATATATATATATATATATATATATATATATATATATATATATAATTTGTTCGATTACCATTACATGTGTTAATATACATAATTGAATATAGGTTCGTGAATCTGAGGCCAACCCTATACTTGTTCAATGTCATTATATGTATTTTTACTACAAAATACAGTATGGTGAGTTTCATTTGCTCCCTTTTTAAATGTTTTTGCAATATATATTTTTGGGACTGACAATACATGCGCTGCTTTTATAAATGTTTGACGAAATAGACACAAGTAATCGAAACTACATTCTATGGTTGAATTATCGAAATCGAATATGCCCTTTTTATTAAGTCTGGTAATCTAAGAATTAGGGAACAGACACCCTAATTGAAGCGAATCCTAAAGATAGATCTATCGGGCCCAACAAGCCCCATCCAAAGTACCGGATGCTTTAGTACTTCGAAATTTATATCATGTCTGAAGGAGGATCCCGGAATGATGGGGATATTCTTATATGCATATTGTGAATGTCAGTTACCAGGTGTTCAATCCATATAAATGATATTTTTGTCTCTATGCATGGGACGTATGTTTACGAGAAATGGAAATATGAAATCTTGTGGTCTATTAAAATTATGAAATGATTATTTATGTTAAACTAATGAACTCACCCACCTTTTGGTTGACACTTGAAAGCATGTTTATTCTCAGGTATGAAAGAAGTCTTCCGCTGTGAAATTGCTAATTTTAAAGATATTACTTGGAGTCATTCATGACATATTTCAAAAGACGTTGCATTCGAGTCGTTGAGTTCATCAAGATTATTATTAAGTCAATTATAGTTAGATATATTATAAAATGGTATGCACGCCATCAACTTTCGATGTAATGAAAGATTGTCTTTTCAAAAACGAATGCAATGTTTGTAAAATGTATCATATAGAGGTCAAGTACCTTGCGATGTAATCAACTGTTGTGAATCGTTTATAATCGATATGGACTTCGTCCGGATGGATTAGGACGGGTCATCACAGTTGGTATCAGAGCGGTGGTCGTACCGAACCAGGTCTTGCATTAGCGTGTCTAATTAGTAGTCGTTAGGATGCATTAGTGAGTCTGGACTTCGACCTGGTCTGCATGTCAAAAAGTTTTGCTTATCATTTTGTGTCAAAAATTATCTGCTTATCATTCTTAGTATAGACACATCTTGCTGCATTGATTTCATGAATATTGTATAGACAAGATTCATATCTTAGCGTATCTGTTACTGTAAACCTTACCTGGCGTATCCCGTAAATTCCTCCGTAATCTACGAAACCTTTTGTTCTATATATATGGATATTCTATGTAATTAAGAATATTATCCGTTAGCCAGAAAATCATTTCATATCTAAAAATTCTTTAGTCAATCGTACGAAATGGAATTCATCATTAGTTCAAGTCACTCGGATTCCGAAATGGAATCCCACTCAAGCTCCGAAAGCAGTGTGACCGGAATGGATCAACCAATCAGTCATCATCTATTCTGGATGAATTGGGGATGGGTTCGTAGCCTCCTCAATCATTGGAGACAAGAAGAAGGTGATCCTTTCCATCCGCCACATTGCCCTATTGGCGAAGAACCTGAAGCACTTACCGGTGAACCTGTTCGAAACACCATCTTTTCTCTCATTTCCAGAGTATCTCGCCACGATTATATACTATACCAAATTCTAGATTATATTTATCTGCTAGTCCGAACCAAAAATCACCCCGGTGTAATAGAAGAAGTCAACGAGCTTCGCGCTCGGGTAGTGGCTTTAGAGAATATGGTGCGAAGGTTACAAACACCAGCAGCAGCACCAGCAGCATAACCAGTACCACCACCAATGTCAACAGTACCATCACCACCACCAACATCAACATTCGCATCCCACACCTCAACATCTTAATCTATACCTCGAACATCAACGCCATACGCACCATGGATACCAAGGAGTACCAACAACAACAACATCATCACACGTCTCAACCTCGCAATCTATACCTCAAGCATAATCATCGTTCTACGAATCGTTTTACGAATCGTTCTACATAAACTATCTTCGTCCTTCATGGTGATTATGTAATCTCTAATATTTTAGAGATTATGTACTCTAGTTCTAGCCGTAAATCTGATGAGTTTAATATCACATTGACTCATTAAATCCATAATTACGTCTGAATAAAATAAATATGTATATTTGTTTTCATAAAGATTGTAATTAAAATTTTTATTGTACAAACTGTTAATGGTGAAAATATTTTAACGGGTAGGTAATACCCGAGGAATATTTAGATTTCGCATTAATAAGTTACACTGTACATTCTTCGAATCTGATTCAACAGTCATTTACTATCCTACCTGTAACCACAGCTATACGAATCCGTTCATCACAGAATAACCATTTTCATTCAATTTCATATTTGGATTTTGACCTATCAGAATCCGACAAGTGGCATAATGAAGAAAACATTATAAAATTTGTTAGAAACAAACAAATTAACTATGAGAAATTTTGTTAAGAATCCACGCTAACAAAATCCTAGCTAACTGTTCCTAGCTAACTAATTACATTTTGTTTATCGCAATTTATTTAATCGCAATTTACATTCTCGCAATTTTATTTATCGTCATTAAATTTCTGTTATTTACTTTACGCACTTTATTTATCGTTATTTAATTTTCTGTTATTTATTTTACGCACTTTAAATATCGGGACACGTATACAAGGTTTTGACATATCATATCGACGCATCTATATATATTATTTGGAATCACCATAGACACTCTATATGCAGTAATGATCGAGTTCTCTATTCAGGGTTGAGGTTGATTCTACAATAATATATATAGTTTGAGTTGTAATCGAGTCTGAGATGTATACGGGTCACGACACGTATTAATTAATTCGAATATTATATATTAAACTATATATAAATTATTGGACTGTCAACTGTGGACTAATAACATTGGACAATTAAAATGAATTAAAATATTGATTATAACATATGAAACTAAACAATTCTTCAAGTTGCCACTTGATTTCATCTTAAACATCATTTGTATCTTCACGATTACATTCTGCGTTCAAACCTTTCATGATTCTTGTAAACATCTCAATCGAGAGGATGAACCAACCGCACTTCATTTACGGGGGAAAAGATTGATGCATATAGATATGCACCTGAAAACACACGGAACCTGAGTAAACGTTTAACACGTAGCTGTGCTAATTCCTTTAGCGTTATTATTACCGAAAATAACTTTGCATCTGCTGTTCGAGATAGCCAGTTTTGTCACAACTCCAACAAGACAACTTTGACTTTTCGTACGAAACAACTGTATTGTAACGTTGATATATACGCGTGCTCTTTTATTGTTACCAGGGAACCTTTCATATTCCACCATATTACCATCAGCGTTTAATCATCTAAAAACACAACTTTCCTGAAACCACCTCGGATTAATAACCGATGATTCAGATATCATAGCATTAAATACAGAGGAAACAGAAAAATGGTAGATGGTCTAAACGACCAAAAGTTTGATGATAAAGAAAGGAGTGTTAGGAACGCTTGATAGAAAATTGGGTATTGAAAAACAGATTGAGCTACCCATGAAGGAGACCAAGGACAAATACAAGGACAAAACCCTATATTCAAAGGATTCAGGTAATTCTGGATCTATTGAAATCTTTAGAGAATATCTTGCGAAAAATCTTTCTCCATCAACCATCGAACTTAGAAATTCCAAAATATCATCATCAATATCTTCAATATTTCTGAGGATATTTTCATAAATATTCTCGTCCGAAATTATATACCTCCTCGTGCTTTCTGTGTATCATTATATTGGAAACATTCAATAGAAAATTCAGTACCGAAAAGCAGATTATGCGAAACTAGGAAGAAAGCCGTGGACAAATCACAAAGAATAAGTTTGAGTTCAAAGAATCCAAATGATTCAATGTCTGCTAAAGTCTTTAGTGAATATCTTGCTCCTTACTCTAAATCCTTGCAGATAATAGTTTCTATCATCCTCTAATCTTAGATATTTCGAGATATTATCGTATCTTTCATTATAAATATCCTCCATATTTCTGGAGATATTTTTATAACTATTCTTATCTGAAATCATTAATCTCTTCGTGCTATCAGTATTACATCATATAGAAACTGTTAGTTTCTATATTCTGTAAACTTCCGAGCTTAAAATATGAATGTTATTGAAGTAATGTTGGGAACTGATGCATGAGTTAGTATAATATAATAACACTTGATCAACGTGATTATATTACAGTAAGTCATGCTGAGTTTCTAATGGAATGTGATGATTCATAGTACCATCATTATGTGCTATGTTACACGATTCTTTCATTCTATTTAACCTCTAAACATATCAAGAAAATATTTTCTTGATGGTTCTGTCTTTTCCGTAAATTCTGGTAATTTAGCAAATTAAATAGTGCTATTACCTTTCCTTTCCACTTAGAACATTAAGTTATGTTCATTCGAAATTTTATACGTACGAATTCGAGACGTCTTAATCGCTTTACTTCAGGTCGGGGAGAAAACAAAAACATGTAGCCTCGAAATACAAATTGGAGTATAAATCGCAGTAAACAAGAAAGACCATAAACCGTGTATGTCTATGCGAATAGCAAGATAAAGACACGGGAGGATCAGGAATACAATAATCCCTAGAGTGTAATAGAAGTAAACAGATTCTTCTGTTGGCAAATGAAAAAGAAGAATTATTGTTGCAATGACCAGAATAATATTCAGAATTAGAACTGGATTGAGCATTTTCATAATCCTTAAGAGAATAGATTGAGGAAGAAAGTATATGAGTGATGAAAATAAAAGGAACGAAAGAGGTTGATTTATAGCGAAGCGATCGAGGCAGATGTCCGCATTAAATTAAAGAGAATCCTAATTTTATTATTTACCGAAGAATCAAATCTTATAGATTACAAAGATTTTCTTTAACTCCCTTGAATTCCGGAATTCAACCCTGACCACGCCACCAGTTAAGACAAACCTGCAATTACTCATTTCAATCTTTTATGATAGCTTCACTCGTACTCTTCGAGTAATCGAATTGTTTTATCTATATTAATCAATAATGATAAAACTCTATTCATCAACTCATATTCGTCATGAAAACATTTTTTTTTTATTGTTAGCCATGACGACCTTACTCAAATTTCAGGACGAAATTTCTTTAATGGGTAGGTACTGTAGTGACCCGGAAATTTTCGACTAAATTTAAACTTAATCTTTATATGATTTCGATACGATAAGCAAAGTATGTAATGTTGAGTCTAGTAAATTTTGAAATGATGTTCATATATTCAGTTACCCTTTGACCATGCCCGACGATTCACGAACAACTGTGTGTAAATAAAAATGTAAATATAAATGTAAGTATATATATATAACAATAATTGGAAAGAATAAAATATAATATAAACATTTAAGTTAAATATGTAGAATAAGATATAAAATAATTAAACTGATTCTAAATATGTATATAGGACTTTTTATACATAGCTGATATTGTATGTATATAGTAATAAATATAAAATATATAAATATTGACAAATCAAATATAAATTCTATGGATAATTATTATTATATTCTTGTAAGATATAAATTAAATTCTCAAAATATGTTGTATGTATATATATATATATATATATATATATATATATCTTAAAGAGGGCATATGTAATATTATTATATTAAATCTAATTACAAGTTAAATATAATTATTATATTAATGTTATTATATTACTTTCATTAACAATTTTGATATATGTATTATTAATAGATTAGTTTAATATGTAGTATATATATATATATATATATATATATATATATATATATATATATATATACGGAATTCGATATGTACAAATTGTTATATCAATATTATTATAGTAATGTTAATATCAATATACAATTATTTAATATAATGGATAAGTTAATACATTTAATTTATCATTAAAATTAGTAAGTAAAATTATAATTTTAAGTTATTATGATTATTTGTTATTATTTTCTTTATCAACATTATTATTGTTATACAATTATGATAATTGTTAGTTGTATCATTAAGAATTATTATTACTAATATATATTATCATTATTATTGTTATTATAAAAATAATACAATTTAGTAACATTATCATTAATAATATCATTATAAACATTATTATAAATATTATTAATATTATTCTAAATATTAATATTATTAAGATAATTATTGTTAATAGTATTGTTATATTATTAATTCAGTATTTTTATTAAGTGATATTTAATAAGATTATTATTATTAATATCAATTTTTATATAAAATAAATCTAGAAAAAAAATCCAAATCTGTTACACATAGCTATCATCTTGTAATAGAATCTGCTTTATATATATAAATTAGTACGAATCGTTCTAACAAATTCCAGTATCAAACAAATACAGTTAAGGATCGATGGTATTTTTCTTCTGATAGAATATTAAGCTGTCGAGCCAATCAAATCATAAACTCTGTTTCAATTATTCGAATAAAATTCTTATGATATACATATAACGTATTACGCATCTGTTAAGGGGAATCAAAACCCAGAAACATTATAACAGAATATGAACGCCCCTGTTCTTCACTTTTTTTGGCCAAGTCTCAATTTAGAATCAATTTCAAAATGTAATAATGAGGAAGCGTTTGTAATCTCATACTAAAACTATCTGTAAAGCTACAGATCCTAATTCTTTTTATCGAGAACGAATTTAGGAGTCAAAGTTCTTGGAAAAAAAGTCAAACGTTTCGTTTTAGAAGAAATTCGAGTTGTGGGTTATGATTTAAGTTAAATTGATAATTTGTAAAGCTTCTAAGAGTAATTTTAAACATCTTTCGTGCTCAAAGTTTTGTCTAAAAACCTCTGGAAATCAAAAATCAATTTTCGTGTTCATATTATTCAAACGGGTACTGTTACAGCTCTTTTTAATTTTTTTTTTTGTTTAAGTTCAACTCAAATCGTTTTTGTGTTAAGTATTAATCTTAAAATTAGTTGATAACCTGTTAAATAGTTGGGATTGATCCCTGGTAGCTTTCCACTTCTGGTCGACTTGAATGGAGGAGAAGGGATAGTAAACTAGTCGGGTTAAAACACTACGGGTCGGTTATAAAACAGAAATACTGGATTGGATCTGCTGGTTAAGTATGTGTGCATGTTAGTGGGAGGTCTCGGGTTCAATCCCGGCTTTGGGCAGTTTTCTTTTTAAAGGATTCATAAGGTAGTTTTTATATTCTAATCTTGTTATCATTATTATTATTATTATTATTATTATTATTATTATTATTATTATTATTATTATTATTATTATTATTATTATTATTATTATTATTATTATTATTATTATTATTATTATTATTATTATTATTATTATTTTTATTATCTATTTATTATAATTACAAGTATTAATATTATTAGTTATTATTATTAACTATATTAGTATCATCATTTAGTATTATCATAACTACATTATTATTTATAATATTACTAATCTTGTTATTTTTACTAGTAATGTTATTTGGATTTCAAGAATACTAAACAGGTTAATTATTAATAAAAGGTATTATGATAAGGATTAGGAGATTGATTATAATTATATGAATACATGTAGATTATGATTATGAATACAAAATAATATTAAAAGAAACTATAGTCATTAGTTGATAGATTAAACACGAAAGCTATGATTATTATAACTATGAATATACAGGTTTTAATAATGTTGTTAAGATTAAAAATATAAAAATTTTGTATATAAATATTATTATGACAATTATTAAAAATCTTAACTGAAGTATGTTTTAAAAGGATTATTAGAATTAATATTAGTATAGTTATTTTAATACCTTTAACTTAACGAAAATAATATATAAAATGAATATATTTAGTTTATTAAGGGAACCTATAAGTTATTAATATAAAATTGATATCACTAATAAATATATATAAATTTGTTCGATTACCATTACATGTGTTAATATACATAATTGAATATAGGTTCGTGAATCCGGGGTCAACCCTATACTTGTTCAATGTCGTTATATGTATTTTTACTACAAAATAAAGTATGGTGAGTTTCATTTGCTCCCTTTTTAAATGCTTTTGCAATATATATTTTTGGGACTGAGAATACATGCGCTGCTTTTATAAATGTTTGACGAAATAGACACAAGTAATCGAAACTACATTCTATGGTTGAATTATCGAAATCGAATATGCCCTTTTTATTAAGTCTGGTAATCTAAGAATTAGGGAACAGACACCCTAATTGACGCGAATCCTAAAGATAGATCTATCGGGCCCAACAAGCCCCATCCAAAGTACCGGATGCTTTAGTACCTTGGATGGGGTTTGTTAGGCCCAATAGATCTATCTTTAGGATTCGCATCAATTAGGGTGTCTGTTCCCTAATTCTTAGATTACCAGACTTAATAAAAAGGGGCATATTCGATTTCGATAATTCAACCATAGAATGTAGTTTCACGTACTTGTGTCTATTTTGTAAATCATTTATAAAATCTGCATGTATTCTCATCCCAAAAATATTAGATTTTAAAAGTGGGACTATAACTCACTTTCACAGATTTTTACTTCGTCGGGAAGTAAGACTTGGCCACTGGTCGATTCACGAGCCTATACAAATATGTACATATATATCAAAGTATGATCAAAATATAATTACAATCATTTTTATTATGTTTTAAATATTTGAGTGTATTAAGTCAGCTGTCCTCGTTAGTAACCTACAAATAGTTGTCCACAGTTAGATGTACAGAAATAAATCGATATATATTATCTTGAATCAATCCACGACCCAGTGTATACACGTCTCAGGCTAGATCACAACTCAAAGTATATATATTTTTGGAATCAACCTCAACCCTGTATAGCTAACTCCAACATTACTGCATATAGAGTGTCTATGGTTGTTCCAAATAATATATATACATGGGTCGATATGATATGTCAAAACATTTGCATACGTGTCTATGGTATCCCAAGATTACATAATATATTAGAATACATGTATAATACAATATAGGTTAGCTAGGATATGATTTGTATAGATTTGTTAAACATTTCCCGTAGCAAAAAAGATCAAAAATATCCAATCTTGTTTTACCCATAACTTGTTCATTTTAAATCCGTTTTGAGTGAATCAAATTGCTATGATTTCATATTGAACTCTATTTTATGAATCTAAACAGAAATAGTATAGGTTTATAGTCGGAAATATAAGTTACAAGTCATTTTTGTAAAGGTAGTCATTTCAGTCGAAAGAACGACGTCTAGATGACCATTTTAGAAAACATACCTCCACTTTGAGTTTGACCTTGATTTTTGGATATTGTTTCATGTTCATATGAAAAATCATTTTCCCAGAAGAACAACTTTTAAATCAAAGTTTATCATAGTTTTTAATTATCCAAACCAAAACAGCCCCCGGTTTCACTATGATGGCGTATATCCGATTTTATGGTGTTCATCGTGTTTCCAGGTTTTAAATCATTAAGTTAGCATATCATATAGATATAGAACATGTGTTTAGTTGATTTTAAAAGTCAAGTTAGAAGGATTAACTTTTGTTTGCGTACAAGTTTAGAATTAACTAAACTATGTTCTAGTGATTACAAGTTTAAACCTTCGAATAAGATAGCTTTATATGTATGAATCGAATGATGTTATGATCATCATTACTATCTCAAGTTTTCTGGATAAAACTACTGGAAATGATAAAAATGAATCTAGCTTCAAAGGATCCTTGGATGGCTTGAAAGTTCTTGAAACAGAATCATGACACGAAAACAGTTCAAGTAAGATTTTCACTCGAAATAAGATTGTTATAGTTGTAGAAATTGAACCAAAGTTTGAATATGAATATTACCTTGAATTAGAAAGATAACCTACTGTAAATAACAAAGATTCCTTGATCTTATATGATTACTTGGAATGGATTAGAAAGCTTGGAAGTAGACTTGCAAACTTGGAAGTATTCTTGATTTTTATGAAACTATACTTATGGAATTTATGAAGAAAACTTAGAACTTGAAGATGGAACTTGAGAGAGATCAATTAGATGAAGAAAATTGAAGAATTAAAGTGTTTTTAGGTGTTTTTGGTCGTTGGTATATGGATTAGATATAAAGGATATGTAATTTTGTTTTCATGTAAATAAGTCATGAATGATTACTAATATTTTTGTAATTTTATGAGATATTTCATGCTAGTTGCCAAATGATGATTCCCACATATGTTAGGTGACTCACATGGGCTACTAAGAGCTGATCATTGGAGTGTATATACTAATAGTACATACATCTAAAAGCTGTGTATTGTACGAGTACGAATACGGGTGCAACCGAGTAGAATTGTTGATGAAACTGAACGAGGATGTAATTGTAAGCATTTTTGTTAAGTAGAAGTACTTTGATATGTGTCTTGAAGTCTTTAAAAAGTGTAAGAATACATATCAAAACACAACATGTATATACATTCTAATAGAGTCGTTAAGTCTTGGTTAGTCGTTACATGTAAATGTTGTTTTGAAACCTTTAGGTTAACGATCTTGTTAAATGTTGTTAACCCATTGTTTATTATATGAAATGAGATGTTAAATTGTTACATTATCATGATATTATGATATATAATATATCTTAGTATGATATATATACAGTTAAATGTCGTTACAACGATAATCGTTACATATATGTCTCGTTTCGAAATCATTAAGTTAGTAGTCTTATTTTTACATATGTAGTTCATTGTTAATACACTTAATGATATATTTACTTATCATTTAACATTATTAACCAAGTGTATCAGTATCTTAATATGATTCATATGTACCAAGTAAGACGTTGTTATAACGATAATCGTTATATATATCGTTTTCGAGTTTCTTAATTTAATAGTCTCATTTTTATGTATATAACTCATTGTTAAAATACCTAATGAGATACTTACTTATAATAAAATCATGTTAACTATATATATAACCATATATATGTCATCGTATAGTTTTTACAAGTTTTAACGTTCGTGAATCACCGGTCAACATGGGTGGTGAATTGTCTATATGAAACCTATTTCAATTAATCAAGTCTTAAAAAGTTTGATTGCTTAACACGTTGGAAATATTTAGTCATGTAAATATCAATCTCAATTAATATATATAAACATGGAAAAGTTCGGGTCACTACAGTACCTACCCGTTAAATAAATTTCGTCCCGAAATTTTAAGCTGTTGAAGGTGTTGACGAATCTTCTGGAAATAGATGCGGGTATTTCTTCTTCATCTGATCTTCATGCTCCCAGGTAAACTCGGGTCCTCTAAAAGCATTCCATCGAACCTTAACAATCGGTATCTTGTTTTGCTTAAGTCTCTTAACCTCACGATCCATTATTTCGATGGGTTCTTCAATGAACTGAAGTTTTTTATTGATTTGGATTTCGTCCAACGGAATAGTGAGATCTTCTTTAGCAAAATATTTCTTCAAATTCGAGACGTGGAAAGTGTTATGTACAACCGCGAGTTGTTGAGGTAGCTCCAGTTGGTAAGCTACTGGTCCGACACGATCTATAATCTTGAATGGTCCAATGTACCTTGGATTTAGTTTCCCCCGTTTACCAAATCGAACAACGCCTTTCCAAGGTAAAACCTTAAGCATGACCATTTCTCCAATTTCAAACTCTATATCTTTTCTTTTACTGTCCGCGTAGCTATTTTGTCGACTATGGGCGGTTTTCAATCGTTGTTGAATTTGGATCATTTTCTCGGTAGTTTCTTGTATTATCTCCGGATCCGTAATCTGTCTATCCCCCACTTCATTTCAACAAATCGGAGACCTGCACTTTCTATCATAAAGTGCCTCAAATGGTGCCATCTCAATACTAGAATGATAACTGTTGTTGTAGAAAAAGTCTGCTAACGGTAGGTGTCGATTCCAACTGTTTCCGAAATCAATAACACATGCTCGTAGCATGTCTTCAAGCGTTTGTATCGTCCTTTCACTCTGCACATCAGTTTGTGGATGATAGGCAGTACTCATGTCTAGACGAGTTCCTAATGCTTGCTGTAATGTGTGCCAGAATCTTGAAATAAATCTGCCATCCCTATCAGAGATAATAGAGATTGGTATTCCATGTCTGGAGCCAACTTCCTTCAAATACAGTCGTGCTAACTTCTCCATCTTGTCATCTTCTCTTATTGGCAGGAAGTGTGCTGACTTGGTGAGACGATCAACTATTACCCAAATAGTATCATAACCACTTGCAGTCCTTAGCAATTTAGTAATGAAATCCTTGGTAATGTTTTCCCATTTCCATTCCGGGATTTCAGGTTGTTGTAGTAGACCTGATGGTTTCTGATGTACAGCTTTGACCTTAGAACACGTCAAACATTCTCCTACATATTTAGCAATATCGGCTTTCATACCCGGCCACCAAAAGTGTTTCTTGAGATCTTTATACATCTTCCCCGCTCCGGGATATATTGAATATCTGGTTTTATGAGCTTCTCTAAGTACCATATCTCTCATATCTCCAAATTTTGGTGCCCAAATTCTTTCAGCCCTATATCGGGTTCCGTCTTCCCGAATATTAAGATGTTTCTCTGAACCTTTGGGTATCTCATTCTTCAACTTTCCTTCTTTTACAACCCCCTGTTGCGCCTCCTTTATTTGAGTAGTAAGGTTACTACGAATAATTATATTCATAGCTTTTACCCGTATAGGTTCTCTGTCATTTCTTCTCAAAGCGTCAGCTACCACATTCGCCTTCCCCGGGTGGTAACGAATCTCAAAGTCATAATCATTCAACAATTCAATCCATCTGCACTGCCTTATGTTCAGTTGTTTCTGATTAAATATATGTTGAAGACTTTTGTGGTCGGTATATATAATACTTTTGACCCCATATAAATAATGCCTCCAAGTCTTTAATGCAAAAACAACAGCACCCAATTCCAAATCGTGAGTTGTATAATTTTGCTCGTGAATCTTCAATTGTCTAGACGCATAAGCAATCACCTTCATTCGTTGCATTAATACACAACCGAGACCTTGCTTTGATGCGTCACAATAAATCACAAAATCATCATTCCATTCAGGCAATGACAATATAGGTGCCGTAGCTTTTTCTTTAACAATTGAAACGCTTTCTCTTGCTCATCTTTCCATTCAAATTTCTTCCCTTTATGCGTTAATGCAGTTAAGGGTTTTGCTATTCTATGGATAATTATTATTATATTGTTTTAAGATATAAATTAAATTCTCAAAATATGTTGTATGTATATATGTGTATATATTTATATATATATCTTAAAGAGGGTATATGTAATATTATTGTATTAAATCTAATTACAAGTTGAATATAATTATTATATTAATGTTATTATATTACTTTCATTAACAATTTTGATATATGTATTATTAATAGATTAATTTAATATGTAGTATATATATATATATATATATATATATATATATATATATATATATATATACGGAATTCGATATGTACAAATTGTTATATCAATATTATTATAGTAATGTTAATATCAATATACAATTATTTAATATAATGGATAAGTTAATACATTTAATTTATCATTAAAATTAGTAAGTAAAATTATAATTTTAAGTTATTATGATTATTTGTTATTATTTTCTTTATCAACATTATTATTTTTATACAATTATGATAATTGTTAGTTGTATCATTAAGAATTATTATTACTAATATATATTATCATTATTATTGTTATTATAAAAATAATACAATTTAGTAACATTATCATTAATAATATCATTATAAACATTATTATAACTATTAGTAATATTATTCTAAATATTAATATTATTAAGATAATTATTGTTAATAGTATTGTTATATTATTAATTCAGTATTTTTATTAAGTGATATTTAATATGATTATTATTATTAATATCAATTTTTATATAAAATAAATCTAGAAAAAAAATCCAAATTTGTTACACATAGCTATCATCCTGTAATAGAATCTGCTTTATATATATAAATTAGTACGAATCGTTCTAACAAATTCCAGTATCAAACAAATACAGTTAAGGATCGATGGTATTTTTCTTCTGATGGAATATTAAGTTGTCGAGCCAATCAAATCATAAACTCTGTTTCAATTATTCGAATAAAATTCTTATGATATACATATAACGTATTACGCATCTGTTAAGGGGAATCAAAACCCAGAAACATTATAACAGAATATGAACGCCCCTGTTCTTCACTTTTTTTAGCCAAGTCTCAATTTAGAATCAATTTCAAAATGTAATAATGAGGAAGCGTTTGTAATCTCATACTAAAACTATCTGTAAAGCTACAGATCCTAATTCTTTTTATCGAGAACGAATTTAGGAGTCAAAGTTCTTGGAAAAAAAGTCAAACGTTTCGTTTTAGAAGAAATTCGAGTTGTGTGTTATGATTTGAGTTAAACTGATAATTTGTAAAGCTTCTAAGAGTAATTTTAAACATCTTACGTGCTCAAAGTTTTGTCTAAAAACCTCTGGAAATCAAAAATCAATTTTCGTGTTCATATTATTCAAACGGGTACTGTTACAGCTCTTTTTAATTTTTTTTTTTGTTTAAGTTCAACTCAAATCGTTTTTGTGTTAAGTATTAATCTTAAAATTAGTTGATAACCTGTTAAATAGTTGGGATTGATCCCTGGTAGCTTTCCACTTCTGGTCGACTTGAATGGAGGAGAAGGTATAGTAAACTAGTCGGGTTAAAACACTACGGGTCGGTTATAAAACAGAAATACTGGATTGGATCAGCTGGTTAAGTATGTGTGCATGTTAGCGGGAGGTCTCGGGTTCAATCCCGGCTTTGGGCAGTTTTCTTTTTAAAGGATTCATAAGGTAGTTTTTATATTCTAATCTTGTTATCATTATTACTATTATTATTATTATTATTATTATTATTATTATTATTATTATTATTATTATTATTATTATTATTATTATTATTATTATTATTATTATTATTATTATTATTATATTATTATTATTATTATTATTATTATTATTATTGTTATTATTTTTATTATCTATTTATTATAATTACAAGTATTAATATTATTAGTTATTATTATTAACTATATTAGTATCATCATTTAGTATTATCATAACTAACATTATTATTTATAATATTACTAATCTTGTTATTTTTACTAGTAATGTTATTTGGATTTCAAGAATACTAAACAGGTTAATTATTAATAAAAGGTATTATGATAAGGATTAGGAGATTGATTATAATTATATGAATACATGTAGATTATGATTATGAATACAAAATAATATTAAAAGAAACTATAGTCATTAGTTGATAGATTAAACACGAAAGTTATGATTATTATAACTATGAATATACAGGTTTTAATAATGTTGTTAAGATTAAAAATATAAAAATTTTGTATATAAATATTATTATGACAATTATTAAAAATCTTAACTGAAGTATGTTTTAAAAGGATTATTAGAATTAATATTAGTATAGTTATTTTAATACCTTTAACTTAACGAAAATAATATATAAAATGAATATATTTAGTTTATTAAGGGAACCTATAAGTTATTAATATAAAATTGATATCACTAATAAATATATATAAATTTGTTCGATTACCATTACATGTGTTAATATACATAATTGAATATAGGTTCGTGAATCCGGGGTCAACCCTATACTTGTTCAATGTCGTTATATGTATTTTTACTACAAAATAAAGTATGGTGAGTTTCATTTGCTCCCTTTTTAAATGCTTTTGCAATATATATTTTTGGGACTGAGAATACATGCGCTGCTTTTATAAATGTTTGACGAAATAGACACAAGTAATCGAAACTACATTCTATAGTTGAATTATCGAAATCGAATATGCCCTTTTTATTAAGTCTGGTAATCTAAGAATTAGGGAACAGACACCCTAATTGACACGAATCCTAAAGATAGATCTATCGGGCCCAACAAGCCCCATCCAAAGTACCGGATGCTTTAGTACTTCGAAATTTATATCATGTCCGAAGGAGGATCCCGGAATGATGGGGATATTCTTATATGCATATTGTGAATGTCGGTTACCAGGTATTCAATCCCTATGAATGATATTTTTGTCTCTATGCATGGGACGTATGTTTACGAGAAATGGAAATATGAAATCTTGTGGTCTATTAAAATTATGAAATTATTATTTATGTTAAACTAATGAACTCACCAACCTTTTGGTTGACACTTGAAAGCATGTTTATTCTCAGGTATGAAAGAAGTCTTCCGCTGTGAAATTTCTCATTTTAAAGATATTACTTGGAGTCATTCATGACATATTTCAAAAGACGTTGCATTCGAGTCGTTGAGTTCATCAAGATTATTATTAAGTCAATTATAGTTAGATATATTATAAAATGGTATGCACGCCGTCAACTTTCGATGTAATGAAAGATTGTCTTTTCAAAAACGAATGCAATCTTTGTAAAATGTATCATATAGAGGTCAAGTACCTAGCGATGTAATCAACTGTTGTGAATCGTTTATAATCGATATGGACTTCGTCCGGATAGATTAGGACGGGTCATCACAGTTGTACTGGTGACTCTTGTCACCGTTTTCCTCCCACTTCCTCTTGAGTTGTTTTGTGTTGGCTTCTTCGGCCGCCTGCTCTTTAATTCTTCCCTCAATCTGATTTATGAGTTTATGAGCCATTCGACTTGCCTTCTGTATAGAAGTGGGCTCGTGTGAACTTACATCTTCTTGAATCCTTACTGGTAACCCTTTTACAAACGCGTCGATCTTCTCTTCTTCATCTTCTAATGCTCCCGGACACAATAGGCACAACTCTATCAATCGTCGTTCATATGTGGTAACGTCAAACCCTTGTGTTCGTAACTCTCTAAGTTCTGCTTTGAGTTTATTGACTTCGTTTCTAGGACGGTACTGCTCGTTCATCAATTGCTTGAACACCGGCCACGGTAGTGCGTAAGCAGCATTTTGTCCTACCTGTTCAAGATAGGTATTCCACCACGTTAACGTAGTACCTGTGAAGGTATGCGTAGCGTATTTAACTTTGTCCTCTTTAGTACACTTACTTATGGCAAACACCGATTCAACTTTCTCGGTCCACTGTTTCAATCCAATTGGTCCTTCGGTTCCATCAAATTCCAAAGGTTTGCAGGCAGTGAATTCTTTGTAGGTGCATCCTACACGATTTCTTGAGCCGTTAGCTGCATTGCTAGATTCAGAGTTATTGTTGGTATGTAGCGCAGCCTGTACTGCAGCTATGTTTGCAGCAAGAAAAGTACGAAATTCCTCTTCGCTCATATTCATGGTTTGTCGCGTAGTCGGTGCCATTTTCTTCAAAATAGTCAACTGAATCGTGTTAATCATACAGAATATTAAGAGTAGTCAATAGTATTTCGTAGCATAATATGAACTCATTTATAAAAGCCTTTTCTTCATATTAGCGTTTTATAAGTTTAAATTCGGGTACTACATACCCGTTAAGTTCATACTTAGTAGCTAATATACAATTCAACTACTACAATTCCATATGAAAAACTGATTATAATAATATATCACATACAAATATTCTTCAAACTTACAACTTCGCTATATTACATATAACATGAAATATAGTACACTTTGATACAGGATAGTTTTGAAGATAAATCTAGTTAATACGCAAGTTGTTCAGCAAAGGAAATAAAGACACGTAATTCATAAGTCCAGAAACAAGTCATGCATTCCGGTTTTACTAAGACGACTTCCCATCCTTGGTCTTGTGGAAAATAACCGTTATGACCATTGGCTAGGCAGCATGTTGTAATGTCGTCAAAAGGATGAGGGTTTCGTAATGTCCAACAGCCCCGTAATAATCTAAAAACCTTGTTTCTCACCTCAACTACTGAATCCGTCACTTGTGGAAAGGTTTTATTTAAAAGTTGTAATCCGATATTCTTTTTCTCACTTTGGTAAGAAGCGAACATTACTAACCCGTAAGTATAACATGCTTCTTTATGTTGCATGTTAGAAGCACTTTCTAACTCGCGAAATCCTATGTTGGGATATCTTGAGTCAAAATAGGATCTTAACCCGTAGCGTAAAATTGCATTTGGGTTCCCCGCATTTAATGCTTTAAAGAAAACACTGAAATGTCCCGTTCATATTGATTATAAACGTTCCATATTAATTGATTTTGTTGCGAGGTTTTGACATCTAAATGAGACATTTTTCAAAGACTGCATTCATTTTTAAAACAATCAAAACCTTTATTTTATCAATAAAGGTTTTAAAAGCATTACGTAGATTATCAAATAATGATAATCTAAAATATGTTGTCTACACATGACCATTTCATAATGGTTTACAATAGAAATATATTACATCGACATATGTTTCTTGAATGCAGTTTTTACACAATATCATACAAACATGGACTCCAAATCTTGTCCTTATTTTAGTATGCAACAGCGGAAGCTCTTAGTATTCACCTGAGAATAAACATGCTTTAAACGTCAACAAAAATGTTGGTGAGTTATAGGTTTAACCTATATATATCAAATAGTAACAATAGACCACAAGATTTCATATTTCAATATACATCACATACATAGAGATAAAAATCATTCATATGGTGAACACCTGGTAACCGACATTAACAAGATGCATATATAAGAATATCCCCATCATTCCGCGACACCCTTCGGATATGATATAAATTTCGAAGTACTAAAGCATCTGGTACTTTGGATGGGGTTTGTTAGGCCCAATAAATCTATCTTTAGGATTCGCATCAATTAGGGTGTCTGTTCCCTAATTCTTAGATTACCAGACTTAATAAAAAGGGGTATATCCGATTTCGATAATTCAACCATAGAATGTAGTTTCACGTACTTGTGTCTATTTTGTAAATCATTTATAAAATCTGCATGTATTCTCATCCCAAAAATATTAGATTTTAAAAGTGGGACTATAACTCACTTTCACATATTTTTACTTCGTCGGGAAGTAAGACTTGGCCACTGGTCGATTCACGAACCTATACAAATATGTACATATATATCAAAGTATGATCAAAATATAATTACAATCATTTTTATTATGTTTTAAATATTTGAGTGTATTAAGTCAGCTGTCCTCGTTAGTAACCTACAAATAGTTGTCCACAGTTAGATGTACAGAAATAAATCGATATATATTATCTTGAATCAATCCACGACCCAGTGTATACACGTCTCAGGCTAGATCACAACTCAAAGTATATATATTTTTAGAATCAACCTCAACCCTGTATAGCTAACTCCAACATTACTGCATATAGAGTGTCTATGGTTGTTCCAAATAATATATATACATGGGTCGATATGATATGTCAAAACATTTGCATATGTGTCTATGGTATCCCAAGATTACATAATATATTAGAATACATGTATAATACAATATAAGTTAGCTAGGATATGATTTGTATAGATTTGTTAAACATTTCCCGTAGCTAAAAAGATCAAAAATATCCAATCTTGTTTTACCCATAACTTGTTCATTTTAAATCCGTTTTGAGTGAATCAAATTGCTATGATTTCATATTGAACTCTATTTTATGAATCTAAACAGAAATAGTATAGGTTTATAGTCGGAAATTGATAATGCCAAAAATGAACACATATTTTATAGCATTATTCCTCAGGAAAGACAAGATTTTAGTTGCAATTGTTCAAATTACAAGCGATATTCGTTTAAATATTAAAAAGAGAAGATAAAAGGCAAATTCGACAAATTGAAGACAAAAAGGTCCAAAGAGCTAAAAAGTACAAGATACAATTAAAAAGGTTCAAAATATTGATGAGGAACGTCTCAAAATGACAAGAGTACAAGTTACAAGACGCAAAGTACGCGATTTAAAATAATACGCGAGGACGTCCGAAAATCCGGAACTGGGGCCTGAGCCTAGAAGAAACGCCCGACGCAACGGACTAAAAATATCTACTCAACTATGCATATAAATATAATATAATATATAAATAATTATTAAAATTATTTATATATTTATATTATTTATTTATTATGTCGGCAAGCAATCAGATAAAAGAATGTGAGCTGTCATCACCAGCCATGCGACTCGCATGGCAGGAAGGGTAAGCCCATGCGAGTCGCATGGCTTACTTTTAAAGGCCACCTTCTATATAAAGCGAGTTCGTGATTCAGTTTGATGTACACCATAATATCTATCTCCCTCTATCTCAAACATATGATATAAATAAATATTTATAATTTTAATTTTAATTAATAATAATAATAAGGTTATGTTAAGGATTGTTTTAAGGGTATAAGTCGAAATTCTGTCCGTGTAACGCTACGCTATTTTTAATCATTGTAAGTTATGTTCAACCTTTTTATATTAATGTCTCGTAGCTAAGTTATTATTATGCTTATTTAAAACGAAGTAATCATGATGTTGGGCTAATTACTAAAATTGGGTAATTGGGCTTTGTACCATAATTGGGGTTTGGACAAAAGAACGACACTTGTGGAAATTAGACTATGGGCTATTAATGGGCTTTATATTTGTTTAACTAAATGATAGTTTGTTAATGTTAATATAAAGATTTACAATTGGGCGTCCCTATAAATTACCATATACACTCGATCGGACACGATGGGCGGGGTATTTATATGTACGAATAATCGTTCATTTAACCGGACATGGGAATGGATTAATAGCCACTAGAATAATTAAAACAGGGGTGAAATTACATTCAAGGGTAATTGGTGTAATTGTTAACAAAGTAGTAAAATCTTGGTTTACACGCAGTCGATAACCTGGTGTATTCATTAAACAAAGTATTAAAACCTTGTTACAATTCGAATCCCCAATTAGTTGGAATATTTAACTTCGGGTATAAGAATAATTTGACGAGGACACTCGCACTTTATATTTATGACTGATGGACTGTTATGGAAAAAAAACCAGACGGACATATTAAATAATCCAGGACAAAGGACAATTAACCCATGGGCATAAAACTAAAATCAACACGTCAAACATCATGATTACGGAAGTTTAAATAAGCATAATTCTTTTATTTCATATTTAATTTCCTTTATTTTATATTTAATTGCACTTCTAATTATCGCACTTTTATTTATTGTTATTTAATCGCACTTTTAATTATCGTACTTTTTAATTATCGCAATTTTATTATTCGCAATTTCATTATCATTATTTATTTTACGCTTTAAATTAAGTCTTTTATTTATTTAATATTTTACATTAGGTTTTAACTGCGACTAAAGTCTTAAAATCGACAAACCGGTCATTAAACGGTAAAAACCCCCCTTTATAATAATAATATTACTTATATATATGTTTGTATTTTTATAAAAATAAACTAATATAGCGTTGAGCTTTGTTTAAAGATTTCCCTGTGGAACGAACCGGACTTACTAAAAACTACATTACTGTACGATTAGGTACACTGCCTATAAGTGTTGTAGCAAGGTTTAAGTATATCCATTCTATAAATAAATAAATATCTTGTGTAAAATTGTATCGTATTTAATAGTTTTTCCTAGTAAAATATAAACTATTTTATATACACCTCGCATAACATCAAGTATTTTTGGCGCCGCTGCCGGGGATCACCGAAGCGAAACGTCAATATAAAAAAAAAATCTTTTAAAACCGAAAAAAAAAAAAAAGTATTTTAAATATATTTTTAAGTTTTTCTTTTATTTTTACAAAATTATAAAGTATTTTAAGTTTATTTTTAAGTTTTTATTTTAATTATATATATATATTTTATTTAAATTTAAAACAGAAAAAAAGAAAATAAAATATTAAATATTACGTTGAACCTGTCATTTGACCCCCTGATTTGAACCTGCAAGGCAGGTCATGCGACTCGCATGACCCACCCCCTTATTCCATGCGACTCGCATGAAGGGGTTGACCAGGCCACAAACGAACCCTAATTCCGTATTAATTACGGATATTATTTAATTATTATTATTTAAACCCTAAAACTATTATTATTATTATAATTAAGTTTTTAATTTATTTAGTTATTTTTACTTTTGTTTAGTTTTATTATTTATTTACTTAATACTATAATATAAAAAAATATAAAAATAATATTTTTATAAAATCTAATATTTTTATAACTTTTTATAACTTTTATATTTTTGTATCTTTTAATTGTTTTAGCGTAATTTTTATATTTTTATTATTCGTACTTAGTTTTTAGACATAGTATTTACCGTAGTAATCCTAGATTTTTAGGCTTTGCCGTAGAATTCCTTAAGTACTTTTTCTTTAGACTAAGATTTAGGTGCTTTAGAATTTTGCGACGCCTTTTTAAGTTTTAGTTTCTTTTTAAGTTATTTCCATTTGGGATTTAGTTTTTCCTGTAAGCTTTAATATTTTTAGACACCTTTTACTATGTATCAATTATCATTCCAATTAGTAATTTCAATTTGCGATTATAATTTTAAGTTAGTTGTAGTAATAAGGTTAGGTTAGTTAAGTATTTTTAAGTTTTTATAAGTTTCTTTTATTTTTCCGTCACCTTTTATTTTTCAACCATTTTTTTTCTTTTTCGACCTTTTGCGACGAACTCTTTTTCTCTCTTATTTCTCGCCATTCTAGTTTTTAGGACTTAGAATTTTTTCTACTTCTTATCTAAATTTCTTAAAATTACGAAAATTTATTTTAAGTGGTTAAATTAATAGACATCAAAATTTTCTGGTTCGTAGTAATAGTTGGATTTGTACTTGGACCGGGTTATTGGAGCCAAACAGTCCTCAATTATATTGAGACCAAACGAATCCTGCCCCTCTGCTGCATCTTTTGGCTATTCGAAACGTGGGCAAAATCAGAAAAGTCTATTGATTGGATAACTTATTATAATTTTTCTTTCCTTTTAAAAACTAATAGGATATTCAGTGAATGCACCGAGCAAGACGTTCATCACCTTTTGTACGTTCACCACCTGTAACTAGATCAAGACATTTAGCAAATATAACCGCAATTGATTTTTCTTTAGAATCGTCATCCAGTAGACCAAGTACTTCAGTTCAAATTTCCGATAATCCATTTTTTGAACCCGACCTCACAATTGAGAATCCGGAAAATATTCAGGAACGGTTCGTAGATCCTGAACCACTAAACTTTCCTCCGGAGCCACCAATCATTCAAACAGAGATTGTTGAGGAACGAACTATTAAATCAGAATCATCTAGTGATACCGATTCAACAAATTCAATTATGGAGAATCTGGAACCTTTAAGTATGGAAGACCGAATGAGAGCTAAACGCACTGGCCAAGGTCACGCAATTACTCATCCAGACATTAATGCGCCAGATTATGAAATCAAAGGACAAATTCTACACATGGTGACTAATCAATGCCAATTTAGTGGTACGCCGAAGGAAGATCCAAATGAACATCTACGCACCTTTAATAGAATCTGCACACTATTTAAAATACGAGAAGTGGAGGATGAACAGATATATCTCATGTTATTTCCCTGGACTTTAAAGGGAGAAGCCAAAGATTGGTTGTAATCGTTACCTGAAGGGGCGATCGATACATGGGACGTTTTAGTTGACAAATTTCTTAAACAATTCTTTCCTGCATCTAAAGCCGTAAGACTTCAAGCAGAAATTGTTACGTTCACACAGAAGCCAAATGAAACTCTATATGAGGCGTGGACTAGATATGGAAAGTTGTTAAGAGGATGTCCGCAACATGGTTTAGACACCTGTCAAATAGTACAAATATTCTACCGAGGATGCGACATCACTACAAGAAAAGACATAGATATAGCAGCTGGTGGTTCTATTATGAAGAAAACCAAAACTGATGCTTACAAAATTATTGATAACACTGCTTCCCACTCACATGAGTGGCACCAAGAAAAAGATATCATTAGATCATCTAAAGCAGCTAGAGCCGATTCTAGCCATGACTTAGATTCCATTTCCGCAAAGATAGATGCTGTGGAACGACGAATGGAAAAGATGACTAAAGATATTCACTCAATACGAATTAGTTGTGAGCAGTGTGGAGGACCACATTTGACAAAAGATTGTCTCAGTATTG
The DNA here is from genome assembly GCF_046630445.1 of Rutidosis leptorrhynchoides. NCBI lineage: Eukaryota > Viridiplantae > Streptophyta > Magnoliopsida > Asterales > Asteraceae > Rutidosis > Rutidosis leptorrhynchoides. The sequence goes on along the minus strand of NC_092333.1, from coordinate 430,245,249 downwards.
AATTAACAATGGAACAAAGAGAGAATATTTCATACATAAACCAAAGGCCTGGAAATAATTATCAGAATAATTATCAACCGCCAAGACCGATTTACAATCAAAACCAAAATTATAACCGAAATGTTCCATACAACAACCAACAAGGTCCTAGCAATCAACAAGTATCTAACAATACTTACAATCAGCAAAGACCTATTTTTCCGATTAAACCACAACAAACCGACGAGAAAAAGCCAAATTTAGAAGATATGATATCAAAGCTAGTTGAGTCTCAAACGCAGTTTTTCACATCTCAAAAACAAACCAATGAACAAAATGCTCAAGCATTTAGAAATCAACAAGCTTCTATTCAAAATCTGGAACAAGAAGTGAGTAACCTAGCAAGGTTAATAGGTGAAAGAAAACCGGGAAGTCTACCTAGTGATACAAATGCTAACCCCCGAAATGAAACAGCTAAAGCCATTACCACAAGAAGTGGTACAACACTTAAACCACCGGAAATACCTGTAACTTCTGATGAAACCATTCCTACTCCACAAGAACCACAACCTGATCAAGATAAGGAAAAAGAACCGGTAGTTGAGAAGGTTAATGAAGATAACACAGTTAAGGATAAACCTTATGTTAAACCATACCAACCACCACTTCCTTACCCGAGTAAAATGAAGAAAGAAAAACTTGAAGCCGAGCAATCCAAATTCTTGGATATGTTTAAACAGATAAATGTAAATCTTCCTTTCATTGATGTGATTTCAGGAATGCCAAGATATGCTAAATTCTTGAAAGATCTAATCTCAAATAGAAAGAAAATGGAAGAACTCTCGACTGTTACTATGAATGCTAATTGTTCAGCAGTGCTGTTGAATAAGATACCAGAAAAATTATCTGATCCAGGAAGTTTCACAATTCCATGTTTTCTGGGTAGTCTTAGTTCAATAGAAGCATTGGCAGACTTAGGTGCTAGTATAAATTTAATGCCGTATTCACTATACGCTAAACTAGACCTTGGAGAATTGAAACCAACCAGAATAAGCATACAACTAGCCGATAGATCAATAAAATATCCTAGAGGGATAATGGAGAACATGCTAGTTAAAGTTGGTACTTTAGTATTTCCAGTAGATTTTGTTGTTTTGGACATGGAAGAAGATTCTCAAGTTCCTCTCATATTAGGAAGACCATTCTTAAACACAGCTAAAGCAATGATAGACGTGTTCGGTAAGAAACTGACCCTAAGTATAGAGGATGAGAGTGTTACCTTTTCAGTTGATAGAGCAATGCAACAACCACAATCTGCAGATGATACATGTTATTATATTCAAACTATAGATGCACATGCAGAATTATTAGAAGAATTTCCAGAATTACAAGGAACAGGAGAATGTTCTTTAGGAGAAGGTAATGAACCAATTGATGAAGCTGAAATGTTAGCTACACTTATAGCTAATGGATATGAACCAACAACAGAAGAAATTCAAATGCTAAAAGAAGAAGACAGATATCGATATAAATCATCGATAGAAGAACCTCCGAAATTAGAGTTAAAGCCACTTCCAAACCATTTGGAATACGCTTATTTACATGGTGAATCTGAATTACCTGTAATAATATCGTCTTCTCTTACTGAAAATGAGAAATCACAACTCATTTCTGTGTTGAAAGCTCATAAACCAGCCATTGCATGGAAGATTCATGATATTAAAGGAATAAGTCCTTCGTATTGCACACATAAAATCCTTATGGAAGAAGGTCATAAAACGTACGTGCAACGCCAACGAAGACTAAATCCTAATATGCAAGATGTAGTTAAGAAAGAGATTATTAAACTGCTAGATGCAGGTTTGATATATCCAATTTCTGATAGTCCATGGGTAAGCCCAGTTCAATGCGTGCCTAAGAAGGGTGGCATGACTGTCATTACAAATGAGAAAAATGAGCTTATTCCTACTAGGACTGTAACAGGATGGCGTGTATGTATTGATTATAGAAAATTAAATGACGCCACCAGAAAAGATCACTTTCCCTTACCTTTCATAGATCAAATGTTGGAAAGATTAGCCGGAAATAGTTACTATTGTTTTCTAGATGGATTTTCCGGATATTTTCAAATTCCAATAGCACCCGAGGACCAAGAGAAAACCACTTTCACGTGCCCTTATGGTACTTTTGCTTACAAACGCATGCCATTTGGACTTTGTAACGCCCCTGCAACCTTTCAAAGGTGTATGATGGCGATTTTTCACGACATGATAGAAGAATGCATGGAAGTTTTCATGGATGACTTTTCAGTCTTCGGTGATACATTTGAATCATGTCTAGTTAATCTGGAACGAATGCTAATTAGATGCGAAAAATCAAATCTAGTACTTAATTGGGAGAAATGCCATTTCATGGTTAAAGAAGGCATCGTTCTTGGACATAAAATTTCAAAAGAAGGAATTGAAGTGGATAGAGCTAAAGTAGATGTAATTGCTAAGCTTCCACATCCCACAAATGTTAGAGGAGTTAGGAGTTTTCTAGGGCATGCCGGTTTTTACCGACGTTTCATAAAAGATTTTTCTAAAATTGCCACTCCTATGAATAAACTCCTAGAAAAGGATGCGCCATTCATCTTTTCAGATGAGTGTATCAAATCTTTTAATATTCTTAAAGAAAAACTCACTAATGCGCCGATCATGATAACACCAAATTGGAATCTACCATTTGAACTAATGTGCGATGCAAGTGATTTTGCAATGGGAGCCGTTTTAGGACAAAGGATTGAAAAACGATTTCAACCTATATATTATGCTAGTAAGACATTACAAGGAGCACAAACGAACTATACAACTACTGAAAAAGAACTCCTTGCTATTGTCTTTGCTTTTGACAAATTTCGATCATATCTCGTTCTAGCAAAAACGGTGGTCTATACCGACCATTCTGCTCTTAGATACCTATTTTCAAAACAAGATGCTAAACCAAGATTAATCCGTTGGATCTTACTCTTACAAGAGTTTGATATTGAAATCCGAGATAAAAGAGGAGCAGAAAATCTCGCCGCTGATCATCTTTCTCGTCTTGAAAATCCTGAGTTAGAAGTTCTAAATGAATCGGCCATACAAGACAACTTTCCTGATGAATATCTATTGAAGATAGATTATAAAGAAATCCCATGGTTTGTAGACTATGCAAACTACTTAGTTTGTGGATTCCTTGAAAAAGGATTATCGTACCAAAGACGAAAGAAATTCTTCAGTGATATAAAACACTATTTTTGGGAAGATCCACACCTGTTTAAAAGTTGTCCCGATGGAATAATACGCCGATGTGTATTTGGAGATGAAGCTAGTAAAATTTTAAACCATTGTCACACAGGACCAACAGGAGGGCATTATGGGCCTCAACTAACAGCAAGAAAAGTTTATGAAGCTGGATTCTATTGGCCTACAATTTACAAAGACGCACACCTTCTTTGCAAATCCTGTGATGCATGTCAAAGGGCCGGAAAAATAAGTCAACATGATGAAATGCCACAAAATGTCATCCAAGTATGTGAAGTATTTGACATTTGGGGTATTGACTTTATGGGTCCATTTCCAAAATCTAATAATAATCTATATATACTCGTAGCCATTGATTATGTATCTAAATGGGCGGAAGCACAAGCTCTCCCAACTAACGATGCACGAGTTGTAGTCAACTTTTTAAAACGTCTTTTTGCAAGGTTTGGAACACCGAAAGCTTTAATAAGTGATCGGGGTACTCATTTCTGTAATAATCAACTTGAGAAAGTTCTTAAAAGATATGGAGTAACTCATAAAATCTCCACCGCATATCATCCACAAACAAGTGGACAAGTTGAAAATACCAACCGAGCTTTAAAACGTATTCTAGAGAAAACCGTAGGATCAAATCCGAAGGAATGGTCCATTAAATTGGAGGATGCACTCTGGGCTTTTAGAACAGCCTACAAAACTCCAATTGGAACCACACCTTTTAGACTTGTTTATGGAAAAGCATGTCATCTTCCAGTAGAAATTGAACACAAAGCATTTTGGGCTTTGAAGACATGTAATCTTGATTTACATGAAGCCGGACGTCTACGATTAAGTCAACTAAATGAATTAGAAGAATTAAGACATGAAGCATACGAAAATTCGTTAATCTATAAAGAAAGAACGAAGAAATGGCATGATAAAAGAATCAGAAGTTCAAAAGAATTTAAAGAAGGAGACAGAGTTCTTCTTTTCAATTCACGATTCAAGCTATTTCCTGGAAAATTGAAATCAAGATGGTCTGGACCATTCATAGTCAAAAGAGTTTTCCCATACGGAACGATAGAATTGATAAATTCAAATGGGATTGAATTTAAAGTTAATGTTCACAGAGTTAAACATTACATACATGATCAGATGGAAGTCGACAGCGAAGTTAATCACAATTTCGACACCACAGCTAACTAAGTGTGGGGAGAATCAAGTCTTTAAAGGATAATATGTATTTCTGTTAGAGTTAGATTGTCTGTTTTCGTGTAGTTCTCGAAAATGGAACCCGAATGGTCTTTCCCTAGCAGACCCTAAAGAACTAGTCTTCTCCCCCCATTCTGAATTTTTATTTTTTTTTAGGCTTTTACGAAATGAAGACTGCCTGTGAACTAAACCATGGTCTAATGCTACACGCTTTGATCACTAAACGTAATAATGACATACTCCCGAGTGAAATAGTATCAGTAATCAGAGAAAGAATGGACGGAGTTAGAAAAGAATCCAGATGCGAAGATAATAAGTTACAATTTGGTAAAGGAAAATCAAAATCCGCAGCAAAAAGAAGAGCACGACACCTAGAAAGATGTCACAAATGCGGAAAATGGTCACATGGAGGTAAATGTTCAAATAATCAAACCTATTCAAATACCGAATTTGTTACTTTATGCAAAGACGGACCGTTCATATGTTTAGAAGAAAAGACACTGAATGCTCGAGGTTACGCTTATGTAGCAATGGAAAACCAATTAAACCGACTATCTTATGAATGGAATAGATCATATAACTAAGAAATCTATTTCACAGGTATGTCTGTACAGTTTTTATTTTTATTTTTATTTTTAACCTTTTGATAATAAACGCTAATTTGTTCGCTAAAAAGTATTAAATTGGTATTGAATAAAATTAGGTTTGGCGACCGAAATTATTGATATCATTCAAAAATTTATTACATCACTGCGAAATTTAACGTTTATTCTTAAGGTATAAATATCTTTAATCAATCAACCCAAAATATTTCAAAAATTCGTCATGAGTCAAATTAGGTCTTGGAACCGAAATTACTTTACCGAAAAGAGGGGCGCATATTTTTGATAATATTTGATTGATTAAAGTGGGATAAAAAGCCAAAAAGATTTTTAATTTTATTTTTACCATGTTTTTAAAATTAATATAAATCTTAAATTAATATTGTAAACTTTGTAAAAACAATATATTTAAAATTGTAAATATTTGAAAAATTAATATAAGTTTGGTGTGAATTTATAATATGAATTTTTAAATTAAGTCTGGTGTGAATTTTTAAAATATGAATTTTTAATTTTATGCATTTCAAATTTTAAGTTTGGTGTGATTTTTTTTAATATTAATTTTGAATTTTATATTTAAATTGTGTGAATTTAAAAACAAAAATTTACTCTATCTCATTAAGTTAAAAATATGATCTTTAAAATTCGTCGTAAGTTGAAGACTAGGTCTTTGAACCGAAATTGCTTTACCCGATGGCGGGACGAGAATTTTTATTATCATTATTTTTAAGCTTATTGATTTAAAGTATGCAAAAAAAAAAAAAAAATTTATTTAAAAAATCCAAAAATCTAAGCTTTTAAAACAATAGCTTGAAAATGACAAAATTTTAAAATTTTGTCGAGGGACGGACTAGGGCATCGTCCCGAAACGACCTCGTCCTAAAAAGAAACAAAATTTTTAAAATTTTATTTAATTCTATGTTTTAAAAGTATAAGGTTTAAAAAAAAAAAAAAAAAAAAAAAAAAAAAAAAAAAAAAACTGGATTTCAACCCCATGCGACTCGCATGGGGGAAAGGCATAATCCATGCGAGTCGCATGGCCACAGAAAACTGGTCAGGTTCAAAAGCTCAGTCGATCTGTTTTTCTTTCACAACACACATACACAAACAAGAAAATCTCTCAAAACTCTCTCAATTTTTCACCAAAATTCACCAAATTTCTTGCAAAACTTCACAACAATCATGCCTAGATTCAGTAGTCTCAACCCCTTCAGGAGAACGGTAAAGATTTCACCCCTAATCTCTTTAAATTCGAATTATGTGTGTTCTTGAGCCATTTTACCTAATTTAATTTTTGTTAATTTTTAGTGAAATTAGTGTTAAATTGATGTTATATTATGCATGTATATCCTAGATAGAAGCTATTTAACATGAATTGAAGCTAAAAACTTCAAATTTTTAAGAATCTAGGGTTTGTGTTCTTGAGCAATTTGGGGCTTTTTGATATAAACAGGTTACGGCCGATTTTTGTCATGAATTGTTGCTAAATTAAGTAGTGTAACATGTTTAGGTAGTTAATTGATCCAAACTTTGAGCCTAAACATGTTTTTGAGAATTAAAGTGGACTTTTTAAGTCTAAAAATTCATGAACTTGGATAATTTGATATAAAGGCCATTTGAAACTTGTTTCATTGCTAGTAGTGATTATTTTGGCATGTTATTTGAGATAAATGCTTATGAACTTGATGTACATTTTTCGTATATGCTTATTTGACAAAGTGTAGACTTGACAAAAATATGAAAATGAGCACTAGTTTGATTTGAATGCCATGTAACAAGTGTTTAATTGCTATAATGATTATTGTTGACATGTTTAAGAGTTTAAATGTGATAAAACATTGTACACATTTTCGTATGTAAAAGTGTAGAATTGTTATTGTTAAGAAAATGTGTATAAAATGTGTTATGAATTGAACATGTCATCATAATTGTTTCAAGTTATTATTTTGCTAACACTAATGCATATTTGGATGCACAAATTTTGTGTTTAATGTGTTTTGCAGAGAAATACAGATACGGACGGTGCATCATCGTCCAGATAACCAGAGCCCGAACCGGAAATGTTTTATGAACAAGAACAACATATGCAACAAGAAGAAGAACAACATGAGGATCAACATATTCCATATCACGATCAAGATCAATTATTCATGAATCAGTTTCGTCAATTCGCTCCACATCAAATGATTCTGAGCTTAGACATTAATGAAGATCAGTTACACCCAAATCTGAGATTTGATCGATGTTGGATAGAGTATCCAGATTATCAAAAGAACATGCACATTCTCTACTTTAAGGTTGTTGAAATGCAAAGGGCAATTGACTGGGTACCTTTGGAAACAGTTGACCTTGCCGAACCGATTCGGGAATTATTGGTGCAAAGGTATGGTAATTCTCAGTTTAACGATTGGATGCGCCTATTTTCCATTCGTAGAACCATATATAGGGAATGGTGTATAGAATTACTCAGTACTATTAAGTTAAACAGTGATGTTAGGAGGATAGATGATAGAAGCTTTATTAGATTTCTGTTAGGTGGACGCATGTACAGAATGTCCATGATAGATTTAGCCAGGGCCTTACAGATTTACACCCCTGCTGAACTTTTGAGCCCCGACTGTAATAGCCTAATTGCCCAAGGAGAAAGGATAGATAGGGAATTTGATATTAACGCCGTCTGGAGGCGTATGTCCCACTTTAATGAATTTCACGCCAGTGGAAATCATACATACTTAGATATAGATAGAGCTGAACTCCGGGTGATTCATAGATTCTTAGCAAACACAATTACACAAAGGGGTAAGAATAAGGAGAAATTGACCGTAAACGATTTGTTCTACCTCAAGTGTATTAGAGACCCGAGGAGTTTCGTTAACATTCCCTATTGTGTTGGTTATTATCTCGCTAATGTAGTTTCGGGGATGAAATCGGGGAGTATTATAGGTGGTGGTATTTTCATTACTCTCATTGGAGAGTATTTAGGTGTGGATAAGCACCAAGGGGGTCCAATGAACGAAATAGAGGACGAAGGTGAAACTATAAGTTCAAACCTTTATCACGGTGCAAGGGTATTATTGATGAGACGTGGTCGGGTATATCGATACGAGGGACCTCAGCGACAGGTAGAAAGAGGTCCGGATGACGAAATGGAAGAGGCGAACAACATTATAGGAGTTGTTCGGGAGACTGCTCTTGATTTAGGCGTTCGTATGGAGGATGAATACATGACGAACTATGATAGGCATATGCAGTACGAGGCATGGCAACGTCGGAATGACTACGAGCATTCCCGGCAACGAGAGCATGGCCGATGGGATTATCATCAGTGCCAAATTATAAGCCAGTTGTAGCCTGGCGAGATGTATTATCCGACCCGACCCGCATACTATCCTGCACATCAGCCAGAAATGAGACCACCCTATGATTTATATGATTATGACGCAGCATACCAGTTCACCTATCACCAGCCATGGAACCCTGATCCGAACATGAATTGGGATCCATATCCTAATTTTCCTCCTAACCCGCCTCCTGATGAGTAGAGATAAGTTGGTAATTTTTATTTTTATTTTAAACACTTAACATTTTATTACGTTTATGTAATGTTTGATATTCTTATTATTATTGTGTACTAATATTTTTCTTATAGTTTGAAAGTGAGATGCCAAAGTTCCATTTCAAATTGCATGTATGATTATATTTGTATTGTATGTATTCTATTTTATGCACAAAACAGGGTAAAACAACGCGTTTTCAAAGACTGGCATTAAGTTCAGCAAAAGCAAGTAATTTTTGACGACAATGATGCAAAATATATGTGAAATAACAACAAGACGGAATGAACAAATGACGTGCACCATTTATCATTCAAACAATCAAACGACAATATGTTTGAAACTTTGGTAAAATTTAATCATTTTTCTGCGATAATCACCCTCAATAATTTAAATTATTTCTGATTTCTTGCAAATGAGGGCATTGCAAGATCTTAAGTGTGAGAAGGGGTTAAATTCTCTCGGATTTTAAAATTTTTTTTTAAACACTTGGTTACCATTAAAAATGCTAGTAACGCAGTAGTTGTGTTAGAATCTAGTGCTCTCCGATAACAAGGAACAGCCCTAGTCTTATATACTGACTACCCACTTCTAGTAAATTTTTCAAAATTTTTAACAAAATGGATTCAAAATCATGTTTATACATATTTATGAACGATTAAAACTAGGTCATTGAGCCGAAATTATCGTTACCTCGGAAAGGACATAAATTGAGAAACAACCAAAACGTTAGAATTCATTTAATAAGAATGGAATAGAAGAGAAAAAGGCAAAGAAAAATATAAATAAAAGCCAAGTGTGGGAAAAGTTTGCCAAGTTATTCAAAACATATCACATATTTTTGTACAAACAATTGAAAATACTTTTGTTTTGAACAATAATCAAATGTTTTACCCGATGAAAGAAAAGAAGAGATGGATCTACACAATGAATCAATTCCATCATTAGAAGGAAGTAAAGTCTTCCGAAAAAGACACGCGCTTCTTGATTTAGGTCATGAAGTTGTCGTCCAGACCAGCTGTAGTTTGACGAAAAATCTAGAAAAGTCATCACTAAAATCGGCTGGAAATCCACGGACCTCAGCATCAAACAGGGTCGCCAAGTGGTCAGATTTATCCTAACCATGAGAAGGATTTATCTCGTACAATGGGGAGGCACCGTGCAAATTAGCTGGATAAGACTAATGAATCAGATCTCCAGAAAGGATAATCTCCTTAAAGATTAAAAATCAGCTTTTAAGCCTAATATTACTCAATCCTTGAGATTGACCTTAAAGATTGAGAATTCAAACTCATGGAATTCAATGATATCTAAACTCGAGCTTGAACGAGAAAATATTTTGATCAAAACTACAAACCGATTTGTTTTCTGAAAATCCATTTTCAATGCGTTCATTACCATTGAACGTAAAATCCTAGGAATTCACCTGGAATTCATTAGGTCACCTGAACTAAATCGGGTGTCAACCGTAAGAACGGTGGTTGCATAGCATGGTCGGAGACAGGACCTTGTGCCAGACCAAAAAATCATAGGATGATCTTTACTATCGCTCCTACCAAGGATAGTTCTAGCATCCGACACGTTTAATAAGACCATAATCATCTGCATGTCATAGGACATTGCCTTAACAGTTTCTTGTTCATCGCTTTCCTTTACAACCGGACGGTAGTTTACCGAAAGGTAATATACGGAACAAGTAAAGTGGATGTGTGCTTTCTGATACCGGGATAGCAGTGGATTACACGAACCTAAAAGTTTTAGCCAAACTATTGATCCACAAATATATTTTGCAACACCGATGGTGGATTAAATCAGAAAACTTATCTAGGGTAAAATCTAGCTTGAATTTTCAAAAGATCAAATGTTTTCATAAAGATCCAATTTCCTTAAGGATCTAAATTTTTATAGTCATGTGGGACTGTAAACCGCCTTTCAAATGTGCACTTTGCTTTGGAAACCGAAAGTAAATCGGCTATTTGATTGCCAGTGTCGTTGACCTAAACCCGAGGCAACCATAAAAAGACACACCCACCTTTAACCACATCGTTACTACCATTGTTCATACCGCCGTATTGAAGTCACTGATGTACAAAGTGTGAAGAATAAAGAAGTGATTCAAGTATTTCAAGACTATATTGCTTGAGGACAAGCAACGCTTAAGTGTGGGAATATTGATAATGCCAAAAATGAACACATATTTTATAGCATTATTCCTCAGGAAAGACAAGATTTTAGTTGCAATTGTTCAAATTACAAGCGATATTCGTTTAAATATTAAAAAGAGAAGATAAAAGGCAAATTCGACAAATTGAAGACAAAAAGGTCCAAAGAGCTAAAAAGTACAAGATACAATTAAAAAGGTTCAAAATATTGATGAGGAACGTCTCAAAATGACAAGAGTACAAGTTACAAGACGCAAAGTACGCGATTTAAAATAATACGCGAGGACGTCCGAAAATCCGGAACCGGGGCCTGAGCCTAGAAGAAACGCCCGACGCAACGAACTAAAAATATCTACTCAACTATGCATATAAATATAATATAATATATAAATAATTATTAAAATTATTTATATATTTATATTATTTATTTATTATGTCGGCAAGCAATCAGATAAAAGAATGTGAGCTGTCATCACCAGCCATGCGACTCGCATGGCAGGAAGGGTAAGCCCAAGCGAGTCGCATGGCTTACTTTTCCAGGCCACCTTCTATATAAAGCGAGTTCGTGATTCAGTTTGATGTACACCATAATATCTATCTCCCTCTATCTCAAACATATGATATAAATAAATATTTATAATTTTAATTTTAATTAATAATAATAATAAGGTTATGTTAAGGATTGTTTTAAGGGTGTAAGTCGAAATTCTGTCCGTGTAACGCTACGCTATTTTTAATCATTGTAAGTTATGTTCAACCTTTTTATATTAATGTCTCGTAGCTAAGTTATTATTATGCTTATTTAAAACGAAGTAATCATGATGTTGGGCTAATTACTAAAATTGGGTAATTGGGCTTTGTACCATAATTGGGGTTTGGACAAAAGAACGACACTTGTGGAAATTAGACTATGGGCTATTAATGGGCTTTATATTTGTTTAACTAAATGATAGTTTGTTAATGTTAATATAAAGATTTACAATTGGGCGTCCCTATAAATTACCATATACACTCGATCGGACACGATGGGCGGGGTATTTATATGTACGAATAATCGTTCATTTAACCGGACACGGGAATGGATTAATAGCCACTAGAATAATTAAAACAGGGGTGAAATTACATTCAAGGGTAATTGGTGTAATTGTTAACAAAGTAGTAAAACCTTGGTTTACACGCAGTCGATAACCTGGTGTATTCATTAAACAAAGTATTAAAACCTTGTTACAATTCGAATCCCCAATTAGTTGGAATATTTAACTTCGGGTATAAGAATAATTTGACGAGGACACTCGCACTTTATATTTATGACTGATGGACTGTTATGGACAAAAAACCAGACGGACATATTAAATAATCCAGGACAAAGGACAATTAACCCATGGGCATAAAACTAAAATCAACACGTCAAACATCATGATTACGGAAGTTTAAATAAGCATAATTCTTTTATTTCATATTTAATTTCCTTTATTTTATATTTAATTGCACTTCTAATTATCGCACTTTTATTTATTGTTATTTAATCGCACTTTTAATTATCGTACTTTTTAATTATCGCAATTTTATTATTCGCAATTTCATTATCATTATTTATTTTACGCTTTAAATTAAGTCTTTTATTTATTTAATATTTTACATTAGGTTTTAACTGCGACTAAAGTCTTAAAATCGACAAACCGGTCATTAAAAGGTAAAAACTCCCCTTTATAATAATAATATTACTTATATATATGTTTGTATTTTTATAAAAGTAAACTAATATAGCGTTGAGCTTTGTTTAAAGATTTCCCTGTGGAACGAACCGGACTTACTAAAAACTACACTACTGTACGATTAGGTACACTGCCTATAAGTGTTGTAGCAAGGTTTAAGTATATCCATTCTATAAATAAATAAATATCTTGTGTAAAATTGTATCGTATTTAATAGTTTTTCCTAGTAAAATATAAACTATTTTATATACACCTCGCATAACATCAGAAATATAAGTTACAAGTCATTTTTGTAAAGGTAGTCATTTCAGTCGAAAGAACGACGTCTAGATGACCATTTTAGAAAACATACCTTCACTTTGAGTTTAACCTTGATTTTTGGATATTGTTTCATGTTCATATGAAAAATCATTTTCCCATAAGAACAACTTTTAAATCAAAGTTTATCATAGTTTTTAATTATCCAAACCAAAACAGCCCCCGGTTTCACTATGATGGCGTATATCCGATTTTATGGTGTTCATCGTGTTTTCAGGTTTTAAATCATTAAGTTAGCATATCATATAGATATAGAACATGTGTTTAGTTTATTTTAAAAGTCAAGTTAGAAGGATTAACTTTTGTTTGCGTACAAGTTTAGAATTAACTAAACTATGTTCTAGTGATTACAAGTTTAAACCTTCGAATAAGATAGCTTTATATGTATGAATCGAATGATGTTATGATCATCATTACTACCTCAAGTTTTCTGGATAAAATTACTGGAAATGAGAAAAATGGATCTAGCTTCAAAGGATCCTTGGATGGCTTGAAAGTTCTTGAAACAGAATCATGACACGAAAACAGTTCAAGTAAGATTTTCACTCGAAATAAGATTGTTATAGTTGTAGAAATTGAACCAAAGTTTGAATATGAATATTACCTTGAATTAGAAAGATAACCTACTGTAAATAACAAAGGTTCCTTGATCTTAGATGATTACTTGGAATGGATTAGAAAGCTTGGAAGTAGACTTGCAAACTTGGAAGTATTCTTGATTTTTATGAAACTATACTTATGGAGTTTATGAAGAACACTTAGAACTTGAAGATGGAACTTGGGAGAGATCAATTAGATGAAGAAAATTGAAGAATGAAAGTGTTTTTAGGTGTTTTTGGTCGTTGGTATATGGATTAGATATAAAGGATATGTAATTTTGTTTTCATGTAAATAAGTCATGAATGATTACTAATATTTTTGTAATTTTATGAGATATTTCATGCTAGTTGCCAAATTATGGTTCCCACATGTGTTAGGTGACTCACATGGGCTGCTAAGAGCTGATCATTGGAGTGTATATACCAATAGTACATACATCTAAAAGCTGTGTATTGTACGAGTACGAATACTGGTGCATACGAGTAGAATTGGTGATGAAACTGAACGAGGATGTAATTGTAAGCATTTTTGTTAAGTAGAAGTACTTTGATATGTGTCTTGAAGTCTTTCAAAAGTGTAAGAATACATATCAAAACACAACATGTATATACATTCTAATAGAGTCGTTAAGTCTTCGTTAGTCGTTACATGTAAATGTTGTTTTGAAACCTTTAGGTTAACGATCTTGTTAAATGTTGTTAACCCATTGTTTATTATATCAAATGAGATGTTAAATTTTTACATTATCATGATATTATGATATATAATATATCTTAGTATGATATATATACAGTTAAATGTCGTTACAACGATAATCGTTACATATATGTCTCGTTTCGAAATCATTAAGTTAGTAGTCTTATTTTTACATATGTAGTTCATTGTTAATACACTTAATGATATATTTACTTATCATTTAACATAATTAACCAAGTGTATCAATATCTTAATATGATTCATATGTACCAAGTAAGACGTTGTTATAACGATAATCGTTATATATATCGTTTTCGAGTTTCTTAATTTAATAGTCTCATTTTTATGTATATAACTCATTGTTAAAATACCTAATGAGATACTTACTTATAATAAAATCATGTTAACTATATATATAACCATATATATGTCATCGTATAGTTTTTACAAGTTTTAACGTTCGTGAATCACCGGTCAACATGGGTGGTCAATTGTCTATATGAAACCTATTTCAATTAATCAAGTCTTAACAAGTTTGATTGCTTAACACGTTGGAAACATTTAGTCATGTAAATATCAATCTCAATTAATATATATAAACATGGAAAAGTTCGGGTCACTACAGTACCTACCCGTTAAATAAATTTCGTCCCGAAATTTTAAGCTGTTGAAGGTGTTGACGAATCTTCTGGAAATAGATGCGGGTATTTCTTCTTCATCTGATCTTCATGCTCCCAGGTGAACTCGGGTCCTCTACAAGCATTCCATCAAACCTTAACAATCGGTATCTTGTTTTGCTTAATTCTCTTAACCTCACGATCCATTATTTCGACGAGTTCTTCAATGAACTGAAGTTTTTTATTGATTTGGATTTCGTCCAACGGAATAGTGAGATCTTCTTTAGCAAAATATTTCTTCAAATTCGAGACGTGGAAAGTGTTATGTACAGCCGCGAGTTGTTAAGCTACTGGTCCGACACGATCTATAATCTTGAATGGTCCAATGTACCTTGGATTTAGTTTCCCCCGTTTACCAAATCGAACAACGCCTTTCCAAGGTGAAACCTTAAGCATGACCATTTCTCCAATTTCAAACTCTATATCTTTTCTTTTACTGTCCGCGTAGCTCTTTTGTCGACTATGGGCGGTTTTCAATCGTTGTTGAATTTTCATGATTTTATCGGTAGTTTCTTGTATTATCTCCGGATCCGTAATCTGTCTATCCCCCACTTTATTTCAACAAATCGGAGACCTGCACTTTCTACCATAAAGTGCCTCAAATGGCGCCATCTCAATACTAGAATGATAACTGTTGTTGTAGGAAAATTCTGCTAACGGTAGGTGTCGATTCCAACTGTTTTCGAAATCAATAACACATGCTCGTAGCATGTCTTCAAGCGTTTATATCGTCCTTTCGCTCTGCACATCAGTTTGTGGATGATAGGCAGTACTCATGTCTAGACGAGTTCCTAATGCTTGCTGTAATGTCTGCCAGAATCTTGAAATAAATCTGCCATCCCTATCAGAGATAATAGAGATTGGTATTCCATGTCTGGAGACGACTTCCTTCAAATACAGTCGTGCTAACTTCTCCATCTTGTCATCTTCTCTTATTGGCAGGAAGTGTGCTGACTTGGTGAGACGATCTACTATTACCCAAATAGTATCATAACCACTTGCAGTCCTTAGCAATTTAGTAATGAAATCCTTGGTAATGTTTTCCCATTTCCATTCCGGGATTTCAGGTTGTTGTAGTAGACCTGATGGTTTCTGATGTTCAGCTTTGACCTTAGAACACGTCAAACATTCTCCTACATATTTAGCAATATCGGCTTTCATACCCGGCCACCAAAAGTGTTTCTTGAGATCTTTATACATCTTCCCCGCTCCGGGATATATTGAATATCTGGTTTTATGAGCTTCTCTAAGTACCATATCTCTCATATCTCCAAATTTTGGTACCCAAATTCTTTCAGCCCTATATCGGGTTCCGTCTTCCCGAATATTAAGATGTTTCTCTGATCCTTTGGGTATCTCATTCTTCAACTTTCCTCCTTTTACAACCGCCTGTTGCGCCTCCTTTATTTGAGTAGTAAGGTTAGTACGAATAATTATATTCATAGCTTTTACCCGTATAGGTTCTCTGTCATTTCTACTCAAAGCGTCAGCTACCACATTCGCCTTCCCCGGGTGGTAACAAATCTCAAAGTCATAATCATTCAACAATTCAATCCATCTGTTCTGCCTTATGTTCAGTTGTTTCTGATTAAATATATGTTGAAGACTTTTGTGGTCGGTATATATAATACTTTTGACCCCATATAAATAATTCCTCCAAGTCTTTAATGCAAAAACAACAGCACCCAATTCTAAATCGTGAGTTGTATAATTTTGCTCGTGAATCTTCAATTGTCTAGATGCATAAGCAATCACCTTCATTCGTTGCATTAATACATAACCGAGACCTTGCTTTGATGCGTCACAATAAATCACAAAATCATCATTCCCTTCAGGCAATGACAATATATGTGCCGTAGCTTTTTCTTTAATAATTGAAACGCTTTCTCTTGCTCATCTTTCCATTCAAATTTCTTCCCTTTATGCGTTAATGCAGTTAAGGGTTTTGCTATTCTGGAAAAGTCTTGGATGAACCTTCTGTAGTAACCAGCTAGTCCTAAAAACTAGCGTATGTGTTTCGGAGTTTTCGGGGTTTTCCGCTTTTCAACAGTTTCTATCTTTGCCAGGTCTACCTGGATACCTTCTTTGTTCACTATGTGACCGAGGAATTGAACTTCTTCCAACCAAAATGCACACTTTGAAAACTTAGCGTACAGTTTTTCTTTCCTCAATACTTCTAGCACTTTTCTCAAATGTTCTTCGTGCTCTTGATCATTCTTTGTGTAAATAAGTATGTCATCGATGAAAACAATGACAAACTTGTCAAGATATGGCCCACACACTCGGTTTATAAGGTCCATGAACACAGCTGGTGCGTTAGTCAATCCAAACGGCATAACCATAAACTCGTAATGACCATAACGCGTCCTAAAAGCAGTTTTTGGAATATCATCCTCCTTTACTCTCATTTGATGATATCCAGAACGTAAATCGATTTTCGAATAAACCGACGAGCCTTGTAGTTGATCAAATAAGTCGTCAATTCTCGGCAGTGGATAACGGTTTTTGATGGTAAGTTTATTCAACTCTCTGTAGTCAATACACAACCTAAATGTACCATCCTTATTCTTGACAAACAAAACAGGAGCTCCCCATGGTGATCTGCTTGGTCGAATGAAACCACGTTCTAATAGTTCTTGCAGTTGGCTTTGCAGTTCTTTCATCTCGCTGGGTTCGAGTCTGTAAGGAGCACGAGCTATTGGTGCAGCTCCTGGTACAAGGTCTATTTGAAATTCAACGGATTCGATGTGGGGGTTATCCCGGTAATTCTTTCGAAAATACATCGGGAAATTCTTTTGCGACTGGAACATCATTGATGCTCTTTTCTTCAGTTTGTACTTTCTCGACGTGTGCTAAAACAGCATAGCAACAATTTCTTATTAGTTTTTGTGCCTTCAAATTACTAATAAGATGTAGCTTTATGTTGCCCTTTTCTCCGTACACCATTAAGGGTTCTCCTTCTTCTCGTACAATGCGAATTGCATTTTTGTAACATACGATCTCTGCTTTCATCTCCTTCAGCCAGTCCATGCCAACTATTACATCAAAACTCCCTAACTCTACTGGTATCAAATCAATCTTAAATATTTCGCTACCCAGTTTAATTTCTTGATTCCGGCATATATAATCTGCTGAAATTAATTTACCGTTTGCTAATTCGAATAAAACTTTACTATCCAACGGCGTTAATAGACAACTTAATTTAGCACGAAAATCTCTACTCATATAGCTTCTATCCGCACCCGAATCAAATAAAACGTAAGCAGATTTATTGTCAATAAGAAATGTACCCGTAACAAGCTCCGGATCTTCCTGTGCCTCTGCCGCATTAATATTGAAAACTCTTCCGTGGCCTTGTCCATTCGTGTTCTCCTGGTTCGGGAAATTTCTAATAATGTGGCCCGGTTTTCCACGTTTATAACAAACTACATTGGCATAACTTGCTCTAACACTACTTGTTCCGCCATTACTCGTTCCGTCACCATTTGTTCCTGTCGTTCTGTTAACCCCTGGTTCGTAGACCTCACACTTCGCCGCGCTATGACCATTTCTTTTACACTTGTTGCAAAATTTGGTGCAAAACCCCGAGTGATACTTTTCACACCTTTGGCATAGCTGCTTCTGATTGTTGTTGTTGTTGTTGCGGTTGTTATTATTGTTGGGATGATTGTTGTAGTTGTTGTTGTTGTTGTTGTGCCATTTGTTGTAGTTGCGATTGATGTTGCGATTGTTGGGATAGTCGTTGTTGTTTTGGTGACTCTTATCACCGTTTTCCTCCCACTTTCTTTTGACTAACTTCACGTTGGCCTCTTCGGCCGCCTGTTCTTTAATTCTTCCCTTAATCTGGTTCACTAGTTTGTGAGCCATTCTACATGCCTTTTGTATGGAGGCAGACTCGTGTGAACTTATATCTTCTTGGATTCTCTCCGGTAACCCTTTCACAAACGCGTCCATCTTCTCTTCCTCATATTCGAACGCTCTCGGACACAATAGGCACAATTATGTGAATCGTCTTTCGTACGAAGTAATATCGAATCCATGTGTTCGTAACCCTCTAAGTTCTGACTTGAGCTTATTGACCTCGGTTCTGGGACGATACTTCTCGTTCATCAAGTGCTTGAATGCTAACCATGGTAGCGCGTAAGCTGCATCTTGTCCCACTTGCTCTAGATAGGTATTCCACCATGTTAACGCAATACCTGTGAAGGTATGCATAGCGTACTTTACTTTGTCTCCTTCAGCACACTTACTTATGGCAAACACCGATTCAACTTTCTCGGTCCACCGTTTCAATCCGATTGGTCCTTCAGTCCCATCAAATTCTGAAGGTTTACAGGCAGTTAATTCTTTGTAGGAGCATCCTACACGATTTCTTGCGCCGTTAGCTGCATTGCTAGATTCAGAGTTATTGTTGGTATGTAGCGCGGCCTGTACTGCGGCTATGTTTGAAGCAAGAAAGGAACGAAATTCCTCTTCGCTCATATTCAAGGTGTGTCGAGTAGTCGGTGCCATTTCCTTCAAAATAGTCAAATGAAACAATTTAATCATACAAAATATTAAGAGTAGTCAATAGTATCTCGTAGCATAATATGAACTCATTTATAAAAGCTTTTTCTTCATATTAGCATTTTATAATTTTAAATTCGGGTACTACCTACCCGTTAACTTCATACTTAGTAGCTAATATACAATTCAACTACTACAATTCCATATGAAAAACTGATTATAATAATATATCACATACAAATATTCTTCAAACTTACAACTTCGCTATATTACATATAACATGAAATATAGTACACTATGATACATGACAGTTTTGAAGATAAATCTAGTTAATACGCAAGTTGTTCAGCAAAGAAAATAAAGACACGTAATTCATAAGTCCAGAAACAAGTCATGCATTCTGGTTTTACTAAGACGAATTCCCATCCTTGGTCTTGTGGAAAATAACCGTTATGACCATTAGTTAGGCAGCATGTTGTAATGTCATCAAAAGAACGAGGGTTTCATAATGTCCAACAGCCCCGTAATAATCTAAAAACCTTGTTTCTCACCCCAACTACTGAATCCGTCACTTGTGGGAAAGTTTTATTTAAAAGCTGCAATCCGATGTTCTTTTTCTCACTTTGGTAAGAAGCGTACATCACTAACCCGTAAACATAACATGCTTCTTTATATTGCATGTTAGAAGCTCTTTCTAATTCACGAAATCCTATGTTGGGATATGTTGAGTCAAAATAGGTTCTTAACCCGTAGCGTAAAATTGCATTTGGGTTCCCCGCATTTAACGCTTTAAAGAAAACACGGCGTAACTTACGGTCTCCCCAATGTTATATACCCCACCTATCAAAGAAAAGCCTTTTATAAACTAAGGCATTTCTGGAAAGTCTTTCAAATGTTTAACAAGTTAATTTCGCCATAACTAAATGTGCTGATGAATTCTGACCGACTCTAGACAAGATTTCCTCAATCATATCCTCTGGTAGGTCTTCTAAAATATTCGCTTGTCTACCCTTAACGTCCATTTTGTTTTTATACTGTAAAATAGACAAGGATTAGATTCGTAAAAGATAATTAACAAACAATACAAGCAATTTTTACATAGAACATAAAAGTACAAGCACACTACAATACATATAATACACAACATGATTACAACCTTCTAATCTGAATCACTGGTTTCTTCTTCTTCGGACTTGGTTTGTTTTCCTAATTTTCTATGAATATATGGTGTTCCTCTAATACGAGCCGTCGTTTTCCATAACGGTTTAGAAAAACCTGGCGGTTTAGAGGTTCTCGGGTCATTGTTACATTTTAGAAAATACGGATGTTGTCGATACATATAAAGTTCATCGGGGTTGGAATTGGGTTTCTCTATTTTGATGCCTTTTCCCTTATTATTTTCTTTTGCCTCATTAAATTGGGTCGGGGTAATTTCTATAACATCATCGGAATCCTCATAGGGATCCTATTCATCAGAAAATTGGTAATCTTTCCAATATTTTGCTTCCTCGACGGAAACACCATTGACCATTATTAACTTTGGTCCATTGGTTGAGGATTTTCTTTTATTTGACCGATTTTCTGTGGTTCCTACTATTCCCCCCTCCGGAACCTCTTCTTCTTCCGGTTCCTCCTCTTCTGGTTCCTCTTCTTCCGGTTCCTCTTCTTCCGGTTCCGTTTCCTCTTCTTTCGGTTCTTTGGGAACTTGTGAATCTTGCCAATATATATTCGACTCTTCGTTATTATTAGGTGAGTCAATGGGATTTGTGCTAGAGGTAGACATTTATCACACAATATCAAACATGTTAAGAGATTAATATATCACATAATATTTACATGTTAATAATATATAGTTTCCAACAAAAATGTTAAGCAATCATTTTTAAAGAAAACACGGTCGAAGTCCAGACTCACTAATGCATCCTAACAAACTCGATAAGACACACTAATGCAAATTTTCTGGTTCTCTAAGACCAACGCTCGGATACCAACTGAAATGTCCCGTTCATATTGATTATAAACGTTCCATATTAATTGATTTCGTTGCGAGGCTTTAACCTCTATATGAGACGTTTTTCAAAGATTGCATTCATTTTTAAAACAACCATAACCTTTATTTTATCAATAAAGGTTTTAAAAGCATTACGTAGATTATCAAATAATGATAATCTAAATATACTGTTTACACATGACCATTACATAATGGTTTACAATAGAAATATATTACATCGACATATGTTTCTTGAATGCAGTTTTTAAACAATATCATACAAACATGGACTCCAAATCTTGTTCTTATTTTAGTATGCAACAGCGGAAGCTCTTAGTATTCACCTGAGAATAAACATGCTTTAAACGTCAACAAAAATGTTGGTGAGTTATAGGTTTAACCTATATATATCAAATCGTAACAATAGACCACAAGATTTCATATTTCAATACACCTCCCATACATAGAGATAAAAATCATTCATATGGTGAACACCTGGTAACCGACATTAACAAGATGCATATATAAGAATATCCCCATCATTCCGGGACACCCTTCGGATATGATATAAATTTCGAAGTACTAAAGCATCCGGTACTTTGGATGGGGTTTGTTAGGCCCAATAGATCTATCTTTAGGATTCGCGTCAATTAGGGTGTCTGTTCCCTAATTCTTAGATTACCAGACTTAATAAAAAAGGGCATATTGAATTTCGATAGTTCAACCATAGAATGTAGTTTCACGTACTTGTGTCTATTTTGTAAATTATTTATAAAACCTGCATGTATTCTTATCCCAAAAATATTAGATTTTAAAAGTGGGACTATAACTCAGTTTCACAGATTTTTACTTCGTCAGGAAGTAAGACTTGGCCACGGGTCGATTCATGAACCTATACAAATATGTACATATATATCAAAGTATGATCAAAATATAATTACAACCATTTTTATTATGTTTTAAATATTTGAGTTTATTAAGTCAGCTGTCCTCGTTAGTAAGTTACAACTAGTTGTCCACAGTTAGATGTATAGAAATAAATCGATATATATATTATCTTGAATCAATCCACGACCCAGTGTATACACGTCTCAGGCTAGATCACAACTCAAAGTATATATATTTTTGAAATCAACCTCAACCCTGTATAGCTAACTCCAACATTACTGCATATAGAGTGTCTATGGTTGTTCCAAATAATATGTATACATGGGTCGATATGATATGTCAAAACATTTGCATACGTGTCTATGGTATCCCAAGATTACATAATATATTAGAATACATGTATAATACAATATAAGTTAGCTAGGATATGATTTGTATAGATTTGTTAAACATTTCCCGTAGCTAAAAAGATCAAAAATATCCAATCTTGTTTTACCCATAACTTCTTCATTTTAAATCCGTTTTGAGTGAATCAAATTGCTATGGTTTCATATTGAACTCTATTTTATGAATCTAAACAGAAAGAGTATAGTTTTATCGTCGTAAATATAAGTTACAAGTCATTTTTGTAAAGGTAGTTATTTCAGTCGAAAGAACGACGTCTAGATGACCATTTTAGAAAACATACCTCCACTTTGAGTTTAACCTTGATTTTTGGATATTGTTTCATGTTCATATGAAAAATCATTTTCCTAGAAGAACAACTTTTAAATCAAATTTTATCATAGTTTTTAATTATCCAAACCAAAACAGCCCCCGGTTTCACTACGATGGCGTATATCCGATTTTATGGTGTTCATCGTGTTTCCAGATTTTAAATCATTAAGTTAGAATATAATATAGACATAGAACATGTGTTTAGTTGATTTTAAAAGTCAAGTTAGAAGGATTAACTTTTATTTGCGAACAAGTTTAGAATTAACTAAACTATGTTCTAGTGATTACAAGTTTAAACCTTCGAATAACATAGCTTTATATGTATGAATCGAATGATATTATTATCATCATTACTACCTCAAGTTTTCTGGATAAAACTACTGGAAATGAGAAAAATGGAACTAGCTTCAAAGGATCCTTAGATGGCTTGAAAGTTCTTGAAACAGAATCATGACACGAAAACAGTTCAAGTAAGATTTTCACTCGAAATAAGATTGTTATAGTTGTAGAAATTGAATCAAATTTTAAATATGAATATTACCTTGAATTATAAAGATAACCTACTGTGAATAACAATGGTTCCTTGATCTTAGATGATTACTTGGAATGGATTAGAAAGCTTGGAAGTAGACTTGCAAACTTGGAAGTATTCTTGATTTTTATGAAACTATACTTATGGAATTTATGAAGAACACTTAGAACTTGAAGATGGAACTTGAGAGAGATCAATTAGATGAATAAAATTGAAGAATGAAAGTGTTTGTAGGTGTTTTTGGTCGTTGGTATATGGATTAGATATAAAGGATATGTAATTTTGTTTTCATGTAAATAAGTCATGAATGATTACTAATATTTTTGTAATTTTATGAGATATTTCATGCTAGTTACCAAATGATGGTTCCTACATGTGTTAGGTGACTCACATGGGCTGCTAAGAGCTGATCATTGGAGTGTATATACCAATAATACATACATCTAAAAGCTGTGTATTGTACGAGTACGAATACGGGTGCATACGAGTAGAATTATTGATGAAACTGAACGAGGATGTAATTGTAAGCATTTTTGTTAAGTAGAAGTACTTTGATATGTGTCTTGAAGTCTTTCAAAAGTGTAAGAATACATATCAAAACACAACATGTATATACATTCTAATAGAGTCGTTAAGTCTTCGTTAGTCGTTACATATAAATGTTGTTTTGAAACCTTTAGGTTAACGATCTTGTTAAATGTTGTTAACCCATTGTTTATTATATCAAATGAGATGTTAAATTGTTACATTATCATTATATTATGATATATAATATATCTTAGTATGATATATATACAGTTAAATGTCGTTACAACGATAATCGTTACATATATGTCTCGTTTCGAAATCATTAAGTTAGTAGTCTTATTTTTACATATGTAGTTCATTGTTAATACACTTAATGATATATTTACTTAACATTTAACATAATTAACCAAGTGTATCAATATCTTAATATGATTCATATGTACCTAGTAAGACATTGTTATAAAGATAATCGTTATATATATCGTTTTCGAGTTTCTTAATTTAATAGTCTCATTTTTATGTATATAACTCATTGTTAAAATACCTAATGATATACTTACTTATAATAAAATCATGTTAACTATATATATAACCATATATATGTCATCGTATAGTTTTTACAAGTTTTAACGTTCGTGAATCACCGGTCAACTTGGGTGGTCAATTGTCTATATGAAACCTATTTCAATTAATCAAGTCTTAACAGGTTTGATTGCTTAACATGTTGGAAACATTTAGTCATGTAAATATCAATCACAATTAATATATATAAACATGGGAAAGTTTGGGTCACTACAAACACGGTGTAACTTACGGTCTCCCCAATGTGATATACCCCACCTATCAAAGGAAAGCCTTTTATAAACTAAGGCATTTCTGGAAAGTCTTTCAAATGTTTGACAAGTTAATTTCACCATAACTAAATGTGCTGATGATTTCTGACCGACTCTAGACAAGATTTCCTCAATCATATCCTCTGGTAGGCCTTCTAAAATATTCGGTTGTCTACCCTTAACGTCCATTTTGTTTTTATACTGTAAAATAGACAAGTATTAGATTCATAAAAGATAATTAACAAACAATACAATCAATTTTTACATAGAACATAAAAGTACAAGCACACTACAATACATATAATACACAACATGATTACAACTCCCTAATCTGAATCACTGGTTTCTTCTTCTTCGGACTTGGTTCGCTTTCCTAATTTTCTAGGGATATATGGTGTTCCTCTAATACGAGCCGTCGTTTTCCACAATGGTTTAGAAAAACCTGGTGGTTTAGAGGTTCCCGGGTTATTGTTACACTTTAGGAAATACGGATGTCGCCGATACATATAAAGCTTATCGGGGTTGGAATCAGGTTTCTCTATTTTTATACCTTTCCCCTTATTATTTTCTTTTGCTATATTAAATTGGGTCGAGGTGATTTCTATAATATCATCAGAATCCTCATCGGGATCCGATTCATCGGAAAAATGGTAATCTTCCCAATATTTTGCTTCCTCGGCAGAAACACCATTGACCATTTTTAACTTTGGTCCGTTGGTTGAGGATTTTATTTTATTTAAACGATTTACTGTAGGTATCACTATTTCTTCCTCTGGAACCTCTTCTTCTTCTGGTTCCTCCTCTTCCAATTCATCTTCTTCTGGTTCCTCTTCTTCCGGTTCCTCCTCTTCTTGTTCCTCTTCTGGAATTTGTGAATCTTCCCAAAATATATTCGACTCTTCATTATTATTAGGTGAATCAATGGGATTTGTACTAGAGGTAGAAATCTATCACACAATATCAAACACATTAAGAGGTTAATATATCACATAATATTTACATGTTAATAATATATAGTTTCCAACAAAAAAAAAAGTTAAGCAATCGTTTTTGAAGAAAAATACGGTCGAAGTCCAGACTCACTAATGCATCCTAAAAAACTCGGTAAGACACACTAATGCAATTTTCTAGTTCTCTAAGACCAATGCTCGGATACCAACTGAAATGTCCCGTTCATATTGATTATAAACGTTCCATATTAATTGATTTCGTCGCGAGGTTTTGACCTCTATATGAGACGTTTTTCTAAGACTGCATTCATTTTTAAAACAACCATAACCTTTATTTTATCTATAAAGTTTTAAAAAGCATTACGTAGATTATCAAATAATGATAATCTAAAATATACCGTTTACACACGACCATTACATAATGGTTTACAATAAGAATATATTACATCAAAAATAAGTTTCTTGAATGCAGTTTTTACATAATATCATACAAGCATGGACTCCAAATCTTGTTCTTATTTTAGTATGCAACAACGGAAGCTCTTAATAATCACCTGAGAATAAACATGCTTAAAACGTCAACAAAAATGTTGGTGAGTTATAGGTTTAACCTATATATTATCAAATCATAATAATAGACCACAAGATTTCATATTTCAATATACATCCAATACATAGAGATAAAAATCATTCATATGGTGAACACCTGGTAATCGACATTAACAAGATGCATATAAGAATATCCCCTATCATTCCGGGAAATCCTTCGAACATGATAAAAACAACATCGAAGTACTAAAGCATCCGGTACTTTGGATGGGGTTCGTTAGGCCCAATAGATCTATCTTTAGGATTCCCTTCAATTAGTAGATCGGTTTACTAATTCTTAGGTTACCAAGCAAAAGGGGCATATTCGGCTTCGATCATTCACCCATATAATGTAGTTTCATTTACTTGTGTCTATTTCGTAAAACATTTATCAAACTGCATGTATTCTCATCCCAAAATATTAGATTTTAAAAGTGGGACTATAACTCACTTTCACAGATTTTTACTTCGTCGGGAAGTAAGACTTGGCCACTGGTCGATTCACGAACCTGTACAAATATGTACATATATATCAAAGTATGATCAAAATATATTTACAACATTTTTTATTACGTTTTAATGATTTGAGTTTGTTAAGTCAGCAGTCCACGTTAGTAACCTACAGCTAGTTGTCCACAGTTAGATGTACAGAAATAAATAAATATAAATTATCTTGGATCAATCCACGACCCAGTGTATACAAGCCTCAGGCTAGACCACAACTCAAACTATATATATTATTTTGGAATCAACCTCAACCCTGTATAGCTAACTCCAACATTACTGCAAATAGAGTGTCTATGGTTATTCCAAAATATATTATATAGATGTGTCGATATGATATGTCAAAACATTGTATACGTGTCTATGGTATCCCAAGATTACATAATATATATTAGAATACATGAATAATACAATATAGGTTAGCTAGGATATGATTTGTATAGAATTGTTACAATATTTCCCGTAGCTACAATAATCAAAAATATCCAATCTTGTTTTACCCATAACTTCTTCGTTTTAAATCCGTTTTGAGTGAATCAAATTGCTATGGTTTCATATTGAACTCTATTTTATGAATCTAAATAGAAAAAGTATAGGTTTATAGTTAGAAATATAAGTTACAAGTCGTTTTTGTAAGAGGTAGTCATTTCAGTCGAAAGAACGACGTCTTGATGACCATTTTGAAAAACATACTTCCACTTTGAGTTTAACCATGATTTTTAGATATAGTTTCATGTTCATAAGAAAATCATTTTCCCAGAAGAACAACTTTTAAATCAAAGTTTATCATAGTTTTTAATTATCAAACCCAAAACAGCCCGCGGTGTTACTACGACGGCGTACATCCGGTTTTACGGTGTTTTTCGTGTTTCCAGGTTTTAAATCATTAAGTTAGCATATCATATAGATATAGAATATGTGTTTATTTGATTTTAAAAGTCAAGTTAGAAGGATTAACTTTTGTTTGCGAACAAGTTTAGAATTAACTAAACTATGTTCTAGTGAATACGAGTTTAAACCTTCGAATAAGATAGTTTTATATATATGAATCGAATGATGTTATGAACATCATTACTACCTAAAGTTTAGTAGGTAAACCTACTGGAAGTGACAAGAAATGATCTAGCTTCAAAGGATCTTGGATGGCTTGAAAGTTCTTGAAGTAGGATCATGACACAAAAACAAGTTCAAGTAAGATTTTTATTCGAATTAAGATAGTTTATAGTTATGGAAATTGAATCAAAGTTTGAATATGAATATTACCTTGAATAAGAAACATAACCTACTGTAAATAACAAAGGTTTCTTGATCTTAGATGATTACTTGGAATGGATTAGAAAGCTTGGATGTAAACTAGTAAATTTGAAAGGATTTTCGAAGTGTTCTTGAAGTGTTCTTCCTAAGATGATTATAGCTTGATTATTGAAGTAATTTTTGATGAAGATGATGATTATCTACTGGAAAAATTCGTTCATAAGTGTGTGTGTGTGTGTGTTGAGAGAGAATTAGAAAGAGAATTGGAAGTGAAATGGAGTGAATGATGAGTGGTAAGTGGTGAGTGGGGTTAAAAGGAGTTCTAGTTAGTTGACTAGTTCATGGTAGAAGTTAAAATTGATTAGTCATACCTAACATAATTAAGAGTGGAATCCCATACTAGTTCCTATTGGTATATTCCCACAGTAAGTACGTCTAGAAGCTGTGTATAATACGGGTATGAATACGACTAGAATTCTTGATGGAAAAAGAATGGGAATGTAACTGTACCCATTTTTGTTAAGTATGAGTGTTTTGATATATATCTTGAAGTCTTCCAAAAGTATATTAATACATCTAAATACACTACATGTATATACATTTTAACTGAGTCGTTAAGTCATCGTTAGTCGTTACATATAAGTGTTGTTTTGAAACCTTTAAGTTAACGATCTCATTTAATGTTGTTAACCCATTATTTATTATATCTAATGAGATGTTAAATTATTATCTTATCATGATATTATGATATATTAATATATCTTAATATGATATATATACATTTAAATGTCGTTACAACGATAATCGTTACATATATGTCTCGTTTCGAAATCCTTAAGTTAGTAGTCTTGTTTTTACATATGTAGTTCATTGTTAATATACTTAATGATATATATAATTATCATTTTATCATGATAAATATAGCGTAACAATATCTTAATATGATACATATGTATTTAGTAAGACGTTGTAATAACGATAATCGTTATATATATCGTTTCGAGTTTCTTAACTTAGTAGTCTCATTTTTTATGTATATAACTCATTGTTAATATACTTATGGAGATACTTACTTATCATAATCTCATGTTAACTATATGTATATTCATATATATATCGTCATGTCGTTTTTACAAGTTTTAACGTTCGTGAATCGCCGGTCATCTTGGGTGGTCAATTTGTCTACATGAAACTCATTTCAAATAATCAAGTCTTAACAATTTAATTGCTTAACATGTTGGAAACACTTAATCATGTAAAAATCAATTTCATTTAATATATATAAACATGGAAAAGTTCGGGTCACTACAACAGGATGGTGCACTTACATGGTGGAAAACTATGTAAAAGTTGTAGGGGGCGATGAAGCATATGATACTCCTTGGGTGGAATTGAAAAATCTGCTAATCAATGAATACTACCCTAGGAACGAGGTTAGGAAGATGGAAGCCGAGTTACGAAATCTGAAAGTTATCGGAACAGAACTTACCAACTATAACAGGCGATTCATGGAATTAGCCTTGTTATGTCCTGAATTGGTACCAACGGAAGAGCAAAAGATTGATTTGTACAAAGATGGTCTGCCAAAGAACATCATGGCCAATGTTACAGCATCCAAAACCAAGACAATTCATGAAGCTATCACCATGGAAAACGAGCTAATGGATTAGATCATCCTGGATAAGAACGCATCAAATACCGATGCCAAGGTATCAGACAACAAAAGAAAGTGGGATGGAAACCGTGATCGAGGTCACCAGCAACAATCTCTCAAGAAACAGGAAACTACGCAAGGTGCAGGTAGTGGTTCAAGCTCGGGTTACAAAGGGCGTAATCCCTTATGTAACAGATGCCACAAACATCACACTAGTTTTTGCAATTTGGTGTGCAACAAATGTAATCAAAGGGGTCATCTTGCTGAAGATTGTTGGGTTCCTGTTACAAATATAAATGGCACCAAGACTCCTGCCACCAATGCAAATAGAACTTCCCTGGCTACTGTTACTTGTTGCGGGTGTGGGAAACAGGGTCATATTAAGAGCCAGTACCCGAATTCAGAGAAGAATAATGGACCTGCACGGGGAAGAGCATTTGTTATTAATGCTAGAGAGGCATGTGAAGACCCGGAGCTTGTTACGGGTACGTTTACCATTAATGACTTATCAGCATCTATTATATTTAATACTGGTGCCGATAGAAGTTACATGTGTAGAGACTTTTATGCTAAATTGAATTGTTCATCATTACCTCTAGATGCTAAGTACATGATTGAGTTAGCTAATGGTAAACTAATTAAAGCCGATAAAATTTGCCGTGATTGTAAAATAAAGTTAGCCGGAGAAACATTTAAAATTGATTTGATACCCGTAGAATTAGGAAGTTTTGATGTAATAGTCGGCATGGACTGGATGTCCAAAATAGGAGCTGAAGTTGTGTGTGCCAAAAAGGCAATTCACATTCCTCGTAAGGATAAAACGGCAGTAATGATATATGGAGAGAAGGGTAACTCAAAGCTAAAACTCATTAGCTGCTTGAAAGTCCAAAAGTGCTTGAAGAAAGGGTGCTATGCTATCCTAGCACATGTTAATAAAGTCGATACGAAGGAAAAAGAGAAGAGCATCAACGACGTGCCTGTGGCAAGAGATTTTCCTGAAGTCTTTCCGGAAGAGTTGCCGGGATTATCTCCATTTAGATCTGTAGAATTTCAAATAGATCTAGTACCAGGAGCTGCACCAGTGGCTCGTGCAACATACAGACTTGCACCGTCTGAGATGAAAGAGTTACAAAGCCAGTTACAATAATTACTGGATCGTGGATTCATTCGACTGAGTACTTCACCGTGGGGAGCTCCAATTTTATTCGTCAAGAAGAAAGATGGATCCTTCCGAATGTGTATAGATTACAGCGAATTAAACAAGTTAACTATCAAGAATCGGTACCCATTACCGAGAATTGATGACTTGTTTGATCAGCTGCAAGGATCACGTGTTTACTCCAAAATCGATCTAAGATCGGGATATCATCAGTTGCGTGTCAAAGAAGAAGATATTCCGAAAACCGCATTTCGGACACGCTACGGTCATTATGAATTTTTAGTCATGCCGTTCGGGCTGACAAAAGCACCAGCTGTATTCATGGACCTCATGAATCAGGTATGCAGTACATATTTGGATAAGTTTATTTTCGTCTTTATTGATGATATTCTTATTTATTCCAAAAATGAACAAGAACATGAGCAACATTTAAGGTTGGTACTGGAACTGTTGAAGAAAGAACAGTTATACGCAAAGTTTTCTAAGTGCGTCTTTTGGTTAAAGGAAGTACAATTCCTTTGTTACATCGTGGGCAGTCAAGGAATTCAGGTCGATCATGCGAAGGTTGAAGCCATTGATAAATGGGAAACCCCAAAGACTCCGACGTAAATACGCCAATTTTTGGGTCTTGCTGGCTATTACAGAAGGTTTGTTCAAGATTTTTCCCGGATAGCCAAACTATTGACAGTATTAACAAATAAAGGGAAGAAGTACGAATGGACTTCTGAGCACGAAGCCGCATTTCAATTATTGAAGAAGAAGTTGACTACATCGCCTATTCTATCGTTACCTGAAGGAAATGATGATTTTGTAATTTATTGTGACGCTTCGCGACAAGGTTTTGGTTGTGTCCTCATGCAACGAAAGAAGATTATTGCATATGCATCCCGACAACTGAAGATTCATGAACAAAATTATACGACTCATGATCAAGAATTGGGAGCAGTGGTGTTTGAATTAAAGATTTAGAGACACTACTTGTACGAGGTTAAATGTAGTGTGTGTATACCGACCATAAAAGCCTTCAACATATCTTCAACCAAAAACAACTGAACATGAGGCAACGTAGGTGGGTCGAGCTGATAAAAGACTATGATTGTGAAATTCGCTATCATCCCGGGAAAGAAAATGTAGTAGCAGATGCTTTAAGCAGGAAGGAAAGAGAGCCGATTCGAGTACGGGCAATGAATATGAAGATTCATACAAACCTGACTACACAAATAAAGGAGGATCAACGAGGAGCTCTTACTGAAGAAAACTTTGGAAATGAGATGCTCAAGGGTTTAGTCAAGCAACTTAAGATACGAGAAGACGAAACCCGGTATTTTAATGGACGTATTTGGGTGCTGAAGTTTAAAGGGTTAAGAAAATTGGTTTTGGATGAGGCACACAAGACAAGATACTCGATACATCCCGGAGCTGGAAAGATGTATCAAGATCTTAAGGCACACTTTTGGTGGCCAAATTTGAAAGCTGATATTGCAACATACATTGGAGAATGTTTGACTTGCTCCAAAGTCAAGGAGGAACATCAGAAACCATCAGGTTTGCTTCAACAACCAGAAATCCCAGAATGGAAATGGGAATGTATCACCATGGATTTCATCACGAAGCTACCAAAGACTGCATGGGGTTATGACACCATTTGGGTAATTGTCGATCGTCTCACCAAATCTGCACATTTCCTACCTATGAAGGAAATGGATAAGATGGAGAAATTGGTACGATTATACATGAAGGAAGTTGTTTCAAGACATGGAGTACCTATCTCCATTATATCCGATCGCGACAATCGGTTTACGTCAAGGTTTTGGCAATTACTACATGAAGCTCTAGGGACTCGTCTGGATATGAGCACTGCATATCATCCTCAGACCGATGGGCAAAGTGAAAGGACCATTCAGACTCTTGAAGACATGCTTAGAGCATGTGCGATCGATTTCAGAAATGGATGGGATAAATATTTACCATTGGCAGAATTCTCGTATAACAACAGTTATCATACGAGTATTAACGCTGCACCATTCGAAGCACTTTATGGAAGAAAGTGTAGATCCACTATCTATTGGAACGAAGTAGGTGACAGACAACTGACTGGTCCCGAGATCGTACATGAGACTACTGAAAAGATTGTGCAAATAAAGGAGAGATTGAAGACCGCCCAAAGTCGTCAAAAGATCTATGCTGATGTTCGAAGGAAGCCGTTAGAATTTCAGGTGGATGACATGGTTATGTTAAAGGTGTCACCTTAGAAAGGTGTGATACACTTTGGTAAGAGGGGTAAATTGAACCCAAGATACGTAGGACCATTCAAGATCATCGAACGTATTGGACTGGTGGTTTATCGACTTAAGCTACCACAATAACTTGCTGGAGTACACAATACCTTTCACGTCTCGAACCTAAGGAAATGCCTTGCAAAAGAAGACCTCACTGTTCCTCTTGAAGAAATCCAAATCGACGAGAAACTGCATTTTATAGAAGAGCCTATCGAAAGCATGGATCGTGAAGTCAAACGGCCAAGCAAAGCAATATACCTATAGTTAGGGTTCGTTGAAATTCTCGAAGAGGTCCTGAGTTCACTTGGGAAAAAGAGGACCAGATGAAATAGAAATATCCACAGCTGTTTACAAACACCGCCCATTGAATAGGTATTACTTCAAATTTCGGGATGAAATTTATTTAACGGGTAGGTACTGTCATGACCTGGATTTTTCCATGATTATATATTGAACAATATTAATATTTACATGATTAAATGTTTCCAACATATTAAGCAATCAAACTTTTTAAGACTTGATTAATTGAAACGAATTTTATGTAAACGTGTGACCACCCAACTTGTCCGATGATTCACGAACGTTATAACTTGTAAATAACATGATAATATATATATGAACTTATATATATATTTAACATGATGAAATGATAATTAAGTATCTCATTAAGTATATTAACAATAAATTATATACATAAAATGAGACTACTAACTTAAGGATTTCGAAACGATATATACGTAACGATTATCGTTGTAATAACGTCTTAATATTTATATATCGTATTAAGATATATTAACACACTATGTTATCATGATAATATAACAATTTAACATCCCATTAGATATAATAACAATGGGATTAATTACATTTAACAAGGTCGTTAACTTAAAGGTTTCGAAACAACACTTACATGTAACAACTAATGATGATTTAACGACTCAGTTAAAATGTATATATATATAGTGTATTAAGATGTATTAATACACACTTGAAGGACTTCAATACATATATCAAAACACTCTTACTTAACAAAAATAATCAAAATTGTATTCCCATTTGTATTCATCAAGAATTCTACTCGTATTCGCTCGGTATTTGCACTCGTATTATACCCAGTTTCTAGATGTATTTACTATTGGTATATACCAATACAAATCTGCTCCTTAGCAGCCTTAAATGATTAAGTAATATATAAAAACAACCATTTGTCAAGTGACATGAATTATTTAGCAAGAAAACAAAATTAGGAATCTTTTCTTTCTTTATAAACTAAAAACGTTTTTATGCATACACACCATTTCTTCATTCCATTTTCTAATACTTATACTCCCAATTCTCTCTAAAAATACTCCTAACTTCATACTTGATCATCTTCAAGTATTTTCCCCATCATTTAGCTTCAATTACAAGCTTTAATCATCATAAAAACAACCTAGAATCAAGAAGTTGCAAGATTACTTCCAATCTTTTTAATCCAATCTAACAACTCATTAAAGATCAAGAACTTCCATCTAGTCTCAGTAAATTTTCATTCTTAATCAAGGTAATAATCATATCCAAGCTTTGGTTTAATTCCTATAAACATAACTACCTTAAATCAAGTAGTAATCTTACTTGAACTTATTTTCGTGTCATGATTCTGCTTCAAGAACTTCCAAGCCATCAAAGATCCTTTGAAGCTCAAATTATTTTATCATCATTTCTAGTAGGTTTACCTACTATACTTGAGGTAGTAATGACATTGATAACATCAATCGATTCATATATATAACTACCTTATTCGAAGATTTAAACTTGTAATCACTAGAACATAGTTTAGTTAATTCTAAACTTGTTCGCAAACAAAGTTAATCCTTCTAACATTACTTTTAAAATCCACTAAACACATGTTCTATATCTATATGATATGCTAACTTAATAATTTAAAACCTGTAAATACGAAGAACACCGTAAAACCGGACATACGCTGTCGTAGTAAAACCGGGGGCTGTTTTGGGTTAGATAATTAAAAACTACGATAAGCTTTGATTTAAAAGTTGTTCTTCTGAGAAAATGATATTTCTTATGAACATAAAACTATATCCAAAAATCATGGTTAAACTCAAAGTGGAAGTATGTTTTTCAAAATGGTCATCAAGATGTGGTTTTTCGACGGAAATGACTACCTCTTTCAAATATGACTTGTAACCTGTAACTCTGACTATAAACCACTACTTTTTCAGTTTAGTTCTAAATACTACAGTTCATTATGAAACCATATCAATTTGATTCACTTTAAACGGAGTTGTAATGAATATTTGGCGAGCAAGACAAAATCTGCTAAAATTAACGTTGTATGGACGAAATTTATATTGTAAAAAAACTATATTAACCATATCCTTGCTAACTTTTCCTATATATATTTGGACATGTTATCATTAGTATAACAAAATATTATAATCTTAGTTAATTCCAATATTGTATATATATATATATATATATATATATATATATATATATATATATATATATATATATATATAATAATCTTGGTACATTCCATGACAATAAGTATACAATACATTTTGATAAATCCTAAGACAATAAGTATACAATACGTTTTGATAAATTCTAAGACAATACCTATACAATACGTCTCTGGGTTGATGCAAAGACAATACGTATACAATGCGTCATGGGGTAATTCTAAGAGTATATATATACCGATTATTGGACTGTTGGACATTTAGGACTATTTTGGACTACTAACAAAGGACTACTAACATAAAAATATTAAAAATTAATATATAAATATTCTATGAACTTGTTTTATTTTATTCACATATCGTATTATTATCTGAATCATTATTATTGTTATAGGTTCGTGAATCCAAGGACGACAGCCATATTTTTAATAAGCTGAAAACTTATTATTAATATACTTTTACTACTGTGAGTATATAGTCCCATTTTTAAACTCTAAAAATATTTTGGGATGAGAATACATGTATTTTATGTTTTACGCCATAGACACAAGTACTTAAAATATATTCTACGTTGAGTTGTACCACTTTGCATATCTTCCCTAATAGCTTGGTAACTAATATTTACATGTTGTAAGAACATGTAAGCGCGAATCCTATTGATAGATCTATCAGGTTTGACAACCCCAACCGGGCTAGTTGCTCTAGTATCGTAAATGGTTGCATAGTACTTCATTTTTACTACACTTGGTACAGTGTAGGGAGATTTCATAATAAAGGGAATATGCTACATTTATGGTTAAGTATGGTTACCGAAGAGCTCAACAACTTATAGAATATCTTTATTGAAATATTTATAACTATGAAATCTTGTGGTCTATATTTATATCGATGCTATCTTTAAACCTATATATCTCACCAACCTTTGTGTTGACTGTTTAAGCATGTTTATTCTCAGGTCCTTAAGAAAGTCTTCCACTGTTGCATTATCTGAGCAAGCTGTGCATAGAGTCTCGTGCTTTTGTTTAAATGAAGTGTTGCATTCAATAAAACCTTTGTCATGTATTATATTTGAATGTTATGTCATGTGTGTAGTATTTGGAAACCGATGTATTATGGGGATTATTTCTTAAATAATCGTCCACTTGTTTAAAACATGCATTATGTACAATAAGGGTGTGTTTTTTTATGAAACGAATGCAATATTTTCTAAAAAGTATCATATAGAGGTCAAATACCTCGCTATGGGACCAATGAATAACGTACCGCTTTTATAGTAATATGAACGAGTCGTTTCAACTATCGGCTAGACAAATTGACATTTTTGTAGGAGTTAGTTCACCTAAACCTAATTTTGGATATATCGAGTATGGCATTAGTTGTTATGACCCTAAAGTTAGATAGTGTTATTGTGAAACAAGTTTATTAGATGGTTCCTTAGAAGAGGGCTATATAAGGAACCTTAGTAGTCCTAATTAGATAGCCATTTCAATAATCGAGTTTAAGAAGCTGTGGAATTCTGTGATACCGAAACTCTCTCTAATATCGAATAAAGTTTATTGTTCACCCAAATCTCATTCTATCTTTGATTTCTGCATTTCTCATCATGATCTGACCTTTTATTTGGTATCAGAGCTTCCAGGAAGTGATACTACATCACTATATCGATCCAGAGATTGAAAAATTCAAGTTCTGAACAAATTCGGTTAGTTTAAATCAGATTCAGCAAGCCCGAATTTGATTATCTGACGTTCATATTTGTTTGAAAAACTCAGCGAAGGCTTATTAGATACATAAGAAAGTTTTTCGATCATCATAACAGCTTTACAACATCAATTATGAAGAATCAAGCTAATTTGTAGAGTTCGTGTAAAACTCTAATATTCGGTTAATTCAACTTGTTTCTGTGTTCAATTGAAGATCAGGGAATTTAGTTGTGTTCGTGAGGTGATTAGGCAACTATCTGACAGTTTGATTTCATTGATTCATCAATTTTTGGTGATTTAATTCTCATTCGGTATTTCAACTGTCTCACCAAATCTCCTTCATATCAGAAATTCTGTTAAGGTGTTGCTAACTGTGGTGTGTTTGTGATTCAGTCACATTAGGTTTGATCATAAGCAGCTAATTCAAGTGGTTTCATCAAAGTTTCAATAAGTTTTCTAAGTTTTAGACTTAGATTCGGTGTATCAACTGATACAGTTGACATTCAGTTCACATTCGATTGATTTGAATTTTAATTGTTACTAACTTGCTTCCTTTTGCAGAAAGGTTACCAAATCCAGTTCAAGTTTTAGCATTCAAATCATTCTAATTGTGATTCTTTACATATCTAGTTTACCGAAATAGTTACCGAACCCGAATCTGCTACAGT
The DNA here is from genome assembly GCF_046630445.1 of Rutidosis leptorrhynchoides. Taxonomy (NCBI): domain Eukaryota; kingdom Viridiplantae; phylum Streptophyta; class Magnoliopsida; order Asterales; family Asteraceae; genus Rutidosis; species Rutidosis leptorrhynchoides. The sequence continues at coordinate 430,207,256 of NC_092333.1, read as the reverse complement.
ACCGAAACTGTTATCGAACGCGAATCTGCTACAGTACCGAACCCGTATCTGACAACAAACTAGTTTGTTGTCAGATTTGATTCTGATTCTGGGATTTTGTGAGTTACGGAATCATTTACCGAATCTACCTCAAATTTTGTCAAAATGACTACTCAAGATACTTTGATATTGGATTCGATTCCAGACCACCTATATTTTTTAATGGCAAGTATAACCAGTGGCTCTATCGTATCACTCAATACATAGAATACAAGGGTGAGAAGGAAAAGTACATTTGGGCTTTTTTGAAAGATGGACCAGTTACTGAATTTCATCCAGAAACCAATCTACTAATTCCAGTATATGAACTTTCTGGATACAAACGTGAGTGGGCTCAGGGTGATATTGAGGCTAAAAATGTCATCATGAAAGCTATCCCATATGAGTTGTTTGAGAATGTTAGCAAGATAGTAGGTTGATAAATGATGAGTAAGAATTTCTCTTCCCTCTGCTATGGATCTCATCTTTTAGGATTAGGTTTGAATGGTGATGAGTTGGTTTGCTTAGATACGTAAGTCTTATGGAGAGTTGTGGATATTATGAAACTTTAATGCTTTTTCTCAAGTTTAGTGTAGTTGAATTGATTGCATCTCAGTACTTCAATTTCTATTTGAGACTTTATTGAGCATTCAAATCAACCTTAAGGAATTAGACAAAACTCGACAGACTGTCTACGGTTCAGTCTGCGGTCATATGCAGGGTCAGCCGTGCATGGTCAGTTTTGATTTGTTTGATCTTTTTCGATTGTTATAGTTTACCATAAACACATAATTATCACATAATAATCAAACAAACATTTGTTCAGGCATCAAATTTAAACACAAGTTTCACAAGCATAAGTTTCATAAAACATATGTCTAAATCATGCTTCTTACACTCTTTTGCATGAAAGTGCTTCTGCCATATCTTTCATGGCTTTCATGAGCTTGGAATTGGTCTTTTTGAGCTTCACTTCTTTCTCAAGAATCTTGTCAACCCTTGCATTTCGGTTCATGTTCAGGAATTCTTGATAGTTTTCCTCCATGTTTTCCTTCTCGCTTTCAGAAGTAATTTCCTTTTCTCCAGATGCCTCACCAGGGTCGTATCTGTCAAATTTCTTCTGAGTCGCTACCCGAGCTTCGTGTCTCTTGCGAGACGTTCCGGATTGATGGTTACTTCTGAGAGTATTGAGTTTGTTGATAGGTTCAAGAGACGGAGTATGTGAGATGTGATGGGTGACCTTGAAATGATCACACAGCAAGTTGAGATGTATACCCTAGGGAAGTCCCCTTGTCGATTCTGTGAGCACCTTGTTCATTCTTGAGGCCGTAGGGAATTCTATATTGATGGTTTGATCAAACATAATAGCCCACATGACAAATATTTGTGTGGCATGAATATTTGCATGATTTCCTCTTTTACAGTAGATGTTGTGATCTATTATATTCTTCCAAATCTTGAATTTAAATAATAGATCCCTTCTCATAAATCCGTGAGCAAGAATCTCTGAGTGGTCAGCGTCTGATTTGCAGAAATGATTCAGAACATCGGTTGCCGTTATGTACTCAGGCAAATTTTCCAGCTTGTGTCTCCTACTGTAGAAGCAAAGCCCAACAGTAGGAACACACAAGATTATGACAAACTGCTCAAGGGTAAGTTCATGCCATCGCTTACGAAGATGAAATATCACTTTGTCATTTTCAAAACTAAAGTTGGCATAAAATTCTCTTACGAGTTCATGATAAACCAGTCCTTCTAAGAGAAGGAATGAAGTTAGTCCCAGATGAGTGAATTTTTCAACTGCTTCAGGAAATGCTTTACAGTTTACCATCCTTCCTTCTATGATTTTTCTGGAACTAATCGATTTCTTATTATAGGCAATTTGCGCTTTCACACTTTTGAGTGGACTGTAGATCCCTTTGTCTCTTGATTCCGCATCTCTAGTTCTTGCCATTTTCTATACAATAACACTTCAACTTAATTCAAGTGTACGTACAAATGACTCAATTGTGTAATCAATGTTTTGCAAACTTACTTAATCAAAAGCACAAGAGTGTTTTGATGTTAACTTCCTTCACATTCTCACCCTTATATGGTGGAAACGTGTTAGCAAGTGTATGAATGCTTATTTTCATAACGTTCATACATGACAATGATTTTCAAACTTGGTTATCATCAATACCTAGTGTGTTAATGTTAACATTCTTCACATTCTCACATTCTTTTGGTGATAATGCATTTGCACTTTAGATTAATACTGATTTTCATAATGTCTACATGTGTAAGTGTTTTGCAAGCTTAATTTTCATCAATACACAAGTGTTTTGATGTTACCATTTTCTACATTAATTATTACTCTTCATTAGTGACAATGTGTTTGAACCATGTGAACAATGAACTTATGAAAACATAATCCAGTTGTATGATGAACCCTAGAATTCGTAACTTGAATTGATACATCGTTAATCATGATTTTAAAGGTTTTAGAAGTTTTCATGAGAACATCGATTAGCATCAATTTTAAAGTCAAAGTTTCCTAATTAGGGTTTCTTCAAACAATGTTTGAAGATTTCATCATACCGACACAATTGAGTGAAGAAGATTTATAGATTAATCTTACCGAGAGTGAAGATTAAGAGTGAGTGAGAGCAAATTCTTCAGCGTGCGGTTTGAGGTCTTGAACCGTGGTAGAAAATGAGTGAAATTGGTTTTGTATAGAATGAAGAATGAGAGCTACAAATTAGAATAAAAAGCTGTCTGGACCCGTCGGTCGATCTGCGGTCAACCTTGGGTTCGGCAGTGGAGGGGGAATGCTGTACGGTTGAGCATACGGTCGGCCGTTGTTCGACCGCGCAGCTTCAGATGGAGGTTTCTTTAAATCGAGTGCGTTTTGGCAATTTTCTCGTTCTTTAGAATACTTGAGGATAAGTTTTCTTTCCCTAAACATTGTATGATCACATCCAACTGATGTTTCATCATCAATGACACGTATATATATATATATATATATATATATATATATATATATATATATGATCAATGGTGAAGTAACCAATTGGGGGAAAACAGGGGGAAGCAAATTTTTTTTTTTTTTCGTTTATTCGAATTTTTTTCAGGCATCAAGATCACACGAAAATACACTTCGTAATGAGTGTTATTATTTAGGCGGGAAAACGATAGACAAAAATAACATTCAAGATAATATTGATCATTAAGAATGTTAATCTTCGAACGTTTTTCCATGTTTTGTGAAGTACTTTTTGTCAAAATTTAGCCCGATTTAGAGTTTAGGGTTTAGTGTTTTGGGTTTAGTCCCTAAACTCCAAACCCTAAACTCTAAACCGTTCGTGTTAAAAACTCAATCTAAATCCTAAATCTAAACCCTAAACCCTAAATTTCTAAACCCTAATATCTAAACTCTAATTTCTAAACCTTCAAAATACGCTCGATAAACACGATAATTGCTATATATTATTTATTCGAGCGTTTTTCCGCCAAAATAAAAACAGTTATCACAAAATGTCTTTTTTAGATGTTCATATTTTCATCAAATCTATAATGTTCGTGAAATTTTTTTTTCAAAAAATGAAAAAAAAATATGCTCCCCCGTTTCCCCCCAATTGGTTACTTCTCCATTGATCCTACCAATATATATATATATATATATATATATATATATATATATATATATATATATATATATATATATATATAAGGAAGGTTTTTGTTACTGTAGCAGGGGTACTATTGTACTTTTACTGGGTTTCCTTTACAAAAATATCTCTCCTGCTGCAGCTAGCTTCCTTTTCACGATAGGGAGTTGATCCGTACACCACCTTATTTTTGCCATACACCACCAAAATAATTATTTAGACAATTTTACCCTTCCTTTGGGAAGTTAAGGAGAGTTGGTGGTGAACAAAATGAAGGGTAAAAATGTCCAAAAAATTTATTTAGTGGTGTATGGCAAAATAGAGGTGGTGTACGGATCACCTCCCTGATTCATTTAATTGACACGTGCCTTTTACCAATTGATGACTCTTCATAGACCGACAATAATATTATCCACCATATTAATCTTTATATATTCTCTTACAAACTGGCTAAGGTTAATCCTTACTGCTATTTTATTTAATTGAATTTAGTCCTTTATTGTTTGTATGTTTTTTTTCCCTGTTATATGTTGGATGTTTATCATGTTTGTTAATTTATGGGAACACTATATATTGGTGCATTTTAGGTGTGTTTACTTCTTTTGAGATTAACGACTAATTTGTAGTATTGTTTTCGTATCCAGATTGATTTTTAGCATTGAAGGTATTGAATACCGAAAATGCTGGTGATTTTGCGGTTCTTGTAGCGAAAGACACTAACGAATCATTGAAAACTATGGATACACCTGAAGAGGATGTTGTATCGGAAGCTATGCGTGTTTAAAGTAGCACATAAGACAAGATAGCCATGAGTTTGGTGGGACTATGTTATTGATTTTCAAATTAGGTGCCCCATGAAAGAAAGTACAACAACAAATGTGCTGATCGTATTATCCGTTCTTTAGGTTACTGTTTCAGGCTCTTTGATTTATGTAAAATGAAACTTGAATACTACTTGTAATATAAATGTTTATGTAAGGCGTGACTTGAATAATTTTGAGAAGTGTATGAGAGACTCCAATGCAAATTCTGATCATCCTTTCCTCAAAGAAGAACAACATACTCGAGTATATCCTTCTTGATTTTTTTCAAAACTATATAGTATAGGGCAATATTGTAGGTGGCAAATTTACCCATTCACAGCTTATAAATGGGTCATTGGGGTTAGGTTTTAATTTTAGCAAGTCAAACACAAAAATAACCTATAAAATCACCCTTGTTGGTGATAGTAGGCACAATACAAATAATCTATGCAGCTTCAACATCCCTCGGCCAACGTAATTTAAAAAAAAGAAAAAAAATAGCCTTTTCCTCCGTATCTCATATGGGTTTCATACTTATAGGAATTGCTTCTATAACCGATACGAGACTAAATGGAGCTATTTTACAAATAATCTCTCATGGTTTTATTAGTGCTCATATATATATATATATATATATATATATATATATATAGGGTGAGGATTCATGGAGAACTTAGGTAGGGAGAGAACTCACATATTAATGTACATGTACTTACTATATACACCTATTCTTTGAACAAAAAAATTCAAAAAAAATAAAAATAAAAATTTCGAAAAAAGTTTTTATTGAATTTTTTTTTAAAGTTTTCCACGTCAGCATGCTGACGTCAGCAGTCTGACTGCCACGTCAGCAGACTGACTGCCACATCATCGCAGACTGAGCCACGTGTCAGTCTGTGCTGAAGTGGCAGTCAGTCTGCTGACGTGGAAAACTTTTTTTTTTTTTTTTTAAATTTCTGGGAAAAAATTTTCGACTTTTTTTTGAAATTTTTTTTTTTTAAAATTTAGCCCGATTTAGAGTTTAGGGTTTACGGGTTTTGGGTCAGTCTGTGCTGATGTGGCAGTCAGTCTGCTAACGTGGAAAACTTTTTTTTAAAAAAAAAAAAATTTTGGGAAAAAATTTTCGATTTTTTTTTTTAAAAATTTTTTTTTATTTAAAATTTAGCCCGATTTAGAGTTTAGGGTTTTGGGTTTAGTCCCTAAACCCAAAACCCGTAAACCCTAAACCCTAAACTCTAAACCGTTCGTGTTAAAAACTCAATCTAAACTCTAATTTCTAAACCCTAATTTCTAAACCCCAATTCTAAACCCATCTACTAAACTCTTTGGTGCTCTGAGTTCTCTCCCTACCTAAGTTCTCTATAGATCCTTTCACTATATATATATATATATATATATATATATATATATATATATATATATATATATATATATATATATCCCTTGAATCCAATATTTTGCATGAAATTCAACGGACCAATCAGAGCACAACAATCACATGTGATTAAAAAAAATTACGAAATTTTTTTTTTTTTTGAATTCTTAAAAAAAGTTTTAAAAAAATTTAGCATGTCAAATCTAATCACATGTAATTGAGATTTTACAATCACATGTGATTGAATTTGACATGCAGAATCACATTTGATTGGATTTTACAATCACATGTGATTGACATGCAGAATCACATGTGATTTACTGCATGTCAAATTGAATCACATGTGATTGAAAAAATTGAAAAAAAATTTTCAACGAAAATAAAAAAATATATTTAAAAAAAATAAATTTAATTTTTTTTCAATCACATGAAATCACCGCGCCACATGTCGCACTTTGATTGGTCCCTTGAATCTCAACTTAAAAGTTGGATTCATTTGAATAATCCTCATATATATATATATATATATATATATATATATATATATATATATATATATATATATATATATATATAGAGAGAGAGAGAGAGAGAGACGCATATACTATATTGTACACATAAGGCACTTTGATCTACATCTAGCATGCAATCTTTTCAAGTAAGCATTCATTCCTAAACTAAGCATAATCACATTGAGTATCCTTTATAATTACTTTGAGGATGTGTAATAGTGACACATTGATTAATATTCTTAAGACACATTAAGTTTTAAATGCACAATCCTTTTTCCTTATTGTTTGATCATTGATTTTCATTGATTCTAAGGTTAACCAACTCTTGACTTATCCCTCCCATTGAATTGCTAGATTCGTTTAACCTTCCTAAGTTTTCAACTTTCCTAATAATTGACGTTGGACTTAGAGTACTTTGTTTGTGCCTACTAGTGTTGTGACGAGATTTCAAAATTTTTTGTCTTTAAAACAATTTTTGTCATTTAAAGACCTTTTAAAATAATTTTTTTCATCAATTATAAGTTTGTTGAGTTGATTAACCTTTTTTAATTCTTTTTCCAACAATTTTACTTTTTCACAACTTCTAGTATACACAAATTTTACCGCTTTGTATTCATCTAGCAATTCTTTATAATTAGAAGGATAGAATAATGTACCTCATTTCTTTGAACGCTTGAGTTCTCGCATTTTTCGTCTTGAAAGCAAGATTCAATCTCATCTTCACTACGTGCATCGTGACTTGGAGAGTATCTTGAAGCCATGAGACAAAAGTCTTCATCTTCATCTCCATCTTGAGTATCTAACCAAATCCCACCAAGACATTCATGTCTTGTTAACTCCTCCTTGAACCCATGCTTCTTCAAGCAACTTGAGGCTTCTTCAACTTGAGGACATAGTGTATCCCAACATTCCTTTGCACTTTCACAAGAAAGCATTTTAATCGTTTCTTCACTTGGTAGAACTCTATAAAGTAGTGATATAGCATTAAATTTCTTTAGCACTTTGTTTACTACTTCATCATTTTGGAATGTTGAGTGCACTCTATTTGAAGATTCTTGAGGAACAAGGTTTCCTCCCTTGATGATCCTCCACATGTCATAATCCTTTGATTTAACATAGTTTTCGAAGCTTATTTTCCACACATAGACATCCTTTCTATCAAACATTGGTGCTTCTCTAGCCATTCCTTCAAGGTATGCCATTGTTTGAGTTGATCCCAAGAACTTTTGACTTGGGTTTTTGCACCAAATGGTTTTTGACACAATCAAAAACATTTTTAGAGCAAAGGTTCGAGCAAGCGCTCTGATACCAATTGAAAATAACCAGAGGGGGATGAATAGTTACTTAATATGATTTTTAAAACTATTTCGATGATCAACAAGATTTGAATAATCCTTGATCAACTTAATCAACTCAAACCCAATGTGTGTAGTGTTTATGTTTGTAGTAATACGAAATGTAAAATAAAGAACATAAAGATAAGGATTTATAATGGTTCGGCTGGATGTTAACTAATTCACCTTAAACCACTGTCTGATTCACTAATCGGGAGTTTTTCTTCGCTAAGCCTCTTTCTCCAAATCCGGTAGAGATCCGATTTACAAGCCTTGTACTCCTTTGTAGACAACAAACCTAATCCTTCTATCCCTTTGAAAGATTACCTCTAACTTAGATCAATTTGTCTTCACCTTGGACAAGTATTAATCCCCAATGGAATTAATCAACTTTCTAGTTCCCTTTAAGGAAGAATATAACTAAGCTAGCTGATGCTTCTAATTACAAAGTACCAGACTCACCATTTCTAGTGATGACAATCCTAAGACAATTCCAAGAATTATTACAACAATAAGTAACAATAAGTAAACTCACAAAGATAGTAATTTGATAGTAAATTTACAACTCCCTTCTACAATCTATGAGATTATAGAACTTCTCTTGCTAATCACAAACACATGTATGTGAGTTATGGTCATGTGATTCTCTAATGATTTTGAGTTGAAGCATGCAAGAGGGTCAAGTCTTCCAAATTCTCCAAGTCTTGCTATTTATATGGAGAGATAAAAAAGCTAGCCGTTGCTGCGGCTCAAGCCACTGTCGACTTTGGGTCGACCGCACGCGGTATAATCCAAAACATTTATCCGTTGTTATAGCCGTTTGAATCAGTTTTAAACTCAAATCTTTGGACTCTTTACTTCATTTAATACCTGCAAAAGATACCCAACATCCTATACAAGTACTATATGCATTAAATGTTCATTTACCTTGGATGTATTTCCTTGATAGTGACTTGTCATGTTCAAAGGGGTAAGTCTAACATTCTTGGATACAAGTCATGATAATCATTTAATGCAATCTCAATTTGGTCATAATCGTTTCATTTTAATGAACACATTTGCTAAAGTCCTATTGGTTGGTCAACATGTCATTGATGACAATAACCCACGTAATCACAAAGCACATTAATATTCATCTTTAAGCTTATTTGTGAATTAATTAAGTGTGTTCATGATGTCTTAACAATTTAAACAAGTAATATCAATTAAGCATGTTATAAGAAATCAAATTAATCAAGTCTGAATCATTCTTAAACTTGTTTCTACACTTAGGCAAATCCTATGTGTGTTAAAGGTTTTTCATCGTTAGTGATTTTCATCCTTTTAGGATCACTAGATTATGACTCTTTAATTGTTATCCAAGTAGCATATATTGAAGTTGTCAAAATACAAGTTTATGGTTTCCCAACTTGTAACACATAGCAAGACAAAGTTCATACATATATATTATGTAACTACTAGCAAGTTGGCATTAGCACATAGTCAAATAATACTCATGTATTAATAGCAAGTAGTAAAGTAATATTCATGTAATGACTAGCAAGAGATCCCTAATTAATATAGGATTAAACATATAGTGATGACATAGCATTGAACCAAGGGTATGTAAGTTTTACTTTCAAAGTGGCATTTGCAAGATAATGTATAAGTATACATTAATGACCAAAACATGTACAAGGAAGGAGCAACTCTTGGTTGGGACTTGATGACCATCCTATGTATGTCTAAATACATTTTATGAGTACATGTTTTCATGTAACACTTATGTGTTATCCTTAATCAAGGTTAAATCATCATTAAGGTGTTATTAGTTGTGATTAACCAAGATTAGCGTTCTAGTGACCAAAACTCTTTTGGATATGAATTAGGCAACTATTCTAAGAATGTTTAAACAAGATTCATAAATTATAGAAGCCCCAAAGTGGTCAAACTAAATTTGTAGAAAATTCGGACAGAACCTTCTGCGGTCGACCCACGATTGACCGTGGAGTCGACCGTGTACTCATGGTTTCACAAACCAGGGTGCAGGGTTCCACGGTCTGACCTTCGGTCGACCATGGACCGAACCGTGATTGTGACTTTTCATGTTCAAAGTGGTAAGTCTAACATTTTTGGATACAAGTCATGATAATCGTTTGATGCAATCTCAATTTGGTCATAATTGTTTCATTGTAATCAACACATTTGCTAAAGTCCTATTGATTGGTCAACATGTCATTGATGACAATAACCCACGTAATCACAAAGCACATTAATATTCATCTTTAAGCTTATTTGTGAATTAATTAAGTGTGTTCATGATGTCTTAACAATTTAAACAAGTAATATCAATTAAAAATGTTATAAGACATCAAATTAATCAAGTATGAATCATTCTTAAACTTGTTTCTACACTTAGGCAAATCCTACGTGTGTTAATGGTTTTTCATCGTTAGTGATTTTCATCCTTTTAAGATCACTAGATTATGACTCTTTAATTGTTATCCAAGTAGCATATATTGAAGTTGTCAAAATACAAGTGTATGGTTTCTCAACTTGTAACACATAGCAAGACAAAGTTCATACATATATATTAGTTAACTACTAGCAAGTTAACATTTAGCACATAGTCAAATAATACTCATGTATTAATAGCAAGTAGTAAAGTAATATTAATGTAATGACAAGCAAGAGATCCCTAATTAATATAGGATTAAACATTTAGTGATGACATAGCATTGAACCAAGGCTATGTAAGTTTTACTTACAAAGTGGCATTTGCAAGATTAATGTATAAGTATACATTAATGTCCAACACATGTACAAGGAAGGAGCAACTCTTAGTTGGGACTTGATGACCATCCTAAGTATGTCTAAATACATTTTACGAGTACATGTTTTCATGTAACACTTATGTGTTATCCTTAATCAAGGTTAAATCATCATTAAGGTGTTATTAGGTATGATTAACAAAGATTAGCGTTCTAGTGTCCAAAACTCTTTTGGATATGAATTAGGCAACTATTCTAAGAATGTTTAAATAAGATTCATAAATTACAGAAGCCCCAAAGTGGTCAAACTAAATTTGTAGTAAATTCAGACAGAACCTTCTGCGGTCGACCCACGATTGACCGTGGATTCAACCGTGCACTCATGGTTTCACAAACCAGGGTGCAGGATTCCATGGTCTGACCTGCGGTCGACCTTGTACCGAACCGTGAAGCTTATGCTTTAATTCTAAGCTTTGTTTGGTTTCGGTCTTTTACTAGAGTAGGTGTGGATTAGTAAACTTTTATATTTTTATCAAGATGTCTATCATCAATTCTAGTTTTGTGCATGTGTCATCATCAAAACACTTATTGTTATGCGTTAAAATTAATATAATTGTTAAGTATAAATCCACATTTTCCCCCAACAAGGAGGAATTATGGAATTTCCATGTCCTTGTCTTGAAGCCTTTAGGTGATCTACAAGAAAAAGGTTTCATGAATTAGCTATTTAAAAACTCAATAAATTTTAACACCACTCACCGGCAGCGGGACCAAAAAGTTTGATGTATGAAAGTGTGTTTAGTTGAGGTGCTTATTTGCAATAACTTTTATACTTATAAATTCTAAATTACTAATCACTAAAACACTCTATCGAGCAACAAAACCCGATTAAATGCAGTATAGTAAACAGTAAATCATGTATCGTTCCAAGAGAGGGGTGTTTTCAATTTAAGTTTATTTAGAAATTTTTGAGTTTGTACTTGTAAACTAAATAAAGACGATAATTACAAAAGATAAAAACTAACTAAGAGCAATAAATAGTTGTAATAAAATAATTAATTAAACACTAATATTTAAATACACATGTTTGAACGTTTTCATACCCTGATTCAAATTTCATTTTTATTTGTATAGTTTATATTAACATCGATAAATGGACCTTTAAATATCTTAACTTGAGACTAAGTGATCAGGTTAATCCTAGTTAAGACGTATAAATTAACTTAACACTTAAGACTTAATAAATAGTTTAATTTGATTAATTAAACCTAATTATAGTGAATAACCATAATTCTCACCATTAATTCAATTGTATTTTAGTATCAAGTAATCCTCTCAACATCCCTAGTTTACAAATGATCGATCAATAATTTAGTTCCAATAATAAGAGTATTCTTAGTGATCTCCTGTTCAAAAATATAATTAGTTAATTAATTATAAATATAATTAATCAAACAGTGGTAAATAATTAAGCTTTAAACCTTAATGTTGTCCAGAATTTAACTTAACAGCAAAGTTAAAATTCTGTAGAATTCCATAATTAAATCATAATAGCCGGTGGCTATGTTTACTACAGCCGCCGGCTGTAACAAACAAAATACACTGAATAAAGTTTAAATTCATCTTATCATTTAATAATTAATAACTGTTTATAATTTTAAAAATAAAGCTGTCAGTTTAGTCTCTGTAGGCGGCGACTAGGAATACCATAAACCGAAGCTGATTAAAGTTAGTTTATTAATTTCACTAATATATTCAATTATCATTAGGTATTACATTGATCAAGCATGTGTTTTAGGGTTTTAGCCCATAACTAAGCAATTACAACTAAATAAAATATATGAAAGTAATAAAGTAAACATACCTTTAAGAATTAAATAGCAAAAAATAAAGAATTGTGCCAATGAATCTTGAATGGACTTGAAAACCAAGTAGAATAGATTCTTCAACCCAAAAACAAAAGAAACTTAACTTTGATATAGAAAACTAAAATTTGTAATAATTCGTAACCTATCTCTAAAAACTACAAACTAAAACTCTATATCGAAACAAGAAAATTCACCTCTATTTATAGTTGATGTGATTCAACATCATATCGGCGGCTGTAGTAGATATAGCCGGCAGCTCTTGTAATCCGTCACTATCCAGAACGCGTTTCTTGATCACAAGTAACTTGAAGCCACGAATTTTCATAATTGGCTCAATAGCCGTCGTCTTTTAAGAATATAGTTGGCGGTTCCTTATACTTTATATCAGACTCGGATTCTATTTCCTTATATTCAACGACTTTGGCTTCAAGCATACAGAATTAGACACCATAACTGGCGGTTTTAATTGAGTATATCCAGTGACTCTAACATCAATCTCCTTGATCTCCAAGTCACTTCATAATCTAGAACATTCTTCATTCAGCTTAATTACTGGCGGTTTTTCCTACTTTAGTCGTCGGCTTTCATTCCAATATTTGAGATTTCTTCTGTTTTCTATGTGTTTTTTAATTCTTTCTATAATTTAAGACCTAAAACTCAAACATTCCAAATTAAGTATAAATTTTATCTTAATGACTGAAATTTTAATAAATAAATAGATAAATAAGATATATATATATATATATATATATATATATATATATATATATATATATATATATATATATATATATATATATATATATATATATATGGGGTGTAAAATATGTATAATTTTAGAGATATCAAGTACAAACTTAAAATAACTTTAATACCTTAAACTATTTAGAGTAAGAAAGGTTCATTTCTTGGGATATTGTGGTTAAATGCAAGTATTTTTTTCAGGAATTGATGTGTAATTATATTATTTGTAACTAATTAAAAGACTTAAGGTAAACGACTTGAACTTTATGGCTATATTTATCGAGTCAACATCAATTTTCAATTTATTGGCGACTTGACTGCCGCTTAGAACCTAAATTGAACTTTGGGTGGGTTTAAAACCTATGGAAATTTGATTCTACCATTTACATAGCGTCTCACACTTTCTTTTTTCGTTTAGTCCCCTACTGAATTTAGGATTTAATTATGACAAAACATGATTATAAACACTAGTAGTAATGTGTAGGCCAGCATAAGTTTATTTATTTCCAAACAACATTGTATGATGTGGTTAAGTGTTTTAGTATGTTGCCTTCACTATTAGCACAAGATAGTTAAATATTCAAGGTTACTTAATGACCAGCATAGGATATATGTAGAACCAGCAAGAGAAACAAGTGAAGGAACAATAACTGAAGAACTAACAGGGGCTGGAGCAGCACACAACACTTAGGCAAATAATGTTCCATTACAAGCATGATGGTTTCTAGTGTTGTGTACCTCAATTGACACTATTCAACTGTCATCGAAGAAGAAGTTGAACAGAGAAGGACATGTGTCAGCGGCTAATAAGTAAACTTACAAGATAACAGTGGAATGCAGAAGCTTAACCCATGTGCAGTTCATTGTTATTGCTTTGTCAATGCCTAGGGAACCCAACATTCTATTTGTTTAATCAATTCGAATGTCTAAAGAGGTGTTCCTACAATAAGCTATCGAAGAAGGAAAGTGGATTCATGTGATTTCTGCCACATTTGTCGGCTGAGTACAAACATTCTTTGTACCAGTGGACAACAGATCGATTACATGGTTATTAGGACTCCTACAAATAGTTGAAATCACAATTATATAAATTAGTGGTGTGGGTATTAAATCGATAGAGTCCAGACCATGTATAAGCTTCATTCGTTCGAAAGCTATCTATGTGTAATCTGTATCAACCGGTTATCTATTCCGCCAAGGATAACTGTGATTCTTTGAGATAATTTTAAGAAAAGAAAATCGTTGAAAATTACATATGACTCTGATTTAATTATATGTTAATTAAATGTTTATCTGGTAAATTAATCTAATTGACAAAAAGAATTGTATTCACCCCCCACTACAAACTTCTCGTTGTTAACTCTGGACCAACATCGGGTATCAGAGATTCAGTCTTGATAATTTGATATCTTGGAACTAAATTCTCAAATGGTCGCTTACAGCAACACAGCCTATCTCGAAACTAGTTCTACCAATAAACTACCCAAGTTTGATGAAGATGAACATGAAACTTGGAGAGATAGATTCATGTTTCACCTTGAGTCAATTTGTAATACCCTAGCTTTTTTCGCTAATCTTGTTAAGTGTCCGTTAAGTATTTAACGGTGATTACTTTCGATTCGTGTATTTAATTTATTTAAATGCATAATTGAGTTCATGATGAACTAACATAAATAATATATGATTATATTAGCTGAAAAACTTATTTTATATTTTGAAATACTGAGAATACGATATGGTTTTAAAAACTGTAACTGAGGTCTCCCGAGACTGCGAAACGTCTGATTTTTGATAAAATAATTATTACTTTTAATTATTACTTTTAATAAAAAAACTTAATTAATATTAATGAATTAAACCCGGCGGGTTGCTTTTTAACGATCGATTAACGTTCCGGGAAAACGGTACGGTTAACGACACTCGAAACGAACCACTACTTGAACACTAGTAAGCAAAACGAGCCCTGGACACCCCTTTGGGCTACCCTACGACTGAACCCACCCCACACACCCCTTATGGACTAAATTTTGGGCTTATATTTGATTAGTGATTAAATTAGGCCCTAAAGACTAGCCTTAAATAGAAAATTAAACACTGAGACTTCCCCATAACCAAATTTTGGTCGAATGTTTTTGCTCCCTCCTCCCTCTTGTGACCGTCGCACATCACCATAACCATACCAGCATCATAACCTCAATTTTAGACAAAACCCTGAACATCAAAGTTGTTCTACGCGTCGTTCTACATCTAGTATTGTCGATTGATTGCTCATTTGAGGTATAATTGCTAACCCTAGATATATATAAATCTGATTTTTATTGTTAGTATGTTGATTTAGATGTTCTATTGCTCAATTGGTCGCGATCGTGTATGTAACTAGTCGTTATTTTGTCTGGTTTGCGAGTTAGGGTTTTAAAATGAATTGAATAGCTATGATACTGGTTTTTTAAATTTGTTTTCTGTATTTTCAAAGTGTTTGGATGGATAGAAATCGAAAAATTATTGAATTTTCTCGCTTGAATCGCATGATTTCGTTTAGTATAGCCTAAGTTATGCTCGTTTGAAGTTTCAATATGTAATTATGCAACAAAACAAAACTTCAATTTATGTGTTATGAATTGGATTATGAAATGATGTTATATGGATATAGAATTGAAAAACACATAAAATGAACTAGGATATCATAGTAAACGGATTTGTAAAGGTCGATTTATGATTATTCGAATGTTCGTGCTACAACGTGTTGACTAGAAATTTGTTCATGGACCAAACGACCATTTAACGTGCTTTTTGATGATCAAGATTTTGTATTCTGTAAATTTCATGATTAGTACTTGATAATTTATGCAGACTTCATATGCTAAATGTTTCTAGATATTCGTATATTCGACCCCGAAAATGACTACGTGAATAGAAACGAATCTGTCTATTTTGCACCAATATATGTCTAGCATGAAGTAGGTGTTGAATTGGACTTTTTGCTTCAGGTATGTTTTAGTATACATATTAATTAGCATATCTTGTTTGTATGTCAAGCTTTGAATGCTTTGTTTGCTATGTGTTACATGCATGCCGAAACCGAATGCCTGAATTCTGTCTAAATCAGGAGGTCCTAAAAGTTGGTCAAAACTGTACAAATTGGCTACATAGATTTCTTTTATTATTTTACCACTGATAATTTGGAGTGTTTAGAGTCATCTCCAATTGTCCGTTCCTTAATTGTTATTTTTCTAGAATAAATTAGAATTAATACAAAACTGATGCGCAAACAAAAATTGAACTTGATTGTTTTTCATGCTATGTGAGTTCTAGGAACTGTATGATAGTGTGCTTAGTCTTTTTAGAAATATTATAACATGGACTAATGATCTGGAGTTTTCCATAATTGCTTGATGTATCATTTGTGAACTATGCTTGTCTGATTGCATAATTGCCGTGAAAACATAAGAAAGTTAAACTAGTAATCGTTAATCGGCTAAACGAATGTGTGATACTTATAAGTTGACATTGGTTTGACTTTATGATAACATTGGCATGACCTACTGATGTATTTGACCTAGGTTGACCACTTTGACCAAGTTTGACTTTTTGTTGACTTGCTTGACTAGTTGACTTCTAAGTTGACTTTTACAATACGATTACATCGGTCTAAGCAATAGGGCAACTGAAATGTGAGTCTGTCTTTTGAAATAAAACTAATGTAACTATAAATGGTACATTTAGGTTGCATACTTTGTCGTTTTAATTCGACTACTATTGCTTGTGAATTTGTCAAGTGCACACAAGGTGAGTCTACAGTCCCATACACTTTTACTTTTTGGGATGAGATAACATGTTATTTTTAAACTGTTTTACGCATTAGACATGAGTACAAAAACTGAACATACACTATGAGTTTGATCCAAAAGCCTCTAGCTTGAATATATTAATTACTTTGTAAGGCTTGAATTATAAGGACGGTACCGTAGTTTTGACAAACCTCACTCAGCGAACTAGGGTGCTTATAACTTTGTTACCGAATGCTTGATCAGCGTTTGCAATATGGGCTAAAGGAAGACGTGTAGTGCATTTAAGCTACCCGCGGGTTAAAGCTTTATATTCAAGTGCTCATAACTGTTTTATAACTTTTAGTGTTTCTAACTAAATCTTGTGGTCTAACTATGATAAACTGTTTTACTTAAACCTGTAGATTTACTTAACACTTTTGTTGATCGTTGATGTCGGCCAAAAAGTCACGTTTTTACCCCCGATATTGAGCCCTAAATCAATAAAGTTTCAAGCTTTATCAGAAAAATAATCGCTTTGTCGGTTGATTTTGTAGATTAAGTAATTATAAAGGCAATGCAAACAGAATCAAGTAAAACGGGGCTAAAACGAAGAATCTAGAGCGAAAACGGTGAAAGACAAATTACGAACAAGAAAATCAAGTTACGATCCAGGAAACAAGCTGAGAAAACGGCTTGCCAAACGGCCTGCCATTAGGGAAAACGGCCTGCCATACGGCCCACACAAACGCCCAAGCAAAACGGCTGACCAGTGCATATGGGCTTGCCAAACGGCCTGCCAAACGGCTTGCCAGCCATTTGCAGGAAAAAATTCAAGTCTATTTAAAGGGGTTCTTCCATTCATTTCAACACACACTCAATTTTTACTTCACTTTATATTTTCATGCTTTTTAGTTAGTTTTTAGTAGTAGCTAGCTTAGCTTTTATTTTCCGAAGGATATCCGGCGAGTCCCTGCGATTCCCTGCGATTTCAGGCAGATTTCTTCAGCCTTTTCAGGTTTTTATCCAAAATGCTTGTCTTTTGTATTAAACATGTATTTTTACCATTTATGTTTAATAATGCGTTCTGATATTACCATGTTAGCTTAATTAATCTGTATGTTGCCAAGATAGAAGTTTGGGTTAGCGTAGTTATGTTAATTTAGTACGATTACTGTTGTTATGCTGAACCTGTGAGTCTGATAGATTTGTATGCTAGCATCTTAAGGATTGACCAACCTAGGTTGTGATCAGGACTTGTCCACCTATATGAACTTAGCTGCTTCAAAGGATTAAGACCCCTGGTTATACTGTATCTGAAGATTCTATGAACTCGGTATGGCCGGAGTTCCCGAGAGGCATCTAATGAACTTTTAGGATACGGAACTTAGAAATTGAGACATGAATGACCTAGTATGCCTATTGACTATTCCAAAGACACCTCTTAGGAGCTGTTAAGATCTAGTTAGTGCCTTGACTGTATGACTCAAACATATTGCATGTTCTTATTTGATTGTTGCCCTAGGATTAAGTCATATCAACCAGTTAGGTATATGTTAGGTTTTATCTGCTTTACTTTCTGTAACAACCCGACTTTTTTCGTTTACTATCGTTACTTGTCCGTTAAGTATGTGATGGTGGTTACTTAGACTTGTGTGTTTAATAGAATTAAATACATGCTTATTAGAGATTCTTGAATTAATAGGTTATATTAATTTATGAATTTATTTCGAAAGTGAAATAGCTAGAAAACGTTACGATTAAGTTAATCGCCTAGAAAACTTTTCAGTTTACGGAACTCAGAAAAACGACGAAATAATTATTTTCAATAATTATTAACTTTAAGAAAAACTAATTTAATTTATTATTTATTTAATGAGTTAAATCCGGTGATTTTGTTTCAACGACTAGTTAACGTTCCGGAGACCAGGTACGGTTAACGGCACTCGAAACGAACCATGCGCACATGAGTAATTAACGAAAACTGAGCCCGAGACCCCCTAAAAGGGCTATTCGGCCGAACCCTTACCCAAACCCCCTTAGTGGGCTAGTTTTGATTAATGGGTCGCTAGTTAGATTAAATTAAGGCCCTAACCCGACATATAAAAGGCTAGAGCACTTGAGGAACCCTCATTATTTTCTTTTCTTCGCTGATACCCCCTCCCCTCTCCCTCTCTTTGGCCGTCAGCCATCACACAACCACCACCACCCTCAGAAATTGATTTTGGAAGAAACCTGTGCACGAAAGACGTTCCTTTGATCGTTCTACACGCAATAGTATAAACAATTTAATCGTTTGAGGTATAAACGCTAACCCTAGTTTTTATAAATCCGAATTTTGTTCAATTACATAGTGTAATCAAGTCTAGTGCTCAATTAATGGTGTCCAGTGTTGTTATTTATCGTTTGATTGCGTAATTAACTTTGTATGTTCGAAAAACAAAATTATTTCTTGTTGATCTGATTTAATTGACATGAGATCTGATCTTGTAATATTTTTAATTAGAAAGATCGAAAAATTATTAATTTTAGACTTCGATTTTGCGTGATTTCGTTATCGTATGCTTAAGTTATGCTTAATCGAAGATTTGACTAGGTTTTGTCCGTAATCCGAATTTTCTGAGTTGCATTCCTTGTGTTTTAGCTTATAAAAAGTGTACTACTGTATTCCTTATGAAAAGTTATGCAATTTGGACTTAAGATTAGGTTAAAAGGTTATGTAATGCTCCCGTTATGTCAAAACGATGATTTGGTTTTTAAAGTGAGCTGAATCATTTTTCAAAGTTACATAAAAATTTCTAGAGTGAACTAGGAATTCATTGAGACTTTGATCTTCTGGAATATGTTATTTTATATACTACTTGACATGTTTCATTTGTATGCAAACTTGCGAGAACGTGATTTACCATGATATCTATGCTCGCCTAAATGATATGTCTGTTTGATGAAAGAAACTGGAAGGTCTGTAAAGGTATGCAAAATTGTATAAATTGGCTAAAGAAATGTTTCTGATTATTTTATCACTAAAATTTCGAGATGTTTTGAGATGACACCAATTGGCCGTTCGTCAAAATCTATTTTCTATATTTTCTGAGAAATATTTCAAAACTGACGCGCGGGCAGAAATTGCTGTAATGAACTATGATTAGACCCCTTCTGACTTCTGACTTTTATTTATCATATGAGGCTTTGGCTGGACTTTTTTGAATCAATTTTAAGTGTAGTTAAGATCTGGAGTTTTTCATGATTTTATGATTTATGTGCTATGAGCTATAGTTGGATCTTTCTACGATGTACGAATTTCTATGGCATGCTTTAAGGTGCAAAAGTGCAATATGCTTATTTATGACTTGTAAAGTGATACTTCACCTAGGTTTGACTTATTGATCATGTTTTCATGACCTACTGAGATGTTTGACTTTAGTTGACCACTTTGACCGAGTTGACTTTAGGGTTTACTTTAGTTGACTTGCTTGGATTAGTTAACTTTTACGTGTTCGTTAAGTCAGTCTGAGCACTAGGACTTTGTGTACACTATGGGTTGATATGGTTTGACCTATAAGTGTATACTTAAGATGATTTACTTATTTAGGTTGCGTTGTTCAGTCGAGATTGTTCGACAATCGTACGTTTTGCTAAGAAATTACAAGTGCTTTTGCTAAGGTGAGTCTACAGTCCCTACTACATTTTACAGGGATGAGATGCATGCTTTTTACAAATGTTTTACATATTAGGAAAAAGTAACTTACAAAGAATATTCATATGAGTTCAGATCAAAAATCCCTTAGCTTGATTATATTAGTTACTTTGTAAGCTCGACTTATAGGGACGGTACCGTTAGGTTTGACAAACCTCGCCTAAAACATAACAGGCGTCTATTCTGTTGTTACTCGTACACTTGATCGGTGTAGCGCAATGATAGGGTAAACTAAAGACGTGTGCTCGGCTCACGCAAATGTTAAAGCTTTATAATAAAGTGCTCATGATAATGTATACTTTTCCTATGATGTTTTCTAAGAAAATCTTGTGGCCTAACTCATGAAATGTTTTACTAAACCTGTAGTTTCACTCAACATTTTTCGTTGATATTTTGCATGTTTCATCTCAGGTACTTAGAGGTAGTGCTTCCGCTTATCTGAAGTTATTATGCTGTTTGCTGCTAGAACTGGACGGCGTCCAGCATATTTATGGTTTTTACTTCAAGAACAAACATTCGCATTTAAACTACTTTATTTCAAGATGTTTTGGTTTCATATACAATAGTCATTTATGTCAAACGTTTTACAGTTACATTTTCTTTAATAAATGACTTTGATTTGGTATTTAATGCGAATACTTATCGGAAACGTCTCATATAGAGGGCGTGACCGCTGAACTGTGGGACCATGAGTTAACATTCCGTTAGTGGATTCTGACGGGGTATTACATTTGGTGTTAGTCCCTTGATAACAACAGGAGTATTGTAGAGGGGAGGTGAATACAATTTCTTTTAAATAACTTAACAGTTAAACACGATTAGTATTCAAGCATGTAAATTAAATAGACTCACAGGTAATTTTCAACAATTATTCTTTATTGATTGAATCACAAAGAATCACAACAATCCTTGGCGAAATGATAGTTGGTTGATACAGATTACCTAGAATATAGCTAAGAGGTAAACTAAAAGCTATTACACGTTTTTGACTCTAAATAGATAAACCCACACCACTAGTTGTTACGATAGTGGATACAACAATTTATAGTAGTCCTATTAACCATGTAATGGTTCTATTGTCCACTGGTACATAGGATGTCTGTTCTTGTGGGGACAACTGCATCATAGAGCATGCTCTCCTCTTTCCTCTTTGGTGGCTATTTGCAGGAACACCCCAATTCGGTTTGGCACCACTATTTGATTAAACAAATAGAATGTTGTGTTCCCTAGATGTTGACAAAGTATAACCCATCTCTGCACATGCGTTAAACTTCTGCATTCCCACGTGGTCTTGTAAGGTCACTTGTCAGTCACCGACGCGTGTCCTTTTCTGTTCAACTTTGTCT
Source organism: Rutidosis leptorrhynchoides (assembly GCF_046630445.1). Taxonomy (NCBI): domain Eukaryota; kingdom Viridiplantae; phylum Streptophyta; class Magnoliopsida; order Asterales; family Asteraceae; genus Rutidosis; species Rutidosis leptorrhynchoides. The sequence goes on along the minus strand of NC_092333.1, from coordinate 430,185,392 downwards.
TTGACTTCGTTGAATAGTACAATTGATGTAGACCACTTGGGAAACTACTATGCTTATAATGGAGCATAGCTGTCTTGTGTAGTAAGCTGCATTCCAGCTGTGCTGGTTCTTCATTGCTGAGATATTTGATATTCTTGAACTGCTGAGAACACATCATGTGCTGATTGAAGAACACTGTCTACCTTGTGCTGGTAGACTGAGTAGCAAACTACACTCGACACAGCAAAATCTGCTGTATATACATAAACAAACTTGTGCTTGCTGTACATAACATTTTAGTGCAAATAAATTACAGTTTTGTCATAATTAAATCCTTAATTATTTTGGGGACTCAACAATCTCCCCCTATTTGATGATGACAAAACCTATGACATAAAGAGAAAACACTAAAGCTAGCACAGAGGGACTTAATGAAAAATGGGCAGTAAATTTGTCCCTTTTAAGTTTCTTTTTGGGATCTTTTGCTGAGTTATCTATATCTTATAATTTGATATGAATTTGAAGATAAACTCATTTCACTTTCATTACAACAGAGTATATACAGTAATTACAAGAACATCATAATGAAAAATGAAATAAACAAAAGATACAATTTGAGCACTAGAGGGCTATCTATCTTTATCTTTATTTAATTCCTCTTCCGATAGCTCCTCTTGTTTGATTCTCCAGGCTTCAGGAAATAGGATAGGTATATCAGCAGGATCAAATACAGGGATATGAGGAGGTAAAATGATGGAATCTCTTCTTTGTGGCCTTCGCCAGTAGATTTCTTTCCTTTAGATTTTTGAGAAAGTACTTCTTCTACGTTTACTACTGGTACATTCCCAAATTTTGTAGCTTTGTTGAAGAGCTCTTGGAGTTCTGGCTTCAATATCTTTTTAATACCACTTTCAGCTTTACCAATGAAGTACTCCAATATGTCCATCCATTCACTGAATTTTAAGGATCGTAACTCATCATAATTTATCCTTTCTTGAACATTATTCTCCCTGCTGACATTGAAAGCTCTTTTTGAGCCTCTGTCTACTTTGATGATCTTGCTGAGATTTGATCTTCTGTTCATCACATCACCATACCTGCTCCTATAATAATGATCAGATAGTTCTATGGTTCGGACAGTTTCTATAGGAGCAATAGCAGGTGCTTTCTCAGCAGCTTCTAGTTCATCAAGGGCCTTATCCTATTCCTTGACAATGGCTTTAGATAATTTGAGGAACTCAGCCTCT